>NW_028244603.1:0-600000 GCF_964263255.1 Lissotriton vulgaris
GTCTCAGTGAGACCGGTGTGGTGGGCTGAGTGTCTGGCTCTGTAGTAGATCCCCTCCCATTCCTTCCGTGTGAGCTGGCGCCCCAAGTCTCTTTCCCACCTGATCCTACCCGCGTTATATGTGTATGTGTTGGTGAGGAGCAATTGTTGGTATAGATCTGATATTAACTTTTTGTCTGACGTACGGGTCAACAGCCACCTTTCATACTGTGTGAGATGTCTCTGGGCGCCTGGCAGGACGGAAGGGTGAAGGACCCAGTGCCGCACCTGTAGGTATCGCAGGCGGTCCGCCTCGGCGACACCATAGTCCTGCTTCACCTGTTGGAATGGAAGTATACCCTTAAGGTCAAACATGTGGCCCACAGCCCTGCAGGGGGTCGCCCGCCAAGCCGCAAATGCCCGCGTGTCATGTCCCGGTGTGAAGTCAGGGTTGTCGAAAATCGGTGTCATCGGCGATGGAAAGGAGGTCAACCCTTTCGTCACGGCCACCCTGTCCCAGACTATAAGGACAGTGCTTGTGATGTCCGAGGCGTACAGATTGGGAGGTCTATGGCGCCGTGGGAGGAACGGGACTCCCTGCAGTGGGCGACCGGCCACTGCCTGGTCCTGAAAGAGCCAGTGCTTGCCCGACTCTAGTTGGTGCCACTCCACCAGCGTGCGCAATTGTGCCGCCTGAAAATATAGCGTGAGGTCGGGTATCCCCACTCCCCCGTGCTCCGGCGGTAAGGTCGCAATAGTATGTTTGAATCGCGGGCGTCGGCCATTCCAGATGAACCGTGAGAGGTCCGACTGGGTGTTTTTAAGCCACTCGCGCGGTGGCCGTAGGGGGAGCGTCTGAAACAGATACAAAATCTGCGGGAGCAAAGTCATCTTCACCGCCGCAATCCGGCCGAGCCAGGACAGCGTGAGCGGCTTCCAGCGCCGCAATTGGTCGCGGACCTTCTTCGTCAGGGTCGCGTAGTTTGCCTCCGCAGTGGCCCGCACCGTCGGCGCCAGGTGGACCCCTAGGTAAGGAACGGAGGTGGTCGACCACTGCACCTTAAACTCCGCTTTGACCTCTGCCAGGACGTCGGGAGATAGCGAGACATTCAGGGCCTCCGATTTCGCTTCATTAATCTTGAAGCCCGAGACCTGCGCGAAGGCATGAAGTTCCACAAAGAGCGCTCGCAAGGATTGCATCGGGTCAGTTAGGGACAGCAGCACGTCATCCGCATATAAGCTCATTTTATGTGTGTCACCACCAAAGCGGATGCCTGAGATGCGGTCGTGCTGTCGCACTCTCTGTGCCATCTGCTCCATATAGAGGGCGAACAGGAGGGGAGAGAGCGGGCATCCCTGCCGGGTGCCTCTGCCAATTTCGAATCTCGGGGAGGTATGGCCGTTAACCCGCATCGCTGCATTGGGACACCGATAGCAGTTAAATATGCGGTGGCGAAGGGTCTCCCCAAACCCGAAGTGTTGCAGCACCTGTTCTAGATAAGGCCAATGCACCCTGTCGAACGCCTTTTCCGCGTCGATGGTGAGGAGCATGCAGCCCGGTCGTGTACGCGAGCCGGCTTCGATGAGATGGAGGACTCGCCGGGTATTGTCGCTAGTCTGCCTCTGGGAAATAAAGCCTGATTGGTCGGGGTCGACCAGTTGCTGCATGTACGGCGCTAAGCGGCTCGCGAGGATGCCGGTGTACAGCTTCAGGTCCACGTTCAGCAAAGAAATGGGCCGGTAAGAGCCACAGGCCGTCGGGTCACGGCCGGCCTTGGGGATCACCGATATGGCCGCTTCGAGCAGGTCAGGGGGAATAGCACCGGGCGATCAAAGGTGTTAAACAGGTCGCGCAGTATGGGGGCAATCTGTGGGCAGAATGTTTTATAGAAGGCCGCCGTGTAGCCGTCCGGCCCCGGCGATTTCCCCACTTTAAGGCGAGATATCGCCGATATGACCTCCTCCAGGCCAATGGGCCGGTCTAGGAAGTCCGCCTGCGCTTGTGTGAGGGTGGGGAGCGTTGCGCCGTGCAAGTAGTCTAGGCCCGCCTTCGGGTCAAGGTAGTCCGCGTCATAAAGGCCGGCGTAGAATTCGCCGAAAGTCGCCGCTATGTTATGTTTAGGGCTCTCGGTTTTATGGTATTTATTTTTTTGCCATTTCCGTCTGTATTTATCCATATTTATTTTTTTGCCATTTTTTCTGTATTTATCCACATTTATTTTTGCCACAAGCAAAAGGCGATGCTACATCTAGTATTTTTCCACATTTATTTAAACTGAAAACACAGCGAAAATAAACTGCCTTTCTACACTTTAATTTGAAGGTTTTGAGTAAACTTAGTGCTGCACTACTTCTATAACATACAAGAAATGCATTGCATTTGTTAGTATCACAGTATTAATTGATCCAACTTTCGAGCGCCATGCTAAATACATCAGCTGCAATTCCCACAGTAAAAACGTCTGCATTTTTCATTGTAATTTTTTTTTATGTTTCCTTACTGGTGCTTTCCTAGCCACAGTTCATTCAGGGCCCCTGTTCTCTTTTAAACTGCTTGTCATTGGATTACAAATAAAATTAAACAGCCTTGAGCAGACCAAGCAAGTACTAAAATCTACAGAGCTGGATGTGCCAGCAATGTTGAACCCCCACCGATTTTTAATTGCTGGGCGCCGGAAATGGCTGACTGGGGAAAATTCCTATGCTACAATCTACAGGTGCTAAATCAGTCACTCGCCTCAGACACTCCCCTGTGGTGCACATTTCATGTTCAAGGCAGACGGCCCATTGTCATTCTAAATGTGATAATCACCTGATGTCAGAATGACAATGGGCCGCCCACAGCCTGTGGAGGGTGGGGAGGGGCTGATGCATCCCATGGAGTTCCTAAGAGAGGTGCGAAGTGCGAGACGGCGCCAAGAACTCTTTAACTCCTGGGGCTTATCACAGGAGAACAGCAGTTTACTGAAATGCAAAGAAGCCCAGAATTAAGAACAAAAGACAACCGTAAAAGGAATGATGATGCTGAAAACAAGTCATTGGAGGTGCATTAGTATGCATTAACAAGGCTCCCCCACCTACTCCCTTAAACAATTAAACTCAGACTGCGAGCAGGGACGGCGGCTTCTGCTCTGCAGATCTGCAGCTCAGATGCCCTCCAAAGTCTGATATTTATTTCTTTGTCTTTAAGGTTTTCGAAATGCTTTCAGGCCAACTCAGTGATGCTTCCCCTGCAGGAGTAGCTCTATTTTTAGATCAGCTTGCAAATCGAAACTAAAATGTAATAAAGAAGGGAATATCCTTAACGTGCGCCGAGGTGTGCTTTCTGACAGATTAGCACATGCCAGAACGTGACCTCATTCATGCACAGTTTTACTAGTATTTTACCGTTTTTTACATATAAATACAGACAAATGAAAAATAGTTTTCCGTCTGTATTTATATGTAAAAATCCGTTTAAACGGAAAACCGGGAGCCCTAGTTATGTTATGTTATGTTAAAATCAATTTATAAAGCGCTCGTACGCCCGTGGGCTTCATGGCGCTATAGGAAGTATGAAGAGTCCGAATAACATAACACTAAGCTAACAAAGGCTAATGGTAGGCTTGAGAGAACAACCAGGTTTTTAGTCCCTTACGGAAGGTGAGCAAATCCTTGCTCTGCCTAATCGGTAAGGGGATGGAGTTCCAGAGTGAGGCTGCTAGATGGCGAAAGCAGCAGCCGCCCTGACGCTTCCTTTTAAAGCGAGGCACCTCCAGTAAGGATTTTTGAGCAGAGCGCAGGCTTCTGGTGGGAGTGTATTTGGAAACCAGACGGCGAATAAAGGCAGGGCCTTTATCTTGTATGGCCTTGAAGGTGATACAGCCAGCTTTAAAGGCAATGCGTTGGGAGATCGGAAGCCAGTGTAGCTTTTCTAATCCTGGTTTGATAGAAGACCATTTTGGCTGTTGTAAAATGAGTCTAGCCGCCTGGTTCTGGACTAGTTGAAGTCTCTTTGACAGGCCCACTGGTAGACGCTGTTGGAATAGTCCAGGCGGGACATGACCAAGGCAATAGTGACCTGGATTAAGGCAGACTGGGTGAGAAGGTGAGCAATTTTTTTTATTTTCCTCATTTGGAAAAAGCTTGCGGAAACCACGGTACCCACCTGGGTTTTTAAGGACAGGTCCGTATGGAGCGTGATCCCTAGGCTCTTTACAGCAGTGGACCTTACAGGAGGAGTGCCCAGGTCTGCTGGCCAGTAGTTGACACTCCAGCTGGATAAACTGTTCCCGGGCAAGAGTAGTTCTGTTTTGCCCGGGTTAAGTTTTAGATGGTTTTCGTTCATCCAGCATTGGATGTGTCTCATGGTGTTCTGAAATTCGGACACAGCATCAGGGATGTTCAGTTGGAATAATAGCTGTAAATCGTCCGCATAGTTGAACACCGTGACTTTAAATTTCTTAAGGGAGTGAAGAAGAGGGCGGAGATAAAGATTAAATAATAAGGGGGATAATGACGACCCCTGCGGGACTCCACAGGTGGATGTATGCCTAGCGCCTGTAAAGCTGCCAAGTTGAATTGCCTGAGTCCGACCCTCAATAAAGGAAGTGATCCAGCTCAACGCTGGTCCTCTCAGGCCAGCCTGTTCGACACGGTTGAGCAAGATGTCATAGTCAACCGTGTCGAACGCAGCCGAGAGGTCAAGCAACACCAAGGCTTGGTGTGTATCGGCGTCCGCATTAGCTCTAAGGTTGTCTTGAAGCGCCAGGATCACCGCCTCTGTTGAGTGACCTGGGCGGAACCCCGCTTGATTAGGCTCCAAATAGTTGGTGGTCTCGATGAAATTAGAGACACTCTTAGAGACATGAGCCTCCAATACCTTTGAGAGGTAGGGCAGCAGGGAGATAGGTCGATAGTTTGTAAGATCCGAGGGATCCTTCCCTTGTTTTTTTACCAACGGTATAAGGAGGGCTTTTTTAAACTCTGTGGGGACTCTGCCTTGTCTGAGGGATTCATTGAGAATAGGCAAGAGAGCATGTGGAAGAGATAAGCCTAGTTCTCTAAAGATGGAAGGGGGGCAGATATCATTGGGTGACCCAGATTTGATCCGTTGAAGGAGTTCCGACAGTTGTTTGGGGTCAATCGGAGGAATGTGGTCTAAAATCTCTGGGTTCTTGTAGGCGTCCTCAATGGTGTTGCTGGCAGAGTGTAGTGGTATGCTTTGTTTGATTGTGATGATTTTATTAATGAAGTAGTTGTTCAAATCATCACATAAAGCTTGAGAATGTGCGATAGGTAGTGACGTACGCTCATCGTTACAGAGGTCGTTCACTATTCTAAAGATGTCTTTAGTTTGATTCTGAGAATGCAGGATTATGCCTGAAAAATAATCAGTCTTCTTTTTAAGAATGGTTTTTTGGTAGAGACGTCGACTAAGGCAATAGACCTCTTTATCTTGTGGAAGATAATTTCTGCGCCAGATTCTCTCTTTTTGCCTGACCTCTAGTTTAAGTTGTTTGCTATGGCCGCGTCCTCCGTGACCTGCACCCCGAGCGGGGAGGTGAGGGTGCGCACGTGGCGTCTCTGCTCCTGCGCCCGCAGTCTGCTCGCTAAGAGCTTCCCGCATCGGTCCCCTCCGGTGTAATACACGTGCTTGAGGCGGATGGCAGCGTATTCGGCCACATCCTGGTCCAATGCCGCGAACATCTTTCGCTCCGTGCATAACTGGCGCCACGCCCGGGCAGCCCCAGTGCGTTGGTGCATCTGTTCCAACTCAGCCACTCGCTGAGTGAGTTCGGCCCTCTTCAGTGCCCTATCTCTGTTATCGGCTGCGGCGATAGAGATGAGTTCGCCCCGCAAGACTGCTTTGAGCGCCGCCCACTGAGTGGCCTTGGTCGTGTCGTCGTTGGCATTGTGGGCCAAGAATTGCGCAAGCGCGGTCTTGAGCCTGTCCTGTGTGGCTGAATTGAGCAAGAGGCCGTCTCGAAGCCGCCAGTGGCGCCGCGGTGCGGGCGTGGGAGTCACCCGGAGGGTGGCTACCACCGGCGAATGATCGGACAGCGAGGCCGGGAGAATCTCTATGTCCTCGGCTTGCGCCGTCAGCTGCAAAGAACACAAGAAATAGTCCAGTCACGCATAGGTCTTGTGGGCCGCCGAATAGTAGGTGTAAGCCGCCGTGTGTGGGTGGAAGTGTCGCCATAGGTCAGTGATGGCCAGATCTGAGAGGTGTGCGTGTCCTGTCGCTGAGAGCGCCCCCACCTGTCCAAACCTCTGGCCCGTGCGGTCTGCTGTGTTGTGGAACACCAGGTTTAAGTCCCCCCCAAGTAGGAAGTGTGAGTGTGTTGTGGCCGTGACAGCCTCTAGTGCAGTGAGAAGAACCTTTCCTGACCCTCGTTTGGTGCGTAAACCGAGCCCACTAATAAGGTTTGACCTGCCACCTGAAAGCTGTGGAGGAGAAGCCGCCCTTTAATCTCGGCCTCCTTCTGCATGACCCGCCCTCGAAAAGACCTGGCAACCAGTATAGCCACCCCAGCAGCCTTCTTCTGGGAGGAGGAGAAGAACTGCCACGGGAAGGAGCGTGACCTCAGCCTGTGGTGATCCTTGGACACCAGGTGTGTCTCCTGTAGGAGGCAGATGTCGGCCTTCGAGCGGTCTAGGAAGGACAAAACCGCCCTGCGCTTGACCGGGCTGTTGAGACCTCGCACATTAAGGGAAAGTATTCGCAGTGGGTGTGTCATGGCGGGCGCGGTGAGTGGGAAGCTGTTGTCGGCACCCGCAGTGTGACAACCTGATGCGGGGCAGTCCCTCGCTCAATGCGCTGCCAGCACGTGGCCCCCATGAAAGAGCCCAAGGTCTCCGGACACGGAGAGCAATCCCCTGGACAAGGAGAGTCCCCTCCCCCCTCCCCTCCCTCCTTCAATTACCCCCCACCCCAAACATCCGTAACTCCCCCCTCCCATCCCAACCCCAAACCCTTCGTCCCAACTATGGAAAAATCCGGGTCCAACATAGTCCCAGGCCCAGTTAACAGTCCACTGGGCCCGTGGCAAAGGTTATCCTCAGTGCGTGGGCAGTGGCAACGGTGTAGAGGAACCATTCCAACCCCCTTCCACCGCCTCGAATGAAGCATCAAAGTCTCCTTCGGGGGGGGTATGTGGAGTCGAAACCCAGCGCCCCCGCCGCCGGCTCGCGCAGTCCCGGCCTTACAACACATTGCCGGGGCAGAATGCCTTCAGAGAGCAGGTCAGCCGCTGTCCTGTTTCGCCAATCCCTGCGCCACGGTTTCCACTGCGGCCCGCTGCCCCTCCTCAATTTCAGTAGCAGCGGGGTGTCTCGGCCTGCGCCGGCGTCGCTGCTGCTTCCATCGCCCGGGGGTCCCCTCCCCAGTAGGACCGTCCCTCGTAGGCCCCTCGTCCACCACCGGTACCTCCATGTCTAGCAGTTGGCAGGCCTCCCTGAGGGAGCGCAGCTGGTGAAGGTTATTGCCCAGTCTAAACACTAGACGGAAGGGGTGACCCCAGCTGTAGGAGATGTTACGTCGTCGCAGTTCCGCTGTGACTGGCCGGAAGGTGCGTCGTCTCTCCAGGGTGAGGGCGGCCAGGTCCTGATACAGGGTCGGGGCGTGTGCACCAAAGGCAATCGGTGCGGCCTGGCGCGCCTTGGCAAGGATCTCTTCTTTCGTCCTGAAATCTTGCACACAGACCAGGATGTCCGGCGGGTGGGCGTCGTTTGCCCTAGGTGGGCCCGTCCGGTGGGCTCTGTCCAGGCGCAGTGGGGAGTCCGCTGGCCGGCCCAGTATGTGATTAAACAGTTTCTGGGAGAACTGAAAGAGATCTTCCGTGTCGGGGGACTGCTTCACTCCTCTGATCCTGACGTTGTGCCGCCTGGAGCGGTTCTCTAGATCTTCGGCATGCGTCTGGAGATCCACTTGCTGATCATGTATGCGAGCCAGCTCCTGCCTCAGCGCCTCTATCTCCGCATCCCTCACATCGCTCTTTGTCTCTAAGTCCGCCACTCTCTCGCCGATAGCGTCAGTGTCTCGGCGCACCTCTTTAATCTCCTCCTGGAGCTCCTTCTTTAGGGAATGGATGTCCTCTCTCAGATCTGTGAAGAGGGACTCCAGGAAGGACCGCGTAACAGGGCCCTCGGGGTCCGCCTGCTCCAAGGATGGAGAGCTGGTGGCCGCCTTCTCGGCGCCAGCCCGGGGACCGGACTTCACGGTGTCCGTCTGCTTCCCCGTGGCATTAGGGGTGAAGAGTTCCTTTATGGTGCTGCCCTTTCGGGACTTCCCGGTGGTCATACTTCCACCAGTTCCGGTGCTGCGAGGGCTGGGCTGCAGGTGGGGGCCGGGTGGTGGGGAACGCCTGGGCAGAGCGCGTCCCGTTGTTCGGCGCTGTGTCACACAAGATGACGGCCCCCCGTGACTGCTTCTCACCGCCGAGATCGCTGTTGGGGCAGGCACCACCCAGAGTGCAAGGGCCCGGCGCAGCTACGGTTCCACCTCCGCTGTCCCTGCTTCGCCAACTCCGCCCCACTGAGTGCCGTGGGGCTCCGGGTCACAAGCGTGGGCTGCTCCGCAGGACCAGGCAATTAGGCGTCCCAGGGTTCGCCGCACATCGCGGGAGTGCCAGACGTCGTCGAGGCCCAGCGGCCGGACAGGGAACTGCCTCTGGGGGTCCGGCGTGGGTATAGGCCACCAGCCACGTTGGTTGCCAACAGAATAGCCGATGTAGGAGGCCCCGTGAGTCCAGGACCACGTGGGAGCGTCCCTCTGCGTCCCCCAGCTAGTAGGTGTCCCCCAGGCCGTCAGGTCTCGGCCGCTCCTCGCTGTCCCCACAGTCCCGGTGTCCACCCCGAGTCCGGCGGGCCTCCAGTGGTATGGGGCAGAGCCACAGGGGAGAGCCAGCGGTAGGGGGAGCGCAAGGTGAGGCCCAGGCAGGGCGTGCAGAGTCACAAGATGGCGCTCGTCAGTTGCTCCTAACGCACCGGGCCTATGGCCAGGGCAGCCTTCCCCCAGCCCGCGGGGGGGGGGGGCGGTGCGGGCGCCGATCGCTCTCCGAGCTCCCCGCTCCTCCGGCGCCGTCTCGCCGGGCGCCGGGGGGCCGCCCGTCCACTCCCGCTCCTCACCTCTGGTCACGGGGCCGTCCACCAAGCACCCCCACGCGCTCTACCGGCAGGCTCCGGCCGTGCCCGCGGACCTCAAGGGCGTGCAGCTCAGGGGACAGAATGTGGCAGGCCTGCAGAAGCCCCCGTCTAGGGATCTCAGGGGGCCTCGCGCTCCGCAGCGCGGGTCAGGCCTGCCGTCGCTTCAGCCGCTGGGTTTGGGTGCACCAGAGGCGGCGTTCTGGCTCCGCCCACCTCGGTCCGATTCCTCTGCTGCGCTCGTCCCCGGTCTCAGCGGCCGCAACAGCCCGGGCCAGTATCAGCGGGTCTCGCGTGTTGGGGATCAGCCACACCACTCTCCAGGACCCCGCTTCCGTCGTGGTCACTCCGGGCCCCCAGGTAAGCGCTCAGGCCGGGCTGAAGGCTATGATTATGCTGTGAAACAGCGGCCGGCGGCGGGAGCTTAGGAAAGCATGTCCGCTCCCACCGCCATCTTGGCCACGCCCCCCTGAACTTGTTTTTTATTCTCTGGAAGAAGTGGGTTGTGCATGACTTCGCGTTGTGTACAAGTTAAACACTCAGCAGGAAGATATTTCATTCCTTTGTTTTAAAAAGGTGATTGGGCTTTTTTTTAAATTGCATACACAGAGCTGCAATCATGGTTGCAGCCCAACCAGTCTAGGAGCACCGCTGAATTGGAGCAGCTAGGTGTCTTCTACTGAAATGTAAGGGCTCAGTAAGCAGCACTCTTTCAACATTTATATAGTGCAAACTTGAGCAGTCGGGAGATTAAGGGATTTGTTTTGTCACAGGATACTTGATCCTCCGCTGTTGCGCTACAAAAAATACGGGTGAAAGAGAAAGTAAATAATTGCTATTATTCCTGCTTTTAAGGACACTAACTGCAAGCCATGCCCATCCAACATGGTGCCCACTGCAGCTAAACAGTCTCGCCCCTTTTTACGACAGGCAGGAGGAGGTGGCTGTAACTTTTGCGTTCTAAAGTTTCTGTGTGAAGGAGAGCGCATGCGTGTGTGCGTGGAGCCACCGTTCTGTGCCACTCTTCGCGACTCGTGCCAGGGAGTGTACAGCCTGCACCATGAGCAGGGAGTCAGCGGCACGCGCTGCTGCTGGTGCACTGCACACCCCCAGTCCTCTCCAGCGACAGCATGGATGTGCTTTTCTCCCTGGCACTGGTGTCAGTGCTGGAGCTGGCTGCCCTGACAGTGGTCATTCAGCTGCTGCAAACGTGACCAGAAGAATATCGCAGAGCTGGCCAAGCAGCATGCAGTTGCAGCCTGTTGGAGGGACACTGCATAGATGGGAGTCCCTGAAAAGTCCCAACAGGCAGAATGTATAAAGAACCAAATTGAAATAAACCACTAAAAAAATCTAATTAACCAGAAAAAGAAATGCTCTCTGTTCATTAATTATACTTATGTACATTAATGTGTCATGCTTGTTTTTGAAGCAACTAGGCAAACAGGAAGTCATTTGATGACTGTGTGCATAATGTAGGCTTTAAAATAAACATCAACCTGGTGCAAATTTCTTATTTCCTTTAGGAGTCACTTGCTCCCATGGCCATGTTGCTGACTTTCTTCATGATGCCAGTGTCCTTTTTTATTTAATTCTTTCTTTTGTGTTGTGCTCTTGAAATAAAACAAGACGCTATGTGTGAAGCTCTGACATTTTCCAAATTTCGTGCTGTTTGAATTGCTGGTTTGTGCTATTTGCACCCGTACATCAATTATTAAGCTAATGACAAATTTTATTTTATCCCATATCTAACTCTTTCCCTGACATTTCCTGTTGGTGCTTTGAATATGATTTGAAATCCACCGAACTCACCAACGCCGTCTCATTTGCCTGTGCATCTCAGGAAGTGTTGATTAAACCAAGTTTTAGGCAGCTCCTTTGTAGAATATGAATCCAGGCCATGTGGTGGAGCATGCAGCATCAACTCCCTCTATCTATCTATCGCCCTCACTCTATCTATCTATCGCATCACCACAGCATCACTCAGCACCACCACAGCATCACTCAGGGGCACCACAAAATCACTATGCTCTACCACAGCATCACTGAACGCCACAGCATCACTTGTCGCCACCACTTCACTCAGCACCACCACAGCATCAATCTGTACAACCATTCAACAACAACTGGTTCAAATATGTTCTCTCAATGTTTCAAGCTTTATTAAAAATGTCACAAAAAGATGTTAATATTTCACTTCTGTTCTTTGATTTTCGTCACAATAAAATACACTGAACATAATCTTCACAAAAGTTATTTTAAAAAGTTTAAGCTATTGCCATTATGAATTACAATAGCTTTTATTTAAGTATTAATTATTTTAAAAAAATAAAAGCCATTGGTATTTGTAATATCAATACATCTAAGTCACGTAAATACAACACATATTGCATTACAAATGCTATAGGTGTCACATTTGCGAATGTTAAAACTATTGGCATTGTAAATGACAAAGCTATTAATTTCGCTATTTTCAAAACCAACACATAAATATAAAATTTGTCATTTACAATACCAATAGCTCAAACTTTCCTAATGCGAGACCTATTGCATTGCAAATGCTTGTTTCTTTTGTAGTTTATAAAAGTTACAGAAAAAAACTACATGTATTGTCGTTTGCTCAGATGTATTATCGCAAGGGCATAGTTACATCGCCCTTACCCAATCATTTATATTTGGGAAACTCGTTATGCAATGAAAAATGTCTAATCTGAATCTTGTTAGCAATAATCTGTCGTATTGGCCACGCACTAGGATAAGATAGGGTTGAATGTTGAGAGTTATTCCTAATATCTGTTGATGTATTACTGTGGGCTTTGCTATTTCATCTGTTAAACAACAAGATTCAAGTAATGATAGGCATTTATGTTTCATTGTGGTTGGCTCATTATAAAACTCAGGATGTCCTAGGTCACAGAAGAAGTCCCTGATATATTTTATCTGTTTGAGTTTCAGCTCGTCGGGCATTCCCAGAACATTATTTAAAATATCCCTATTCAAGTGGGTTTCCTCGGGGCTCTATATCCTGTGCCAGAGCATAATTGGCTCGGTTTTAATTAGGTCTGTTAAAAATGGAACCCCAAGTTCCGAGTGGCAGACATGTGAAGATACACAATTAGGGAGAGCCAATATGTATCTTAGGAACTGGTTCTCGACCGTTTGCAGCGATTGAGTGTTGCAATTTCTCCACAATCCCGCCCCATACATGGCTGTTGATACACATTTTGCTCTGTAAATTTGTAGTAGGGCTTGCGGGTGTCTCACTCCTAATTTTGTTTGAAAAGCTTATTAGGGCAGCAGTGGTTCTCATGAAGGCGAGTTTTCTCATTTAAAGGCCCGCGTCCGTGTAGCTTTATTGTCAAATAGAATACCTAAGTAACTAAAACTGTTGATAAAATGTATTCTTTGGCTGTCAATAAACATGACTCTGCATTTGTTACTTCCTGAACCACATTTCATGATGAACGTTTTTAATGTATTTACCCGGAGGGCTAGGTGGCGCATGTAGGTAGCAAAACTGTCCAGTAATCTTTGAAGGCCCACTTGGGTACGACACATTAAGACGGCATCAACTACATACATTAATGCCGGTATGAGTCGACCATTGATCAAAAGGTAGTCTTGTCCCACCTTCGTCAGTGCTTCTTCTAGTCCGTTTGCATACAAATTAAAAAGGAAGGGGGCCAGCACGCACCCTTGTCTGACCCACCTCTGAATTGGAAAATGTACAGTACATTCTCCATTGAGGCCATATCGAACTCTACTATTGGCGTTCTGATAGAGGTGTATCAAAAAGGATATAATCGTGTTGTTCAACCCTAAATTCCGCAGAGCTCCCCACAGCTTCTCATGAATTACGCAGTCATAAGCTGCGCTTAAGTCAACGATCGCTAGGAATTGCCTTCCTTTTTTTAGGTAAGAATATTTACCAATACAAATGCTTAAATTAAGGCTTTGTTCAACTGTTCCTAGTCCCTTGTGGAATCTATATTCTCAGCCCACTCTTGTAGTCTCTCTAAGACTACCCACCCCGCTATTTTCGCTGAGGAGTCTAGCAGGATTATTGGTTGGTAACAAATGGATCTTGTCTATTCCCCTTTTTAAAAATGGGGACTAGAATGGATTCCGACCGTGTCTCTATATGTTTAAAGGAGCTATGGCCGTTATTACTTGTGTAAGTATTGGGCCCCATAGTTCTAGGTTACTTTTGTATAGGTCTAGTGGGATCCCTTCGGGTCGGGTGCCTTGCCTCCTTACTTGCCATAATCGCCCTATTTACTTCATCCAAAGTAATTCGGAGCTTGTTCTTGATTATCTGACGTATTGGTATTCTTTCTTCCCCTTCCTGATTTGGCATGTCTATGGCATTGACTTCACTATTATAATTACACATTTCCGAATAGTGCTTCACCCACTACACTTCCGTGATTGCTATTTCAATAGTGGGGATGTCCCCTGATTCCAAGAGGGGTGCCCTAAAAGCCCGCCAGAAACCAGCCCCATCCTTGGACTCAATGGTATCGTGGAGGGTCTGCCATAGCTCTTCTTTTAACATCCTTTTGCGTTCTTTAATCGCTTTATTATAAGCCTTTCTGGCCTCTTTTAGTGCCGTCTGATCTCTGGGGGAGCTATGTGATATTTCTTTTAGAGCAGAATATGGCTTTGTGCAGTTCGAATCAAACCAACTTTTGGGCTTTTTGTGAGACTAGACTTTGATACCCATAGGTTGTCATTAATTGATCTTGTAACTTGTTGGAAGGCCTGTTTCATGTGTTGTGGTTTCACTTAAAATAACTCCCATGGCTTGATTGCTATTTACCATGATTTTCCGGGTCATTTCTAGTAGATCAGCCAAACAACCATTTCAAGGCATAACCATTTTTTCTACTTATATCCATATGTTGGGAGGGGTGGACAATTTTGTGGTTGTGCTCTGTTTGAAATGTTGATAGTTTCAGGGAGATACTCAGGGGATAGTGGCCGCTCAGGAGGATATCATGTGTGTCAAATTTCCTCACCTTTGAGGCTAAGTTAGCAGAAATTAAAATGTAGTCTATTGTTGTATGACAGCCTCTTCCGTTAACGGTACTTTTAAAGGGTACTGGGATAAGGCTTATCTTGTTTGTAAAACCGAGATCAAGACCACACATCATTTCAGTTAAACTATTCCCATAACATGAATGTAAGAAATGTGATTTACTTTCTTCGCTTTCAGTCATTATACCACATACATCTATTCCATTCCTAACGCACAAAGTAATATTGAAACCCCCCCAAACAATCAAGGTGTCCTCTTCGCCTTCACTTTGCACACTTTTCAAAGCATTTAACACATTTTCTAGAATTCCCCCAATTTTGTCTGTCTGTACATTATTGTAGAAATTTACCAGTATTACTCTCTTTTTTTCCAATATACAATTCCAATATTTGATAAAATAAAGGAAGAAAGTTAAACATAATCCGAGTCTCCAGTTCCGACATACAATTCTTACTACTGGGTTATTGCCTTAGAGTTATGCGACAGTTTCTATACAAATGTGTAGCAACACAATCTTGATTCTTGAAGATAATGCTCTCCAATATAAGAATAATTCAATGTTCAGTTTTTCATAATAAACTGGTTCTTAACCTGTAGTTCGAGGACTCCTGGGGGTCTGCATGGCCCACTGAGGTGGTTCACAATTGTATTACAAATTTAACTAACTTTCAAATTAACAAATTGAAATGAATAAAGTATATACAAATAAATAAGCACATTTTAAAATATGAAATTCCTTTTTATGTAAGATTGTGAAATAAACTAAATATTTAACTATTTTAGCATTTTAGTATATGCTTGTTACATGCAAATTATATAAATTGCTTACAGTGGTGGTCCTTGGCTTCCAGTAATGACACAGTGACAGTCCTGGATTCCAGTAAAGATTCAGTGGAGGCCCACAGAAGTCAAGGTTAAGAACCGCTATTCTAGCTCATTGTAATTCATATCTTTGGTATGCTTTCCAAATGCTGTCTTTCATGAGAAGTAAGAAATCTTTTCTGACTAAATCCTTTTTCACATACCGTACACTTGTAATGTTTTTCTACAGAATGTATTCCCTCATGTTTCCTAAGATCTCCCTGATGACTAAAGCATTTTTCACATTCAGTGCATTGATAAGGTTTTTCCCCTGTATGTGTTCTTTTATGACTAGTAAGATGGTGCATACGCCTGAAACATTTGCCACATTCAGTGCATTGATAAGGCTTTTGTCCATTATGGGAACGCATGTGGACATTAAGATTTCCTACTATACTAAAGCCTTTTCCACATTCAGCGCACTGATAAGGTTTCTCACCTGTATGCGTTCGCTCATGTTTGGTTAGAGAAGCATGATCACGGAATCTTTTTCCACATTCACTGCACTGGCATGGTTTCTCCTCTGTGTGGGTTTTTACATGTTGAATGAGATAGCGTTTGTCAGAAAAGCTTTTCCCGCATTTTGTACAGTGATGGATTTTTTCTCTTCCTGTATGTATAGTTTTGTGCCTAAGTAGATCCCCCCGTTGACTGTAACTTTTACCACATTCACTGCAGCTAAATGGTTTTTCACCTGTATGTATTCTCTCATGAATTTTAAGTATAACACTAGAATTAAAACGTTTGCTACATTCTGAGCACTGATAAGGTTTCTCGCCTGTGTGAGTTCTCTCATGGGTAATAAGACCTCCTTTCTGAGTAAAGCTTTTCTTACATTCAGGGCACTGATAAGGTTTCTCCCCTGTATGCACTCTTAAATGGATGGTGAGGTCCATCTCACGCCTAAATCCTTTCCCACATTCGCTGCAAACATGTATCTTCTCACCCACAGACGTTCTTTTATGGACTGTGTTTTTTGTCTTATATTTATTGTCTCGAATTGGTTTTTCATCTGTGTGTTTTCTTAAATGTTTCTTCATGTCACTTCTATGACAAAATCTTCTAGCTCACTCAGTGCAATGAAAGGGTTTCTCGCCTGTGTGGATTCTTTCATGGATTAAGAGATAATCCTTTGTATGGAACCTTTTCCCACATTCTGTTAACTTCTCATTCCTCAGTTCCTGATTCGTTTTCAACCACATGTGCCTTCCAGTGTGGTGTCTGGTGCACCTTCACATGTTTTTCATTACATTTTTAGCAGTACCATTCTTCAGGTGATTCAATACAGGCGTCACTGTATCAGGTTCTGCGGAAGCTGGAATACCTGTTGGAATAAAATAATTTCTCTGTTAGCTTTCTGCATGTACAATAAAACACAAATATTTAAGATCTGATCTTGTGTTCTATAAAGATATTGTGTGCACATGCTGGGATTTAGTTAGTTTCTTTCCTGACAGGTGCACTGGGGCAGAGGTGCTCTGAAAGTCTGTGGAGGAAAATAACTTGGGTCAGTTGAACAAAGCCTTTTTGAAGCCGCAAAGGGTCCAATGCTCAGAATCGTGTCATTTACGATTGCAAAAAGGTATCTGTTTTACAATCAAACCAAAATTGCAATTCAGTAACATTACCGAATTACAATTTAGGTTTGCAGGCAAAAAACATTTGGCATTTGGAAAGGGCCTGTTTAGCAAGTCTTGTCTATTTACTGAATCGGATTGGTATGTATTAATGATTAGCGACCAAATGCTTTTTGCAAAATATTATTCTTTTATCACCTCCTCACAGGAGGTGGTAAACCATTCATAAACGGGAAGGGGTTCTAAGTGGATGGGAAGGCGTCCCCCTTTCTCAATATTGACAAAAACATGTTTTTTTTAAAACTGTTTATTAAGATGAGAACAGACATCGGAAAGACATTGTGCAGTTATGAATATTTGAGTTACAATGAGTAGCAGGTCAGCCGAGCAAAACAGATCATCGTTACCCTCCCCTCCCTCCTTTATCAAAAAATAGACCCCTTCATACATGACCCATTCCGTCTCAACGTTCTTCGTCAGATCCTTCATCTGAGCTTTCATCTTCAGATACAGGTATAGGATCACAGAGATCTCCCCTGTAAATATTCCAGGCAGTCCATATTTTAGTAAATTTTCGGGGGCGTTTGCGATTAACATACACAGTTCTTTCAGCGATCATGGTAATGTCCATGTCTCTACACCAAGCCTCCAATGAGGGCAAATCCGCTGATCCCCATTTCTGCGCCACATTGCGTTTAGCCACCATGATGCCGAGCGTTGCCCATATTTGCCCATATCTCTATAGGTCGTTGGGCTCCCAAACATTGAGGAGGTCTCTTCGAGGTTCAGGCAACATGAAAACATTTAGAGTCTGTGACACTGTATGGAGGATCTTGCGCCAGAAGTCAGTTAGTACTGGACAATCCCAGATCGTATGAAAGCAGGAGCCCTCACTACCACAGCCCCTTAGGCAAAACGGATGTTGTGCTCTTCCCATTTTGTGAAGCGTGTGTCTAGTGAGATATGAGCGATGTAGGACTTTAAGCTGGACAAGCCGCAATCGGGCAAGGATTACCACCTCTCTAGGCGATGCCAGCGTCGCTTGCCATTCCGTCTCGTCCATAGCTCCAACCTCAGCCACCCATTTTTCCTTCAGTGTTGTTGTGGGGTCCGGTTGGTTATTAATCAACTTGGCACGTTTTGGCATATAATCAGCTAATATATATATATCTGCATACTATTTTTCTCCAGGTATCTTTCATGAGATGTTGCTATAGCTGTCAAAATTGTGATATATTAACCATGTTCAAGATTTATTTAAATTTGTATAAGTTATATAATCAGAAACAAACTGCAATGAACATAATGCTTAATTATCTCAGTGCAATAATCAAAAAGCATGTCTCTTATTGATAATACAACATGGTTTTACACACAGGGCCGGACTGGTAACCGAAATCGGCCTTTGCACGGATCTCAGCCCTGTGGTGGTGGTGGGGTAATCTTGGGCTAGTGGAAAGATTTGTGCTGCTTTTTGCTTTCATTGCAGCGGGCCGATATTGCTGCTATGCAGCAAAAATTCTCAGTAACAACAAGCATTGGTAAAGCAATAGGTCTCGCATTTACGCAAGTTTAATCTATTGGAATTGTAAATGACAATACTTTGTATTATGTTTCAAAAACCAAAACATAAATAAAAAGCATTTTCTTTTACAATGCCAATAGCTCAAACTCACATAAATGCGAGACCTGTTGCATTGCAAATGCTTGTTATATCAATTCATTGGATTCAGTGCTGGCCAAAAAAGGAACGGATCTTGCAATGGTAGGGAGCTGGCTACTCTACACGGATGACGCATTTTTACTCGCCAGCACCGCAAATGTGTTTGCAATTGCTGCTCGATTCTTTTGATGAATTTAGGGAGGATCTTAGATTGAAAGTTAATCACCAAAAATCATATAGTATGACTTGCAGAAACCAAAATGTAGGTGCAACCCCAATGTCTAATGTCCAGGACCCTAACTACCTTGGCATTTTATCGGATGAAAATATGAGCTGGGACAAATTCTTGACCAAGAGATCTCGGAAAGTGGCCGGGACAGTTGAGGCCAGTTTTAGATTCTGAAGTAACCTCTGCCATAATCCTAGAAAAGAATGAAATCCTGTGTATACAAGCAGGTAACTTTCCCTGGGTGCATTCAGAGCTGGCGTGTGGGATACACCATCCGGGAAACTGAAAACCAGAGAAAAGAGAGGTTTGTGCAGATTGCTGCTACCTGCCCCCCTGGTCTTTATGGAACTGGGGTCCCTTTTTTTGGAGGATGCAGTGAGGGTTGCTCCCCTTCTTTGATGGCTTAAGATGTCTGTCTCCCCATACTACATTACCCAGACCAGTTCTCAATGACTGTATGGGGTGAGATGGAAAGGGCTCCATCCCTGGTTACTTTAGGTTCAGAGACTTTTCCCCCATCTTGACACCTGAAATTTGTTTCACTTCCCGAATGAGATCAATTACAGTTCAAAGAGATTAGTGAAGGCCTCGATTACAAATTCGGTATGCCCATACCTCCAGATTAAACCTGAAGAATGGATTGAACCCTATCTATTATGGATAACATAACATAACGTGTATTTGTAAAGAGCATGTTTACCCAGAAGGGTATCTTGGCGCTGAATAACAGACGCTTATTTTTACCCAAGGAACTCATTTTATCGACCTCAGAAGGATGAAAGGCCGAATAGACCCGCCAGGATTTGAACCTGTGACCACGAGGTCAAACACAGGCCCTCACAGTGGGCCGTTAGTCCACTAAGCCACACCCAAACCATGAACATAGATTTTATCAAACCCGTTTCACATTTGACACTTCGCCCTTTCTGGCAGCGTTCCCCAGCAGGGTACCTGCTTTTCTTCCTTACATGCTGTCCATGTGATCTCTTGCACCTTTTATGTTTTTTTGTGTCTTTCATATCAGTCCGAGGCGTGAGGTTTAACGTCCTGTTTGGGTTCATCCGGCCACAGATCTGATGAATCAACTTACCAATACCTATAGCGCCTCGATGCGCAGTTTATCTGTTGTTAGTTATGTCCAATAGCTCTTAGGATAAGAAGTGCCAAACATGTTTAGACATTGGAGAGCTTATGATCCTTTAGTTTTGTATTACTTGGCAGTTCTTGTTCTTCTTCTTTTTACTGTTTCTATTTTTTCACATGCTTTTTTTTTTGTTATGACGAAATGCGATAAAGCTATGTGTAATGTATTTGTACTTTTGATAGATGTACGTTTCTTGCCTTTTCTTTAGGTTTGTTGAGCCTTTGAATTTGTATATTTTGTTGTTTCGATGTGTTTTAAAAAAAATCTTTTTATGGCCCCAGCCGAATAAAAGCCTTAGACTGACTGGAGAAGCCTACAATTCCCAGAATGCATCAGTATGGTAATTGACAGGCCTCTGAAACCTTGAGCCTGTTCTATGAGCCGGGACGTGTGTAACCTGAATGAGTGCGCTGGGTGTGCGTGGGCGGGGTATCACCCCCCCCCCCACACACACACACACACACACACACTGCTCCCATCACAGCAAAGGCCACCACGGACAAGGCCGACACCATGTGACCTGTGATGACTGGGGCAGAGGGCACACTTAGGGGACTCCAGGGGTTCAGTGCCCTCCCTCAGTACGGGGGTTGGTGGGGGGCTTTCGAAGACTCCTACAGGTGCCCCCACCCCTCCCCTGTCTTGAGTGAGTTGTGTTGAGTGGGGTCAGAGGGCACGCCCTAAGTGCTTGGCCCCTTGCAGGTCTGTGGGGGTGGGGACTCCTCTGAGTTCCCCCACCCTTCTGCCTTCTGGACACTGAGTGAGGCATGGCACGTGCTGCCAGGGGCCCCCAGAAGTGGCTCTCCGAGTGCCCCCCTCCCCTTCTCTAATCCGCTGCCCTGTGGCTTGTGCTAAGATAGCTCAGTGGGTTAACATGCCTGCGGCAGAGATCAGTGACCGGTCTGCCCTGGTGAAACCACCAGACCCCGACAGGGCTGAGGAGGCCTTGGGTGAGATAGCACAGTGGGTTAACGTGCCTGCTGCAGAGCTCAGTGACCGGCCTTCCCTGGTGAAACCACCAGACCTGGCAGGGCCTCGGAGGCCCCAGCTCCTTCTGGGGAGAGCAGGGAGGCCTTGGGCGAGATAGCTCAGTGGGTTGAAGTGCCAGCGGCAGGGATCAGTGTACTGTCTGCCCTTGTGAAACCACCCGATCCCGGCAGGGCCTCGGCTCCTTCTGGGGAGAGCAGGCGAGATAGATCAGTGGGTTAGAGTGCTTGCGGCAGAGATCAGTGTCCTGTCTGCCCTTGTGAAACCACCAGACCCCAACAGTGCCTCAGCTCCTTCTGGGGAGAGCAGGGGGGCCTTGGGTGAGATAGAACAGTGGGTTAACGTGTCTGCTGTAAAGATATGTATTAACGTATGTTATACAGTGTAGGACACGCCCCAGTCGATATCACAGCGCTTCCATAGCAGGAGCCACACCGGAGCTGTGTGCAGATCACTGCAGTGCAGGGCCGACCCCATGCTTCATTGTACTGAGGCCGAGCGGAGGAACGGTAAAAACCTTAAATATCTCAGGAAGCAAGTTATTCCTGAGGTCGGGGGGTCAGAGGTCAAGATCCACGAGAAGGGATAGGTGCAGCAAAGCAAAGGGTCCAGCTGCCCTGCAGCGCAGTGTGCTTCACGGCGCTACAGGAGGACAAGTCACAGGTGAAGAGACGGGTGGTGGTGGGTCCCATAGGTGCCCCCTGCTCCCACCCCAGTATTGGGACAGCGCCCCCTGCTGTGGAGCGTGAGTCATTCTTCTATTGCGATGCTTGCTCAGGGCCCTGGGGGGGGGTAAATGATCCAGTTCAGACTCGAGGACCCGGGCCCAGAGGATGGTAGTAGATGAAGCTTCTGAGATGTCTCAAGTGGGCGTGGCCTGAGGTACGTCCCAGGTCAGAGGGCACAGCCCTGGGTTAAGCCCCATGTTTTCACAGTGTCGGGGCTGTCCCCAACCCCAGGGCTGGTTGCTGGCCCCCGTCCGGCCCTGGCACCTCTGCACATGCGATGTCCACTTCTAGGCACTGAGAATGGTCTCTGTGGAGCACTCAGCATTGGGGACCCTGACCCCATGATCCATCCATGAATAACAAACACAGGCGTGGGAGATGGACCTGTCCTCCTGGGTGGACAGGAGAGCTTTGTTTTTCAATTCACAAACAGTCCCAGAAGTTGGGCTTTAAGTGGGATAAAAAAAAGTGCCACTGAATGAGATTGCTCACGTTATCGCTATTGTAAATAAAAAATAAAATAAGAAGAACACGCCTGTGAGTGGTGCACACACGCCACTGCTAGGCCTATGTTTTCAATTATCGCGCCTGTGTCTGGGCACGATAATTGAAAACATATGGGCTTTGGTGCGCTTAAAAGACACCAATAGGCCGTGGGCGGAGCAATGCGCCCGCCTTTGGCCTATTGCGTGCTCTCTTGAAACAAAACACGCACTCAAAGCCCAATTACAGACCCCAAAACAGAAAACACACGCACAAGCGTGTGCGATTCCAGGGTTCATTTCTGAACCCCGGACTAAAGGACTAACGCCTACGCGAGCACTGCAGCGCAGTGCAACGCAGATCACAGGACCTGAAAACGGCCCTATGGGTCTTCAACCAGTCCCCACCTTGACAGCCCACCTAGGAAATGTCCGGTGCTCAGTAGGCCAGTCAGGCCTGGTTTACACAGCCCAGAAAGCATAAATCAGCTACTTACCTAGAAGCAGCACTGGCATCTGTCGGTTGGTACGAGCTGCTCGATTCGAATCAAAGGGTTTGTTTTTATCCTGCATCTGCCACAACTCACTCAAGACACACCTAGATCAGGCATCTACAAATTCCAATTGTGGGAAGTTGATAGGTACCTTAATGAAGGACCAAATTTTAAACACCCTAGAGACTCCAGATCTGGTGAACAATATGGTTTAGTTGCAGCAGCACTAAGCTGATGCTCATAGTCTGCGGCTGTGGTCATGGAATGTGTGGGAATTGAAGATCGAACTTGATGATTGATATGGGGTGCCTTCATTGACGATATCCACATATGTGCTTTTCAAGAAACCTGGGCATTATATCATGAGTTTATAGATCAAGTTATGAAAACTACAGCATTGATTCGAGACCATCAGCCTCTGCTGATTCATCTGAAGGTTTGGCCTTTTGGCTAAAATCATGTCTAGCTTGTAAAATCCAGACTTTGGAAACAATGCTCTTTCGATCTTTTGGGGCATCTCCTCTCCTCTACTACTGGTCCTGGTCTTTACCTTAAACTAATTAACATTTACAATCAAAGCTTCACAATGAAATGTAGAATCTCCCATAATAGGGTTAATGGATGACTATTTGGTACAACACAGACTTCACTGAGACGTACGAGCTCGTGAGTTCCAGGTCCTATCCCATCTTCAGGCGCGGTTTAGATTACATAATAGTAACATGGACAAGGTTTCCTGGTTTATTTTATTGCTTTGGAAAAGTCTTATACTGAAATGGGATCATTTATACGTTGTATTTGTAGATTTAATGGCCACTTTTAACTTTGTTCTCCAACCAAAGCTCTGGAAGGTGTTAAGGAATATGTGAATGCCAACGAATATGTTGAAACCGATAATACGCTGTTAGCCTGATAACTTTGCTTGTGTTAGGTGGGGCAGAGGGGTGAACAGACAGACCGGATTAATATTGGGTGTGGGGTTCACCAGGACTATGTTGGTCTGACCTTGTTTACATTACATATAAACGGAGTGATCTAACAGCTCTGCGAATGTGGTAATGCAGGGGTCTCCAACCTTTTCAGTAATAAGAGCTACTTATGTTCAATGCAAATCATCCTGGGCTACTAATAATATTGGTGCTTTACACATAGGAAAAGATTATATCAGAAGCGTTTATGGGGTCACCTCAATCCTTACTCCGCCCTTTCCTTAATAGTGCTCCAGAGATCCTGTTACAGCACTCACGATTCCCAGCCTGTTTGATGCCGCGCCTTCTGCCCCCAGAGATGCCACAAAGACAAAGTCCAACACCTTTTCTTGATGAACTTACTTACTTGGGACCCAACTCACCTATGACTGTCCAAACGGTTGGGGTTGCATGTGTTGCCACAAACACCTCAGATGAAATGTGCCACCTGTAGTAGGCAGGTCTCAAGAGATTGCTGCCCAGCCTGATGCTTGTGAAGGCGCTCATCATCTACTCACACGGCACACTGTGGCCTGAACTCTGCTGTGATTGCTGCAGTGACCACTACTGCCCACGAAGGCTAGCGCACAGTGACCTTAGAGATGAGAGGAATTAAACCACTTAGCGCTAGCCAGATTATCCACAGTCTTCAGAGAATGCAGCTTTGCATACTACCTCACCAATAGAAACAGATAACACCTACCCATAGCTTCAATATCAGTAGGGCACTGCCCTCGGCGCACAGAGCCTACTTTTCCTTCTAAAAGTTTGCATTAGGGGATGGGCTGCAGGCCAAAACAACGCAATTTAAGATTGTACGCACGACCAAGAGCAGTGCCATCTCATGTACGTCTGTATCTCTATTAGCTGCCTCGGCTCTCAAATGGTTGCAGAAACTTCCCAATGGTGGGGCCAAGAGGGCTGGTCCAGCCCAGCTTCGTTCATCCGCAGACGGACCCCCCCTTGGCCTGGGTACCGCCGGGCACACCCCCTCCTCCTCCTCCTGAGCAGCAATGAGTTCTGGGGCACCGAGTCCCACCCCAGAGAAAGTTGCGGAGGTTGCTGTCTCCACCCTCTGCTCATCCCCTGGTACAGCACATTCAGAGTTAATTCCATTATAACCGAATGACAACTTAGTAACCTTGTCAACTAAGAGTCTGTATTGTTATAAACTTCAGCCTCATTCTGTAGGCCTTCTTCTCTATTCTGCAATTAGTCAGTCCAGAGGCTGCCAAGTTGGGCTTGCCTTGTGGTTTGCCAGTTCCTCTGGCTTTTAATGTCTCCTGGCTCAAGCCTTACAATAAGTATAGTTCACCCACACCTTCGCCACCACCTATAGAATCGATGGTCAAGTACAATATGGAGCGAGCGCCATTCTAGATTCTAAAAGACTAAAGCCCTCATTACAAATTGCCCCTTAATTACGAGGGGACCATTAATAGAATTAATTAATGGAAGTTCATGGCCATGCTCGTCAACTGAAACAGGAGTGCTGCTAACTCTAGGTTGAGGAAATCCGTCCTATTTCCCAGGCTGGTCCTATTAAGGGCATTAAAAGGTTGCTTGCATTAGGAGGTTCACTAGAACAGAGGAAAGGTTTTGAGAACGAATAACACATGTATCTCCAACCACAGCTAGTCTGTCAACTCTATACCCAAAACCTAGTAAAGACCCCACGTGGGGTGGTCTTGGGGGGTGCTGTAAGGGATTACCTGGCCTGTAGTCCTTTACGTGTCAAACCCCCAAAACCTCAGCTCTGAGGCGTCCTGGAAGTCCTATTCTGCCTGTGATAGGCTCTCCTGGTCATCACAGCTGGCTTCCGTAGCCACAGACTCTCCTTGGTAGTGTGGCCACCTCAGCCAGTGCACTGCTTCTGGTTTTTGATGGCCCAGTCCTGCAGTCTCACAAGACTACGGTGACATTTCCAAACCTGCAAAACATTAGGCAGCACCTTGGGTGCAGTTGTATTTTAACCATACCCAAGGTATGATCAGGCCTTTGATTTCCTCTACCAATGTGAGAGGGAGTTTCTGCGCCTGCTCCAGGTCTGCATCGAACACCAGCTTACCTGCTTTGGACCTCCAGAACTCTGTTTTCAGGTCTTATTCTTCAAGTGTTTATTTTCTAATGTCCTGTCTTGAAACCCTGCATGAAATAAGAAAAACAAACAAAAAAGGTTAGAGCTAACTAAAATACACGCACATGCAAGACAACGGCATTGAATCACGAGGAGTGAACTCAAGCGCAAATAAACAGTTCATATCTGTGCAGCAGCAACAGGAGCAAAGTGAACCGTATTTGTTCTTCACTTTGCTGTCATTTGAATAGATTGTGGATCGAACAACCGGAGATGCACAAGATCGGGTGTGAAGGAACAATTTGGTCCTTAAAGGCCACCTGGGAGTAACTGTTTTGAGAAATAATTTATTTAACCTTCAATCATTGGAAATGCAGCACATTTTGCTAATTTAATAGTAAGGCGCTGAGATGTGTATGATTTGGTTGTAGTGTACAATTTGCATGTCTGTTACAGGTAACTGCTTACAGTGTCCTCTTTCCTTGTTTTAGAAAGCGCCACCAAGTAAAAGAAATGCTTCAGAGACCCACAGCGGCAGCAGAGAACAATCCTTCTATCTCATCGCAATTCACCCCTCCCTCCCACTTTGCCATCAGCATTGTGTATTACGAAGTATGAGCACCTAGCATGGTCAACAAGGTATGGACCTGGCTGGGTGCTACGTTGTCACTGCAGCTGTTCACACAGTGATGGCGCTGAACCCACACAATGACGACCAGCAGCAATGCCAGACAATACAATGGAGTTTATACAAACTATCTTGAACGTTCACTGCAACATGGACAGTGATGACAACACTGAACCAGATGGTATAGAGCATTATCACAGGACCTGCATTTAAAGTTCCCAAAACTTTTTGCTGCACCTGTGACTCATAATTGTGGCTTCATTTGTAGAGCACACATCTGAGTTTTGATAATGCTGTTTTCCACTGAGAAAAACAGTGAAAAGGTCACACAGCTCAGGCTTAGAGCAAGTAGATAACATGATTCTGGAAGGATAAACAAAAAGACATCACTGCAAATTATTGGTGGGAATGCTCCCATGGAAATGTCACTGCAAATTGGTGCGAGTGTTTCAAGAGGAATTGTTCTTGTGCCCCTGGCAAGTGTGTAAAGGCATGAGATCATCACCGCTGAATATAGAATGTTCTGGAATACTGATTTCAAGATTCAGGAGACCTTATCAAAACATGTGCCACTTAATCATGAGTTCACTCTGAAGTAAACTTTATAAAAAGTGCTGCCCAAAGCCACCACCTCACTGGTCTAGTGAAGCTGTCTTATACTTGCAATCTAGTCATTGTATTCACTGGTGGTCAGCAAACTTTGGCAATCCTTTTACAGTCTTGTGCAAGCCGTTCTGCAGAGTGCAGACAAATGTGACAAATACTGGGCTTGTGGAATAAATCCTGACGGTGGTATGTCACACTCTGGGGTGGCAAGTCCTAGATACAGTGTTCTTGACTGACTTGTGCCCTGGTCAGTAAAAGTGCTCACCAGCAGAGTACCAGGGTCTATTGTGTACACTCAAATGGGTCCAACTTTTAATGTGGTTGATTACTCTGCCTGCAAGCAAACCATTACAATTACATTACATAATCAGTCGGATGCTGCTGACTATAGTAGCAGTGTGCAGGACGTGTTTACCTTGTACCAGAGGGGAGGCTACCCTAAAGCTCTCCCTGGAATTTACTTTAGTACATCATGACTAAACCCCCAGTTTCACTTTGAATGTATGCAGAGTGTCTGAAAGTACTGGGCTAACAAGTATGGTGAGTTGCCCATGTTAGGGCCACCGCTTTAAAAGTGCAGTGATTAAAGGTGTAGTCAAAACAGCTTTATTATGTGTAACTTATACAACCATAAAAGCATACTTATAAAAACAGAAACAAGAAAGCTCAAGGGTACAATAGACACATTTAAAATTTTGTATCATTTCCAGTTGATTTTTGTGGAAATATGAAGGAATCATTCATCAAAGCATGTTTAAGAGTCAGGGGAGGACTACAAGCATACAATAATTTTATAGCAATATACATACTTCACAAGACATTCCATAAAACATTATTAAATGCAGCAATAGATATATCGTATTTTAAGAGCAAATCAGTGCACAATGTATTAAAAAAAAGGAAAATGCTAAAAATGTATATTATACAAATTAATTAAAATAATTTGTGTCTAGTTTTACATCTTCTCTTACACCAAAATACAATATATTCAGGATAAAATAGACTTTGTGGAAACAAATGTATAATGTGCAAAACTACATATTCAAACCACTATACAAGGTGACTAAAATTAGTCTAAAAATGTGATCGCTGCACTCGTTTATAATGCAGCTAATTACTCTCATCGGGTTTCTCATATAATAACACATCTAAATGTGCTAATTCTTTTCTTTTCCTAACTGCCCTTAGTATGAAGACGTCAAACGCACTTGTGAGGTCTACGAAGCAAAGATCTATTGCCCCCTCCTTAGCCAGTGTATATTTTCCTATTAAAAGGAAATCGCTAGAGGTAGAGCTCTCAAACGCCGCGGTTATCCTCCCGACCCAAACTTTGCCGAGGAGCGAGGCCTGTGTGACAACAGAGAGTAATAAGACAAAAAATGAAGCAAACTGGGACACATTTGAATTATATGACCAGGTCAAGATCGCCAAAACACTGTCAGAAATCAGACCAAACAACCACTATCAAGACCCTTTACCTGCAAAATGTGTAAGAGAAATCAGCCACATTGTGGTTCCAATCTGGACCAATATAACAAACGCTTCACTTACATAAGGGATCCTCCCTGATTGCCTAAAAACAGGACAAGTAGTGCCAATAATCAAAAAACCGACAGCGGACGCATCAGATCCGAATAACTATCGACCAGTAACCAACATCCCTTTACTGGCCAAACTAATTGAGAAATGCATGCAGAGCCAATTGAAGCAACACATCACCAAGTTCTCCCTACTAGACGAATGCCAATCAGGGTTCAGAGCAGGGCACAGCACAGAAACAGCGATCCTGCACATTGTTGATGACGCGCTACAAGCCCTAGACCAAAATCAAGCATGCCTATTGATTCTCCTAGACCTGTCATTTGCTTTTGACACGGTAAACCACGAAACACTACTGTCCAGGCTACAGGACAGGATGGGATTGGCCGGTAATGTGCTGAGATGGTTCAATTCGTTCCTAAGCAACAGAACCCAACGATTCCGGGTTAACCAAGCAATTTCAACCCCTTGTCCTAATGCAATTGGGGTCCCGCAAGGCTCAACACTATCCCCAGATCTATTCAACTTATATGTCGAACCTCTTACAGACATTCTTCGGAAATCAACGATATCCTACCACATGTATGCTGATGACACGCAAATATACTTAAAGATCGCCTCCCTTGACGACATAGATCTAATGAATAAGACACTAAAGATGGCTATGCAATGGTTAACGACGAATCATCTGAAATTAAATGCCCAGAAAACTGAATTTGTGCTAATTGCACCTCCAAGGAGCCACCCGGAAGTAAAGGAATGGACCAAATTGGTGACTGCGCTTAACTGCACACCAACCCTAGTCAACTCAGCTAAATCATTAGGAATCATATTAGATGAGAACCTCGACATGAAAGCCCACATTAATTCAATGGCGAAAAGTGCCCGCTTCCATCTGAGCTACTTAAGAAAATTAAAACCATTCATCTCAGAGGCAGACTTAAAATTGGCTATACAGTCCCTAGTCATATCCAGGATCGAATATGGTTGCTCTACATTAACTGGCCTACCGAAAACATCCACAGCACCGCTAAAAGCCTGTCTCAACGCTGCGGCAAGACTTATCACTGGATCGAGGAAATTTGATCATATATCTCCTCACCTGAAAGCACTAAACTGGCTACCTTATGAGGCCAGAATTCAAATGAAGACAGCATGTATTACTCACAAAGCGGTGCACTATAACACGCCAGGATACCTAAGCAAGAAAATAAAGCTATCGGGAGGAAACAGACCAACGAGAAGCGCCAAGGAGCTGCTGTTGAGGCCGGCCTTTTTTCGAAAGAAAAAGACCTATGATCGAGCATTCTCTGGAGCTGCCCCCAGAGTTTGTAACTCACTCCCTCCAAGCATTAGGAAGATTCAAAATATTGCAACATTCAAAAGGGAATTGAAAAGCCATATGATGAGTAAATACCTTGCATAGGGAAGCCGACGGATCGCTGGTATGAACGACTTTATCAGCTGAAGAGTGGTCCCTCTTCATGAATACTAACATTGTCAAGAGACTGACTCCACTCACAAGCCTCGGCTGTACCCTGATCGATACCACAGTCCTGTGTTGAACCAACTGCTGTTTTCATAGCCAAACTATATAACCTCTACCTCACCTTATCTACTGATATGGATCGTGTTATAAGCTAGGCCTTATCACCTTTTATTACTAATTGCACATGTGTTTGGAATATACCTAGTTAGGTACCCTTATAGCCACAGCTTCTTCCACTTATATCTGTTGGTTTTTAGAATTGATATTTGACTGCCAATGTGTAACCTACCTTGATGTTATGTGATGTAATGTGTGAGATGGTTCAATTTGTTCCTAAGCAACAGAACTCAACGATTCCGGGTTAATCAAGCAATCTCAATAGCTGTTTTCATAGCCAAACTATATAACCTCTACCTCACCTATCTACTGATATGGATCGTGTTATAAGCTAGGCCTTTCTCACCTTTTATTACTAATTGCACATGTGTTTGGAATATATTTATTTAGGCACCCCTTATAGCCACAGCTTCTTTTACCTTATATCTGTTGGTGTTAGAATTGATATCTGACTGTCAATGTGTAACCTACCTCGATGTAATGTGATGTAGTGTGCTGAGATGGTTCAACCCATTCCTAAGCTACAGAACTCAACGAGTCCGGGTTAACCAAGCATTCTCAACCCCTTGTCCTAATGCAATTGGGGTCTCGCAAGGCCCACCTTATCTACTGAGATGGATCGTGTTATAAACTAGGCCTTTCTCACCTTTTATTACTAATTGCACATGTGTTTGGAATATATTTATTTAGGCACCCCTTACAGCCATAGCGTCTTTTACCTTATATCTGTTTGTTTTTAGAATTGATATTTGACTGTCAATGTGTAACCTACCTCGTTGTTAAGCGCTCTGATACCCACGGGTCTTGTTCGCGCTAATCAAAACTCTTTAATAAATAAATAAATAAATAAAAACAGTTCTAAGAATTCCAATACCTCGTCTGAACCCAAACTGGGCTTCTGAGAGGATGTTATTCTCCTTAGCCCATTCTTCTAACCTCCCCAGGAGGATTTTTCCCATTAACTTGGAGGTTGAGTCCAGAAGAGATATGGGGCGGTAGCAGTTTGCCTTCCCTCTATTGCCCTTTTTAAAAATGGGTACGATAATACTTTGTGACCATGATGCAGGTAGGACTCCTCCTATAGCTGCGTTGAGAACATTTAACAAAATAGGGGTCCAAAAGTCCATGTAACTTTTAAAAACATCAATAGGTACCCCATCAGGTCCTGCAGCTTTCCCGCTGGCACTTTTTAGGAGGGCGGTTTTAATTTCCGCCGATGTAATTGGCAGGGAATTTGCAGGTTCAACTAATATAAAATTGCTATTTTGTGTTATAGTAACGCAAACAGCACCTGAATTAAAAATAGACACAAAATGTGTTATCCAATCTTGTGGGGGTACCGCAATTTCAATTTTCAAAGTTGAATTATCTTTAAAAAACAATGTTGCATTTCTAGTTTCTGTGGCCTGAATCAAACTCGCCCAAGCATCCTTCACTTTTCCTTTGTTTTGAAATTTTTTTATACTCTTTCCTAAGGGTACTTATTTTTACACAGTCTCTCGGTTTAAGTTTGAGAGCTGTTTTTAGATCCCTGTGTAGCCAGTGCATTCTCTATTGAACCATCTGGGGTTATTGTCACATATCTTTTTATTTTTTTTATTTTTAGGGATAAATCACTCGCTATTTCGGTAGTGATATTATAGCAGGCATTTATAATGAGCAAATCTGTAGAGGAGCTTTTCATACAGATATCAATATCCTTTTGATTTTTCCCTTTTACGTTTTCCAAAGAAATGGTTGGATCTACTCCTAACCATTTAATGGATACTCCATTGTTTCCTTGGAGTTTTATATCTGTATTTGTGGTCTTACCTCTTTGTTGATGGGCAAGGCCAAGTCTCAGTGCCAATATTAGTGGCTGATGGTCACCAAGTAAATTTTCACTAATTATAATTTTTTCCACCAGATCTTTTTTTTTTTTAACTCTTTATTTGCGGCTGCATATTATAATTTACATCTTATCATTGCCTTTGACTACAACATACAATCCATTTTCATTTTTCGCCCCCAACATATCCCAACAGGCTAAATGCTGGTAACTGAACAAGTACAGTTTCTTAAGAGGTAGAAAAACAGAAACTTAAGTGCATTTGTATACTATGTGCAGGAAATCATCAATTTGTTTAACATCATTATGCAGCACATCATAGTATGCACAAGTCATTCAGGACTGACCATAATTACTCAAGCCCTTAACCCGCCCCTCCTCCCCCACCCCCATGTCTCCTGGTGCATCCAATCTAGAGGATAACATCTCATTACTTAATTCTCAAGTGACTTAAAAAAAGAACATGCAGAGTCTATGTGGTTCCACCCTGTGTGGCTCTGGGATCCTATGCTCTCGCATCTCATTCGCCGCACTCGTAACCAAGCCAGCCATTTACGACCCATCTACTTGCGATGGTCCTAGTTCCATCTCTTCTAGTAGCATACGTTCCCAATCTTGTGCAATTGGGTATTTTCGCAGCCCTCTTTGCTCCTCTCTTTGCAAGGCTGCTCCTTCTGCCCTATCCCATTTCAGCAAATCAGAGTGCCACACTGTTAGTCCAGGGGGTCTGGGAGATTTCCATCTCATTGTTAAAGCTCTGATTGCTTTCAGTAGAGCCAGATCTAAGAATCTCAATTGGGCCTTATGGTGTTTGGGAAGTTTACGATGCCCCACTAAACAATATAGTGCATTCTCTAGCACCGGCAAGGCGGTGACTGTACGCAGTGTGTTGCAGACTTCCCCGCCAATATCCGCGCAAGGTACGCCCTATGCAACACCATGACCTGGATAAATTTAAATTTAACATTCCTGGATACTTTCCTGGGGTGTTCAAGGATAACTTTACAGGCCCTATCCGTTAAAACCTCCCCCGTGTCCAGTGACCATGCATCTCTAAGTGTGTTGAGTGAGGTGGCTACATGTTCCCTTATCGCGGTGTAAAGCCATCTGACCAGGTGGCCTCCTGTCCCCATATAATAGAGTAGGTGAACCAGTTCATGTTGTATAGGTTTATCCCGCTGTAGGGCCCATGTGTGTCTTATGTAGTGTGATACAGCGGCATGTTGAAGGAATAAACCTTGTGGGGCCCCAGTGGTTTGCAGGAAGGAGTCGAGATCTAGCAATGTGTCGTCCCCAAAAAAGGCCCCTATGTCTTCCACCCCAGCTTCCGTCCAGGGCAATAGCCTACGTTGGTTAATGCGTCCGTGCAGCGTTGGAATGCCTAACAGGGGAACATTCGTTGCGACGGGCGTGGTCGTAGAAGTGTATGCCAATGCCTTTTTCCAGCACAACAGGGCCGTGCTCAGGAGAGGGTGGCAATCCTGAGGAATCCTGGTCTTAGGCAGTAACAGATAGTGTAACTCCCCGCTCGCCATTCTGGCTGTTGTAAAGTTAATCTCGTGCAGATTTCTACCCGTCACCCATCGCGTCAGCCATTGGAGCTGACTGGCATAATAGTATCCACGCAGGTCCGGCACTCCCAGACCACCCAATCTAGTGCTTAGTTGGAGTTTTCGGAGGCTGATAACTCTCGTTTGGGGGCCCGGACGGAGACGTATCAAAATCGTATTCAACGTGTTAAATATTTGCTGCAGTAGGATGACCGGCAGGTTAACAAAATAATAGAGCATGCGGGGAAGCATGACCATCTTTGAGACGGCGATCCTACCCATGACGGACAGGGGCAGAGACGTCCAAAACCCCACACTACTGCGAAGGCTATTAATAGCCCTTCTAATATTGCCCTCAATTTGGTCTTCAGGCGTTCTATGGACTTGAATGCCCAAATATTTGAACGTGGTCTAGGCTATTGGGAACTGGTATCGTCCAAATTGGATGAGAGGGGGGTGTTGCGATTCCCTGAAATAAAAGCCGGTAGACTTTTCGGGGTGAATAGCTAAGCCAGATATGGCCTCAAATTGTGTAAAGGTGTCGGCTATGGCCGAGTGATCCTCTTCCAGATCACAGAAGTACGGTAGGATGTCGTCTGCATATATTGATATTAGACTGTGTGTCCCACCAATGGTAATACCCATCCTGTCTTCACGAGCCCGAAGGGCTATTGCCAGGGGTTCCAGAGTTAGCACAAATAGGATGGGCGATAGGGGGCAACCCTGCCGGGTTCCTCTGTATACCAGGTAGCTGTCTGAAATGTACCGACCAGTGCGTGCCCGGGCAGTAGGGTCCGTGTAGAACAGACGCACCCATTTCAACAGGGACTCCGGGAAGCCGAAGGGCCGCAATACCTCAAACATGAATGGCCATGACAAAGAGTCAAATGCCTGCCTGAGGTCCAGCGCAATACAGCCAGCCTGGGGAAGATCTTGCGGTGTGGCAGCCATGAGGGCGTGGAGTCTCCGCGTATTCTGGGACGTACTCCTGCCGGGAGGAAGCCACATTGGTCTGGGTGTATAAGGGCGGCGAGATGGGGCTGTACCCTTAGAGCAATGACCTTACTGAGTATCTTGTACTCTGTAGATAACATCGAGAGAGGCCTATAGTTAGTCAGTTCGAGCGTATCTCTGCCAGGTTTAGGTATGGATGTGACCAGAGCTTGCATCGTCGAGACGGGTAGATGACCTTCCGCAAATGACGTCCTATATACCTTCTCGAGGATGGGCACCAGTGTTTCCGAATATGTCTGGTAAAACTTTACTGGGAGCCCATCCATGCCAGGCGTTTTATTACGGTTGAGGGACCGGATAGCCAGTCTAATTTCCTGTTGCGCGATGGGGCCGTCAACTTCCTTCTGCACGTCCCGAGACAGGGCTGGGAAGGGCAATTCCTGCAGGAATTCCACGATTGCACCCGGATCCTCTGCGGGGAAGGGAGCGTATAATGCCTGCAAATGGTCATGGAATGCCTTATTAATCTCAGACTGCGTGGACACTATGTCACCCGACCTGTTACGGATCTGTGTGATTACCGGGGGGTCAGGACTATCTCGGACCAGGCGGGCCAGCAGGGCGCCCAACCTATCTGCTTCGGGTTGTTGACGGCGTAAGTATTCTTTATGATATATGGTCCTCAACGTTTCTAACAGTTCCGCGTGTTCTATATTCCCCGCTTGTAGTTCCCCTTTCCGTCCCGGGTCTAAGCTCGCCTCCCTTTCTAATGTCTTCAGGCGGCTTTCTACCTTACCTGGATTTCCTGTCGTGCTCCCACCAACTGTCCAATAGCAGCACCTCGTATGACTACCTTCATGGCATCCCACACTATCAAATTGGACGTCGCGGTGTCCCAGTTATCCCTAAAATAAGTATCCAAAGTACCAGAAAGGGATGCGCGGAAGGGGGCATCTTCCAGCAGCATCGGATTAAGTCTCCAGGTGGGCACCGGTGATGGCACCCTACCCCAGAGAAGGTCCAGTGTCAGTGGTCTGTGGTCGGAGAAGGTTTTAGCCAGGTATTCTGATGTACCGATCTTAGACAGTAGAGAACTAGAGCACATAAATCTGTCAATGCGCTGTGTAAGTCGTGTACTGGAGAGTAATAAGAGTACTCTTGGTGGGTCGGATTTAGTGCGTGCCAGGTATCCACTAGCACCCACCCTGCAGCCCATGTCTGAAACGTCTCAGCCAGTTTAGTTATCCCAGCCATCTGGAGAGGTGGGTGCGACCTATCCAAGCCTACGTCTAACACCAATTTCCAGTCTCCCCCCAGAACCCAGGAGATGCCCACCCAGTCTGACAATGCCCGCCCTACCTTAGTAAGGAATTCGCCCTGATCGAAGTTCAGGGAGTAAATACTGCCAAGAACCAGAAGCGTACCATCCAGTGTGCCTTTCACCAAAATATATCTCCCCTGGTCGTCCACTTTCCTTTCTATTTCTATAAAGGGTGTTCCATGGCGCACCCAAATGGTCGCCCCCCCCTGGAAAAGGCGGAGTAAGAAGTAGAGTATATAGTGCCCCTCCATCTCTTTCTCAGCATGTGTATTTCAGATACCGTTAAGTGAGACTCCTGCAGGAATGTGATCTGTGCATGGTGTCGCAGTAAAAATGCATGGATCCTGTGTCTCGTTTGTATGGCCCCAAGCCCACGCACGTTCCAGGTGGCCAGCTTATATTTCCCAATTGTGTCAGCCATAGCCGTTCCCAGAGTGTGTTCTGAGTGTTACCGTTTCCTTCCTGACGCAAAATGTTAAAAATAACCAGGAGACGTATCCCTTCCCACCCAAGAACAAAACTAACTTGGCGCAGCCTAAGAACATCACTGAGCCTAACAAGAAAATTCTAAACAAAACGAATCAAGTATTGGTGCATACGCCATAGGGGGGCGGGGGGAGTGGCCAAGCACTGTCCTATGCATTGAAGTTGTCCATCCGGACGCAGCTGGCTCAACCGAGTGGAGCGTGCTGTCGTCCGTGTTAATTTTCTCCCGCTCCTCTCTGAAGTTGCCCACCAAAGCAACGGCTTCCAGCTGGTCTTCTTTCTGCTGCTCCCGCGAGGGCCTACGTCGTCCGGAACTCTTCCCTAGGCTAAGAGAATCTCCATCAGTGCGTCCCGAGTAATTCCGGGATCGGCCACCAGACATGTCCTGAGTGGCCTCCTGGCTACCTTCTATGCCCATCACCTCAAGCCACTCCTCCACATCAGCGGGACTTTCAAAGAAGTGTGTCTTTTTGTCGTACACAACCTTTAGTCAAGCCGGGAACAGTAACGCATAGCACAGTTTAACCTTTTGGAGTCTTTTCTTGACCTCTAGGTATGAAGAACGTTGTTTTTGTACCACATTGGTATAGTCCGGGTACAGAGAGACGCGGCGGCTCTCATATTCTATAAGAGACTTCTCCCTCGCCTTTCGCAAAAGGACATCCCTGTCCCAATAGTTAAGTATCCGAACAATCAGGGGGCGCGGCGGACCACCTGGTTTGGGCCTCCCAGTGGGGATGCTGTGCGCTCTCTCCACACAAAAAAGTGGCGACAGGCCCGCCGCAGTGATGTGATCGCGGAACCATTGTTCCATGAAGTCCGCCGCGTGGGACCCCTCGCAGCGCTCCGGAAGGCCAAATACGCGGATGTTATTGCGTTGATTACGACCTTCTGTATCCTACACCGGGTCCATCAAGGAGGCAACCTGTTGTCGCAGTTGCTGGATGGAATTAGTATTAGCCGCCACCGTCTGGGTTATATCCGTTATCGCCACTCCTTGATCCTTGACCTTGTCAGCCAATTTTGAATGATCTGCTTTGAGCAAGGAGAGGTTGGTTGTAAGAGCTCCCAGTTGTGACTCCATTGCTGACCTGGAGTCTCTGATCTCTTTTAGGATCAGGTCCAGTTTGTTCACGTTTTGCCCCTCCGTGGGGTTCAACTCCGCCACCCCCGATAAAGCCTCTCCTGCGTCAGTGTCCTGATTGTGCTGCGTCGCAGGCGGGCCATCTCGGTCCTCTAACGCTCTCGCCCCTTTCCGGACCATGTTCAAGGCAGTCCAAGGCACCCCGCACCCCCTCACACCACTCCGCAATCTCCTTTTGCGATAATGCGCAGTACGTCCCGCAGAGACCCTCCACAGCACTCCTGCGTTAGTCCCTCGTGTCCAAGACCACACAGCCGCTCCCCTCGTTGTCCTCGGGTCTCGTGCGTGCCATCTAGGCAGTGTTCAAGTGTGTCCCCGGTTCACGAGCCAGCAGGGTGCCCCCTCGGTGGGTGTGGGGGGATATGGGGACCAGGAGACCCCAGTGCCTCTTCCAGCGCTTTCACGCCGTCCCGGCTCAATTCGGGGTCAGCATCCCCCTCTTGTGGCCATCCTTCTGCAGCGCCGCTTTAGCAGGTGGGGGAGGAGGGAGGGGTAAAGAAGAAGAGGGGGGCAGCGGGGGATCTCTCCCCCCAGGTGTCGCCCTCCTCACCCCCTACCTCCAGGCCTCCATCCTCAGGGCCGCGCTCCGGGTACCCAGGCTCCAGGATCCAGCCCCTCTCCCAGGCCGGCTGCCCTCGGCTGCCTCGGTCCGGCAGGTTCGCCTCACGACGGCATTGCCCTTCTTCAGGCGGAGGACCCCTCGGGGCATATCCACAGCCCCCGTCGCACCTCACTCGGGTGCTTGTGCACCGGCGTGCGTCGCGTCGCCTCGGGCCCAGGCTCCGGCACTTCCGGTCTCGTTGGCCCGGGACAGTCCGGGCTCGCCCCGTACTCTAGCCCCCGGCTTCGTCCGGGAGGAAGGTCGCAGCAGGCCCAAGTTTGCAGTCGGCGCTCCGCGGCTTCCCGAGTCTCCCAGCCCTTCCAAGAGGCTCCGGGGGTACAGCGCTACAAGGTCCCCTTCACTGGTGTGGTCCGGGGCCCGCCAGAAACGCTCTGCAGGGTGGCAATCCCCAGGCGGCAGCGGAGCTCTAGCTGCCTCCGTCCGCCATCGTGGCTTGCTAGCCACGCTCCCCTTTCCACTAGAACTTTACACTTTGCTGATATAATAAGATGATCAATATTCAATGAGCCTCTCTCGCCTACGTAAGTAGAAACAGCAGTTTCACCCTCTGAGTTTTCTGGTTCCAAAATTACCTAAAATACATTTTAAAATAATATTGTTTATTGCTTCCCCCATATGGATCATGTTGAAAATGTGGAATTCGATCCCAAAAACTGTCACTAAAGCCACTTTGTTCTCCCACTAAAGTATCACAAATTTCGCAATTAAAATCACCCCCCAAAATAACTATATACTCCCCCCAGTTCCTTTACAAAGTACTCTAGATCAACCTCTATATCTTTAATTACCCTTGATCTAGTGCAGGGGTACTCATAGCACGGCCCGCGGGCCGCTGGCGGCCTGGCAAGCCTTCGCTGGCGGCCTGCGGACCTTGCAGACATCGTACCAGAGTTTAATTTTTTTTTTTTAAAAAGAGTGTCTGCAGCAGCGCGAGAGACTCTGCTGCTCTGTGGGGGCCGGGCGATTCCCCCCATAGTCAGAGTGGGGGTGCAGGGGCGCTGAGAGATGAACCATATCCCCAGTGAAGCTATCTCAAGAGGGTGCGACATCTCGCTCTTTCGTCCCCCTCCCGCCTCCGAAAATAATGACGCACCCCAGCTTGTACCAAGGGTACATGCAGGAATCTTTTGTCATGGATCTCTGATGCAACTGCTGAGGGCTCGTGCAAAACAGAATAGCCTTAAAAAGTGTTCTAAAAATGTGTATACGCCGCTTCTTACGTCTTTCATGCTTGTGTCTGGAAATTAGGGCGTGGCACAGGACGGGATCAGGGTTATCAGCAGAGCTGCATCTTCACAGTTCGAGTAAAGCTAACTACACTGCGACATTGACATGCCACGGGTGAAAATGCACACTGATCGCCTTTCCTAAACTACCCCCTAGAACACAGCGCGTTTGGGCTCATCCACAAGACCCGAGCGCCGGCAGAACACTGGTGGAAAACAACAACCAACTGCTCGGAAATAGGCATCTGTGACTACCGAGCCTGCTAAACCGCAGATCACAACACGTTCAGAGATAAGATAAATGTCAGTAGTTTGAAATGCAGCTTTCATGGCTGTGGCAGCTGGATGGCGATATTAAAGTCCTAAATGTAGTGATGTTTGGATGAATGTAGGTTTGGCGTGATTCAAGTTTTTTTTGTTTTACAAGGTTATGTTTATTGCTTATTACAGGAGGGGAAGGCGGATGCTTAGTGAGGCTGTGGTTTTAAATTATTCTGAATGGCACATTGCCAGGGGAATGTTTACCTACAGATTGCACCTTTCTCATTGAAGTAGCCGTTTTCACATTCTATATATGACTCGTGGCTTCCAGGCTGCACCGTCCTGCCTGAAAACAGTTCGTCATTCGCACAATGTAAGTTCTGAGACGTCCCCAGCAGCTAACATCACTAGTAATAGGAAACGCAAACCCAACCCTAAGACTTCAAGAACAAGATTCAGCCCAGTCATAGCATGTGTGCAAAAATACACCCAGCTTCCAGAATGTAACTCACAGTACCAAGTAATCATGATTGGCAGACAAAGATACCAAAGACAGGCAAGCATAGAGATGTGCTCGGACAGGCAGACAGAGATACTCATAGACAGACACGGGGCTACACGCAATAGATGTGTACTGACCCACAGGTACACCTTGGACCCACAGTAACGAATATACAGGGATGGACATATACAGATATATATGAATCATTTGCATAACACAAAAACATGACGGCCCCTACAGAATATGGGGAGGGGCCCTGAGACTCATATCTCAGATAATGTATCCTTGAGGTAATAGGGGACCCCCAGAAGGATCCCCACCTCCCATATCCTAAGGGCTGCCTCTGAAATGAATGTAGCTACTCTTTTTGCGCCAACCTAGTTCAATAGCACAGGAAAGCACAAGGGTGGGAGAGGCCTGAATGCTTTCATGGAATGTTTAAAGTGAAAACAGGAGTGAATCTACACACAGAAGAACAGATAGAAAGAGGTGGGGATGAACAAGCACTGAGATTGGCAGAAACAGGCAAAGTATAATGTCTATACTTTGACAAGCGCTCTCTACAGTTTCTCTGATCTCTAGGCGTTGAAACCTGTTGTTAATCGTCTGTTCCAGAGTGGGACACAAAACAAAAATGCTTCATGATGTGCTGTATTGTCGACACAGCCTCCCCCTCCCCTGCTGCACCTCCAGTTGTACAGGTGCTTCTTGTGTATTGTTCAGGGGGGGGGGGGGGGGCTGGCACTTTCCTCAGCGCAGTGGGGGTTTCGTGGGGCGGCAGTGACATTTCCCTCACACAGTTTGTGTGTGATGCATGTATTTTTGGTATATGATTTGTTTTTGTTTTTATTATCTGTGTAAAAATGTTAGTAGTTATTACATATTTTTGTTCTAATTGTGCATTTTTAGTTCCATAGTGGGATGTGGGCTTATAGGGGAATAGGGTGGGAAGTTATTTAATTGCCTCAAATTGTATAGCGCTCTGATATCCTTCGGGATCAAGTTTGCTCTATATAAAACTTTAGAAATAAATAAATAAAATAAATAAACAAAGCCTCATTAACATGCCAATTGTCTTTTAAAGACCTGTGAAGTGCTCGGGTGCGGCTGTGTGTGTGCGCCTGGAAGGTGTGACAGCCCGGGCTCACACAGGCTGGGTGAGGTGACAGAGGGAGGGAGACTGAGGGAGGGAGACAGAGGGAAGGAGAGGGAGGGAGAGGGAAGGAGAGAGAGGGAGACCTCAGAGAGAAGGAGACCTCAGAGAGAGGGGGAGGGAAGGAGAGAGAGGGAGACCTCAGAGCGAGGGAGAGGGAAGGAGAAAGAGGGAGACCTCAGAGAGAGGGAAGGAGAGAGAGGGAGACCTCAGAGTGAGGGAGACCTCAGAGTGAGGGAGGGAGAGGGAAGGAGAGAGAGGGAGACAGAGGAAGAGAGGGAGTGAGACAGAGGGAGAGATGGAGTTAGAGGGAGTGAGAGAGTCAGAGTGAGTGAGACAGAGACAGAGAGACAGCGGTAGAGAGTGAGAGAAAGGGAGGGAGAGAGAGGGAGAGAAAGGGAGGGAGAGAGAGGGAGAAAAAGAGGGAGGGAAACAGAGAGAGAGAGAGAGAGAGAGAGAGAGAGATGTGTGTATGCCGGGTCTGGTGGCTCAGTGGATGAAGGCGTCCGCTGCAGGGACCTGTGATCAACCTCATGGTCACTGTTTTTTTTGTTGCTCTAGCCCCGCCCCCTTCACCACTGACCCCGCCCCCACCGGTGCAGCCCTCGGACACAAACCACACTGTAAATTTGGCCCCCGAGAGAAAGTTTGTGAGTACCCATGATCTAGTGCGATCAAAAATATTATTGTAGAAATTGATCAACACAATTGTTTGTTTCCCTTCCGAATATAGTTGTATCAACTAATAATATTGTGAATTGGTGTTAACATCTTTTACTATCAGGGGCGCAGTAACCGCTATTAGTGTTGCTAAGCCTCCCTTTGCTCTCCCTCTTCTGGAGGGGTTAGCAATGTAGCAGATTACTTTAAAACTCTTTATAAAAAAGGGTTCTGTGTTCCATGTTTCCTGAATCATAATTACAATACAGCCCTCTATCGATTTGCACCATTCACCATTATTTATCTTATTTTTAATCGCTGTTACATCCATGACATGATAATCGTGGATCTGTTGGCTTGAATAGTTGGACGATGTACGTCCGCAAATTCCATATCACGTTTGATGGTACCTAAGCTGTTATCTATATAATCAAGCAGGTGTTCATGACGGTGTGCACTAGGTACTTGGGAGCTTTAAAAACCATCGAACTTATTTACAGAGCAGTTTAAGGCAATTCCTTAATTATGGTCTACCATGTCACATCGAGTCTCAATAGGTGTTTGCGCACTCAAGCAATCATCCAACTTGTTTACCTTTACATTAACATCAATCGCATATGTAGCGGCAATATATTCTGGTATTTTTATCTGAAGCAATTTGTATATTTTCCCTATGTCAATAGATCACACTACAAGATCCAAGTAGTTCATACATATTATAAGTAGGGATATTTGATATCGGCGTACGAAAGATGGGGCCATTTGCCTTTGAATTTATTTCATTTGCATAAGGAGGTGTAAAGGGTCATCAATATTGTTACCTACATTCATAGACCTATTTGGTTTCTCCATTTTATCAGTTTATTTCGTTATATAGGTGGTGTTATATGTTCAGTAACAGGCCTTCGGATTTGTGTTGTTGGCATACTATCCATTAGTATAGGTTTGGTAGAAACCTTTCCTTGTTTAATTTCAGATGTGATTCTACAACCACCAACCTCCTTTGGCCTAATTAGGGGGTCTTCGGCTATGGTGGATATACTCATATTTTTGGAGGCAAAGAAGCCCGCCACCAAATCCGCTAAAAAAGTTACATCTTTTTGGACCAGTTTTATCTCAGACATGACACGGCGTTTAATGGAGTCTAAATTTGAGTGTCATTTTTTAAATAATGTGTCAACATTATCTGACCCTTGTTGACTATCGGTTACAAGAGCCTCTCCTTTTGAGGTTCCAGCAGGTTTGCCCCCCCTTCTTTACCTTCTGCTTTGGTTTTGCCACATTGATTTCTTCGGAGCTATTAAAAAAGGAGACGATGATGCACAGCACATTTAATATTGTTTTATAGAAATAAGGGGGTCCTGAACAACTAAAAACATATCATTGCTACCCCGTGACATGATGTGTCTCATTCTCTCCTTCGTTTGGGCTGAGCCCTTCAGGGCCCCATCCCGGGGAGGTCACATCCTCCCCAGAGGGCCCCATCCTGGGGGGTCACATCCTCCACAGAGGGCCCCATCCTGGGGGGGGGAGGGGGGGGGTTACATCCTCAGCAGAGTGCCCCATCCTAGTGGTCACATCACCAGAGGGCCCCATCCTGCTGGGGGGGGTCACATGCTCACCAGAGGGCCCCATCCCGGGGAGGTCACATCCTCCCCAGAGGGCCCCATCCTGGGGGGTCACATCCTCCACAGAGGGCCGCATCCTGGGGGGGTCACACACTCGTCAGAGGGCCCCATCCTGGGGGGGGAGGGTTACATCCTCAGCAGAGTGCCCTATCCTAGTGGTCACATCACCAGAGGGCCCCATCCTGCTGGGGGGGGGGGGTCACATGCTCACCAGAGGGCCCCATCCTGGGGAGTCACATCCTCCCCAGAGGGCCTCATCCAGGGGAGGCCACATGCTCCCCAGAGGGCCCCATCCTGGGGGTCACATCCTCCCCAGAGGGCCCGATCCTGGGGGTCACATCCTCCCCAGAGGGCCCCATCCTGGGGTCTCACATCCTCAGCAGAGGGCCCCATCCTGGGGGCTCACATCCTCTCCAGAGGGCCCCATCCTAGTGGTCACATCCTCAGCAGAGGGCCCCATCTTGGGGGAGGGGGTCACAATCTCAGCAGAGGGCCCCATCCTTCAGCCAATAAACCGGATGCCTCTGCGTTTATGAAAATTTATGACATCTTTGGTATGATGTGTCTTTACTCACCATCTGCAGGGTCTCGAGGAGGTGTCAGGGCCGGGTGGGGGCGGGGGGTTCACAATTCATTCAAACAGCTCCTCCTGCTCCGGTGTACTATCAATAGACCCACCCCATCTGTCTTCACACCCCCCCCCCCCGCGTTTCCACGCATGCGCAAATTTATGTGCATGCGTGGAAACCCCATGTCTTGGCTGCGTGTATTTTTAAGCTCCCCACTCACTGGCCGTTTAGTGCTCATGCGTGTGATTGCACGCATGCGCTTTCAAGATCCAGCGGTGAACACTACTCCAACTGCCAGGGTTTCAAGTTGCTGTGCGTGACATTTTTATCATTTAAGTGTCATTATCAATCCTCATGTTTTAAAAAATGAGCAACAGGTTAATGAAATAGTAAACAAGGTCGTATTTAACACCGACCCCATGTCCCATTCAAGCTTTTCTCACTGAGCTGTAAACAAGCCACAGTTGAAACTTCAGGTATATTTAAAATGTTCTGTCATTGCAGAAACGCAATTCAAGCGCGGTTCCGGTAACAGAGCAAGAACAGTTGTGCCAGCCCTACATAACTGTACAACTAAATGAAATAAAATCAGAATGGTTTTTGGCTGCAAACTAAACAACGAAAAAGACTAAATACAACTTGCGATGGGTCAAATAAAACATTTTATAAAGATCAACATAACGGCATTTCGAAAATAAATTATTCCCCAGGATACCTGCTAGGTTACTGTGTCCTGTATAATGGTCCAGTTTGTTGAACATTGTGTTAGGTATTACTTTAAATACGTTAGTTTTTAAGCTGCCCATAGATGATAAAGGCATCCATTAAAAAGTATGTCTTTCTTTTAAAATTAATTGATAGCTCTCCAGGCCACCAACTGGTTCTTTTGGATTGGACAATTCATCATAGTGGGGGATGCACACCAGTTTTCACGAACATTTTTTAATTCATCAGGTTAATCCATCCTTTGTTTTGAATTGCGTGCAAATGCGATTTATAGGCATGCCCTACTGCCATCAGTTAAGAAACCTAAGAGAAGAGGGACTACACAGCCCCTTATCCAAATGCACAGCTCTGTGCCGCTGAACTCGCGTGCACATAATATTCACACTCCTTAGTCCATTATAAATTTTTCATCCTTTTTCATCCATATCTTGACTCTTATCTATGACATATTTGATACTTTGTTTTGATTTGCCAATCGGGTTCTTGTTCGATGTTTTGCTTCTTTTACAAAAATGATGCACTCTGGTAAATGTGGTTTACCCATAGGAAATGGTCTCGATGAAATGGCAGGCGTTAGGACCATGGGAGAATTGGGAGGGAAGGGGGTGGAAGATTTGAAATAGCGCGGGCGGGAAATGATTTGCGACACCGGCTCGAGCAATCAGGATGAGGACGGGAGACGTTAGTAGTTTGTTTTAATCGGTAAGTGTTAGGAGGAAAGAGCACTTGCTTACTCAGCAATCTGAATAATACACAACAGTAAAAATCGATGGCATAACTTGCAGCATGTTGTTAAGAGTGAAGCTTTGCTCACGTTGAACAGTTAAAGCTTTGGCACGAAGCAGCGCGAAAAGGGTTTCATTAATGAAGGCATCGCTGTTGCAAATAGAGGGGCACAGGAGGGTCTCTGAGCGTGTTTACGTTAGAAGGGAGATAAAAGCACTGGTATTACTAACAGGAGAATTTTTATGGAGAACATTTGGTCTCACACCCCGCACATTTATGATTAAGGACATGATGATTAAGGTGTAAAAAGGGTAAACATAGGAACGCAGCACATTAGGGAGATAAGTCATAATAATTGTGAGCTTAACACATGATTACAAGAACGTTGCAACACGTAACATTTTAGATACAGAATGTGATTAATTGTTTGTATTTTTATTTATTTGTAGTGACCCCCGAAGAAGGGCACATGGAGGCCCGAAATGCATTGGGTATTTTAACTACATAATAAATGAGCACTTGTGATGGACTTCTTGTATTTATCGCATTTCTTCATGAAGGCCTGGAATGGCACAGTTTGAATGTTAAAGATTGAAAATTGGCACTTTATCTTTCCCGATTGGCAAATCAAAACAAAGTATAAAATATGTCATAGATAAGAGTCAAGATATGGATGAAAAAGGATGAAAAATTTATAATGGACTAAGGAGTGTGAATATTATGTGCACGCGAGTTCAGCGGCACAGAGCTGTGCATTTGGATAAGGGGCTGTGTAGTCCCTCTTCTCTTAGGTTTCTTTTGGATTGGAGGCATTCTTATCATGGAAAAGGACTTACCACACCAAACAACAGCTAATTCTAGCCAACTACTGACCAAAATCTCTCCTTCCTGCCTTTTCTACAGTGCTGGAAAAAACATGCCAATTCCATCATCTCAGACTACCTTGAAAATAACAAACTGCTGCATTCCAGTCAGTCTGGTTTCAGAACTAGCTGCAGCACAGAAACAGTACTGCTGGAGGTTACTGAGCAAATTAAAGAGAAGGTGAATTACTGAGGAAGGGCTGTCTTGTTTATGTTGGATCTGTCATCAGTCTTCGATATTGTCCCCCTGACAGACTACTAAAGAGGCTACAGAGCATTAGAATTGGTAGTATGGCTCTAAAGCGCCTAACTTCATTTCTGGATAATAGAAGCCAGGAAGTGTGGATTCCTCTGTGCACTTCCGCCATCCATAATCTGACGGTGGGGGTCCCACAGGGCTCAGCTTTGAGCCCAACACTTTTTAATGTCTTTATCCATGAAACCCCAAATTCAAGCAGTAGTAGGCACTTGTTTTAGGCTGCTACAAACCCTGAGGACATTTCTACCCCTTTTGCCATCTGACATAAGGAAAATAGTGATCCAGGCCCTAATCACCTCAAGACTTAATTATGGAAATGTCCTATACTAGGATCTGCCGGACTACATTCTGAACTGCCTGCAAGTGGTTCAAAATGCAGCGGCGAGACAAATGCTTAATCTGGCTCCCCGAACCCATATGTCCCAACATCTCAGGGCTCTACACTGGCTGCCAGTAACAAAAGAGGATCAAATTTAAGACACTGGTCATGGTACCTAAAGCCCTACATGGCAACGGAGCCAGTTACATCAGGAAAATAATATTGCTCTACACCCCTTCCAGAACTCTGTGGTGGTCATCTGGCTATCATTCCCAGGGTCTGCCAGGTCAGAATCTGAGGCAAATCCTTTGTGTTCCTGGGGGCCCAAGCTTAGAACCAACTCCCTCTGGCTCTTAGAGCCACAGCGGAATGTTCCTATTTCAGGAAGCAACAAAAAACCCTGGCTATTCTGCAATTAAGTGTTCCCTAGGTATTAGTGGGGAGATTCCCGACAGCTCCGGGTCACTCTACGGAGTAGCTGTGTGCTTTATAAATGCTGTTTCATTCATACCTTTAAATATACTCATACTCCGATATTAACCATACCTAGGGTTTGGCCTCCTGAACTGGTCATGTAGTTGCTACGTAGGAAATATCTGACTGCTAGCTGTTTACACTTGGAGATATAGCAGCTGTCTTAAATGGGTATTTGCTGTACATATCGAGGCTAAACAAGCAATAAAGAGCAGCTGGCGACCCAGGGCAGGGGAGAGTCATCAAGAAATACAGATTAAAAGATTTAGGCAGCTCGGACTGGGCAGGAAAACTCAATAATGCTGCCGGCCGGTGTTAATATGGTCTCTCCTAGTCCGAGATGTCAAACAGGTTAATATTAAAATAAGTGTCAATAACTATCCGCACGTGCATTAATAACCAATAACTGTTCCTTTGTTTACTCCAAGTAAGGATTATTTTAAATGGCATAACCCGCATTGACACACGTTTGGACAAACCGCTGCAATCATTTTAAACCTTTTTTTTTTAAACCTTTATTAGAACAAACCCATACTGCATTGCACATACAGATTGGTCACTTGAATACGAGGCACAATTTAATAAATTAAAATAGATGAGATCACACTTCACAGCGGGCATGACACATTAGAGTCTCAGGTACGGCCTAACATACGATGCAACATACAATGTACAGCAGGGCCAAGGTACAAAAGGGGGAGTAACACAGCGAATAGGGTCCCAGTGCATTATAGTGTACGGTATCAGTAGACATCAATAACTCACATCAGTCAGTGACAATTCTAGTAATGCAAATAGTGTTAGAGGTACAGAAGATAATAGCATCTTGGAGCCCCCCAAGCGTCAGAAATCAGCACCCGGCGATCACCTCTCATGGCACTCCGGTGCAGGCAGTGCTCAGCGTAATCAAGCACACCTCTCCATAGCATCAGCACGCATCCATCAGGGAGGGCTACACTCACACCACGCCACCCTGGCTATCACTTTCCGAGTCTGCCTGTTGCGTGCCCTTGGACAGCCAGTAAGTCTGCAGTGGGCTCCAGAACTCCCTGGGTCTACATCGCACAGGCATCAAGTCAGCATATACAATCATTTTAAACCTTGCATTCAAAATGATCGCTCCTCAAAAGGACCCTGGCTACTGCTTCGTAATGATCTTCTCCATCTAGTGCCCGTGAAACTTGAGCCAGAAGGGCCAGCTACAGAGGAAGACCTGAGCCCACAGCCCCTGTCCAGAGCCCACCAGACCTCTTGTGGTGCCCCCACCCGAGCTAAGAACTGTAGAGCGCCGCCAGGCCCTGGCAGTCCAGAGATTTTCCATAAATTCCCAACTTTCCTACCTACTGATAGAGAAGGAAAACGTATGGGATATTTTGAACGAGAGGGTGATAGCCTAGGAGCCTGCTATCCTGAGATCAACGCTGACATCGCATTGACTGAGCAGGGCCCTGATCACGCCTCCCTACTAGTAACTACTGCAAACTACACAAAGAATCTGGAGTCAATGCTTGGCATGCTTTCCTTGAAAGCACAGGACTAGCCCCATTAAGCAACACCAACCAATGGATTAACCAACAACCTTGTGTTTCCAGAGCAGGGTGCTGCATATGGAGTTACTGGCTGTCAAATAGAGTCCCCACGATGGAGAAATTGAGTAGGGATATAATGGAGAGGGTGGTGCCAGGGGATGTAAGACTGTGTTTTAGGTCTCACCTACTGATACCTTTTAGCCGTCTGTTGTCAAAAGACCTCTTGTAGACCCCACAAAAAAGTGTAACTTCTGCTCACTACTGGTTGGCTTTCTTGTTTATGATTTGATGGCTTTCCTTTCTCTTCTTCTATTTGTCCCTCCCGGTGTGCATAGCCTCTTCACTGTGCTTTTGAACTTATGCATAATATAAGAAATTGGTTCACTGGCAGGAGTGTGTTACGACCCACCGCAAGGAATAATCACACCTTGTCATGATGAACTCCTCAAATTCACTACTTTAACCAGAATCTAACCCCCACCCTCATAATCCTAGCACAGAGCAAAGAAGCTTAACTTAGGGCAACTTGTAAAGCATTTTTACAGTACCAAAACAGTAATAAAGTCAAAATGCAAAAACAAAAATCCCGAACCAAATTGAAAAAATAGAGCAAAATTTTAATAAGCAGAAGGACAAATACTGAATAGAGAAACTGGAGAATTTTGTAAATTGGCAACACAATGCACTAATGGTCACGGTAGACCAGATCCTAAGCTCGATTTCAGGCTGCGCGTGAAGGAGCACAGTAGGAGACAGGAACTAGGTTCAGCCCAGAAAAAGATTTTAGCTTCTGACTTTGTCTTTCAAGTCCTAACCCACCACAAGAGCACACTTCTAAATCCTGAAGGACTTCAGAGGAGGCACTTAGAGACTTGCATGGTGTCAAGGCAGAGAACAACAGCAGGATCTAGTATGGGCTAGTCCTGGCCCAGATATCACTGGTCAGCTGGGTAGTTCCAGGAAAAGGCCTCTTGCAGCTTGTTGTCTTCCTGTAGCTGCGCAGGAGGTCAGCCAACTGGCCCTTGTAGTCCACTTTCATTCTTGGGTACAAGGGGGAGCAAGTCCAGTACTTCAGGGTTATTCTTGGATCACAGACAGCAGTTCCAATCCCCCTCATCTTCTGCAGGTCCAAAACGTTTTCTGAAGAGGGTGCTTAGAGACATCATTGTTATGCCTGGCACTAGCATTAGAAAGGTTTCACTCATGCATTTTTCTAGTCATCTTTACAATCAAGGAGGGAGATGGTTTTGGATTGGTACGTCACCATGTTGATGCATCCGGACACCTCTGCTGGTGAGGTGCTGACAGTGCTTCCATTTATAGCCTGATTAATGCAAGCAACAAGACAGTTAACTGTGGCACACATGAAACACTTATTTTAGCTCTGATATGTGCTTGCTATTTTTAGTAGGTGTCTCCAATTGTTGAGTAAGGATGCAAACCTGCTGAGGACATCACTGCTAAGGCCTTTCTGTGATGCACTTTGGAAAGGAGGGGACCCCTATATATAAAAATGATACACTTGCTATACATAGGGAAACTAAACTATTTGGTAAAGGTCTATAGTCAAGTGAAAACACTAAAACATATGACACAGCTGATCCTGTCCTTCATAACTGCTTTGAATATCCAACCCAGCTTATATGTGACAAAACGGGACTATCATAAAGCCCGCTACTCAGCCTTAAATTTAAAAAAAAAGAAATACCCTCAAGGAAACTGTCACTCTATATAAACATGTAACGTTGCGCGGACGGAACACCATCCTCTAAGATATCATTTCCATACCTAAGCCCAAAAGGACGTATAGTTTTTCTTGCAACCCAATTTAGTGCAATATATGGCCACCTGAAGAAGGCTAGCCAGCCGAAACGCGCGTTGTGACCTACCTTGCCATATTGCATAAATCACTTGTTGTGTCATATGTTTGTCTCACAATGGTTTTAATTGTCTATGTACTATAAGTAATTCCATGTAAAAGATATATTTGTATACAATGAATATTTTCCAAAAAATCAAAAAAATGAAAACATAAATTTTCAGGATAAAATAAATATATATAAAATAACGCTTACAATTTGGTGAGTGGTGAGTTCATCTGGTAGTATATATTGGTAACTATATTTTTTGTGGTATATTATTTTAGTGTTTTCACTTGACTATAGACCTTTACCAAATACTTTCTGTGATGCACGACATTCAGTAGTGTTCCACGATCCACTGTGTCGACCGCTGCCAACAGATCTAACAGGCAGGGCTTTCCTCCATCCAGGACACTGTAGTATCACCTTGTACCTTCAGCATCACTGTCCCTGTGCTGTAACTTTCTCTGAAATCAGAATTCTGGTTCCCGCTTGAGCCACAGCAGTTTAGTATTGGTTCAATTGTAAGGCCAAGCATGTCTCAACCCTTACCAGGTTAAGTTGATTACGTGCCTGTGTTTAGCTAGTACTTCTGGCCAGCATGTGGGTTCTGCAATATTGCGGTTACCAGTTAGCTTTCAGTTGTTTTTGAGAATTCATCTTGTTTCAGAGACGCATTGATGATATTCTGCCAGCGTGTAACAAGTAAGAAGGTATTTCTGGGATTGGACTTCTGAAACAGTCATGTGACGAAGTTTTTTACTTTTAGGAGATTACCAGTGGATTTCCCACAGAAGAAATCCAATGCTCTTTGAGTTTTTGGCACGAAGCTCAAAGATACTGCCAATCTTGTTGATAAAAAATAATAGTAACCCACTGTATTCTTTTTTGTTGATGATCATAAGGTCTTCTTGCCTTTTGTGCCCAAAATTGTCATGAATGAATTCTCCGACTGGCTCATTGGTATTTTATATTTGTTCCCGAATGTAGGCAGCCATAGCAATTCTTATTGGCTGTTGTATCTTCTGCTATTGATCTGTTAGTTATTGATTTATCAGTGATCCCATTTTTCTGTATTACCTTGGAACTTGCTTTTCATCCACTTAGTAACATACACACAATTTACAATTCATCCATCCACCAACTACAGCGCCTCGATGCTGTCACTGCTACATGCTTGGCACACATTTGTCCTTGTACAGTTGTTAAAGTTGTAAACACATACTGAGGTCACTAGATTTATATAACAAAAGTTAAATGAACATGTGTGTAGTCATCTGTATTGTTGCTAAGGATGTGGGCTTTACAAACTAGCACCAACAAGGCCCATGGGGCATAAAACCAATGCACAAATTAATACAATGAAAATATACAGCCACAACATTACAAACAATTAACATAAGTCTACTGTACTGAAAAGAATCGCAACCAATCAAAATGTGGCAAAAACGTTTTCATGAGCACATTTAGTAAATTACTTCTGAAAAACAATAGGTCATTCTTGCTAATGGCAAGTGGGGAAGAATTCCAAATTTCAAGAGGACAGCAAGCAAATCCGCAGCTTCCCATTACTCCTTCCCTGAATGGGGCACTTGGAATCCGAAAGTTCTTGAACTTCTGGTGGCTTCCCAGCCCCTGGAGATAGGCAGCCTCTCAAGACGATATTCTGGCTTCATGCAGATGATGCCTGCACCCTAGTGCACTCAAAACACCGGAAGTTGTAATGAAAACACCGAAAATCAGTGACTAACTTGAAAATAACCAAGACTGTACTCCCGGGGCGCTGCCTAAAATACCCTCTGAAAATGTTGACAAAAATCTAGTGCTTCAATCTATGAAGAATGAAGACCTCGTAGCCAAGGCTTTCACACAGCGACCCAGTCACAGAGCAGAGTCTTACGTAACCCAGCAGTACCAGAGCAAGAGCCCTTTCCTTGTACAACACACCGGTCAACAATGCCTCGCGACTGGTGAATATGACCGCAGTACGGCTGGCCTTCAATATTATTGACTGACTCCGTTCACAAAATCCAGTAGCCTCCCTCACTTTATAGAGAACTGTGATTTGCTTTGTGATGCAAAATTTTTTTCATTATCTTCAGTTTGTATGTAGTTGACGCCTGTGATGGCAGAGGTCTTTCAACAGGTTTTGGCCCAGCGGCGGAAAAGGTGTGGCTCCATGCAGCCTTCAGCTGGAGCTCTTCCACCACATTGAGTCAGAGCCTTTTGAGTTTGGAAGGTTGTTCTTCAAAGTCTATTTTTATCCTGCTCATTGATCCCAAAACACTTTACATGCAGGATATGAAGTACATTTGGGTTTGACCACAGCCAGACACAGCTTTCTTTCTACGCGGCTTTCATCAGTTTATACTGATGAAGAGTTAAAGCCGCAGGCAGCACTGGAGCCAATTCTGACAGTGCTGACCTCAACAAGCATTTACAATGCAATAGGGCTCGCAGCATTAAAGTTTGAGTTATTGGCATTGTGTATGACAATGCGTTGCATAAAATGTTTAGCAAACTTTGAATTGGTGAGCAGTGAGAGTGTGTGCAAGAGTATGCTGTTCTTGAAAGCAGTGTGGTAGAGAGTGCAGGAATTTGGGTGACCTGAGCATTGTGGATGATGCACCTCACGCACAGGGCTGATGCAGTTATTATTCTAACAGCTCTGATGATGTGCACTCACTACTCTGCACTCACTACTCACTACTCTGCACTCACTATTCACTACTCTGCACTCACTACTCACTACTCTGCACTCACTATTCACTACTCTGCACTCACTATTCACTACTCTGCACTCACTACTCTCCACTCACTATTCACTACTCTGCACTCACTATTCACTACTCTGCACTCACTATTCACTACTCTGCACTCACTACTCACTACTCTGCACTCACTACTCACTACTCTGCACTCACTATTCACTACTCTGCACTCACTACTCACTACTCTGCACTCACTACTCACTACTCTGCACTCACTACTCACTACTCTGCACTCACTATTCACTACTCTGCACTCCATATTCACTACTCTGCACTCCCTATTCACTACTCTCTACTCACTACTCTGCACTCACTACTCACTACTCTGCACTCACTACTCTGCACTCACTATTCTGCACTCACTACTCTGCACTCATTACTCTGCACTCATTACTCTGCACTCACTACTCTGCACTCACTACTCTGCACTCACTACTTTGCACTCACTACTCTGCACTCTCACTACTCTGCACACTCACTACTCTGCACTCACTACTCTGCACTCACTACTCTGCACTCACTACTCTGCACTCACTACTCACTACTTTGCACTCACTACTCTGCACTCACTACTCACTACTTTGCACTCACTACTCACTACTTTGCACTCACTACTCTGCACTCACTACTCACTACTCTGCACTCACTACTCTGCACTTACTACTCACTACTCTGCACTCACTACTCTGCACTCACTATTCACTACTTTGCACTCACTACTCTGCACTCACTACTCTGCACTCACTACTCACTACTCTGCACTCACTACTCTGCACTCACTACTCACTACTCTGCACTCACTACTCACTACTTTGCACTCACTACTCACTACGTTGCACTCACTACTCTGCACTCACTACTCTGCACTCACTACTCTGCACTCACTACTCTGCACACTCACTCTGCACACTCACTCTGCACACTCACTACTCTGCACACTCACTACTCTGCACTCACTACTCTAAAGATTCAAGTGCAGCGGGTGCTTGGTAAACTTGCTGAAGAAAATCGAACCATCAAAAGTTTGACAAAAGTGAGTGATGAAAAGTTTGAGGCAGCTTCGACTCCAATCGACTCCAAAAGTAACAGTGAGATTGAAGAGTGGGAGATCCCACATAATGAATGAAAACCTTGTTTTGATTGTATTTCGGCAGTTCCACATTGCACCTACGGCACCTGCACTCTACGGTATAAGACAAAGTATATCCGGGGAGACGACCTCCAGCTGCAATGGGTTGCCCATAAACTCAAATGAAATATAATTCTCTTTAACACAACACACCTACCGTACCCTGTGAAGTTCTTTGCTTTTTGTGTACTTTCACAGCCTACACACGTGTTCCCGCATGCCATACTTCATTTTAAGTTCCACAATTGCCAGTGAATTTAAGATGAATTTTAACTCTAGATATGGGAGAGCCTTACCGGAAACAATCAGCCCCTTCACCTCTGCACCATCTGCATATTAACAGCCTTTCAGCATTCGAAACCTATCATGGGGGGGAACTTCCACATCAGAGAAAACGAAACCTATTGTGGGGCGGGACATCCGTCTTTTGAAGCCCGCGCCCACGGAGTGCCTGGCCAGAGGAGCGGTGGTGACGCGGGGCTCCCAGAGCCCCGCCAAGGCTGAAGAAGTCCGTTAGTGGGCCCGGGGGGTGGGGTCTCGGTGCGCTTGTGTGTGTGTGCGAGAGTGTGTATGTGTATGTGTGCGACGCCAGGGGAGATTGTCTGTATGTGTGCGTGCGTGTATGTGCGCTCGTGTGTGTGTGTCTCTGTGTGTGCGCATGCGTGCAGGAGGAGGTGTGGCTGTGTGTGTGTTAGAGCTTCCCAGGAGACAGGAGATGCCACAGTGTGCGCGCTCTCACGCGCGCGGCCCGCTCCGATCGCCTTTTGCGAGTTGCGCGTGGCCAGGTCCTGTCCGATCTACATGAAATAAAAATCTGTTGTGTGTGCGTCACATGATGTGCTTTGCAGGAGATATAATAACGCTCCCTGCTACTGGTACTAGACAAAAGACAGATCTCTACAGCAAATGCGTTAACCTCCAGAGTTATCTTACCAATATTATTATTCCCTGAGATTTACTGGGCACACAAAGATCTCTGCAGCATGTGCCTTAAACACACAAGATATTTTAAAATACAGACTTTGCAACCAACTAAGCAGAACAAATTTGCTACCATATTTTTCCTTGTTGACAATTTCTTTTTTCTAGAGTTTTAAAAAAAGGAATGTGTAAGTTGTGGGCGGTGTAGGAAGCTGGCTCTCCATATAGTATATCAAAAAGAGGTATACTGTACAAAGAGTTCAGGTATTCCCTTACGAGTGGACTAGGGCTTGCTCTATCAATCCCACGGTGTTCTTCTAGGGGATAGTGTGGTCGAGCATCCTTAGGCTTATCAGAGAGGAGTATTAGACATCTGCAAATACACACAATAATCAATAAATGATCACACGACTCAATAGGGAGATCCACACCAATTTATAAAAATAACACGCATTTACATATAACCTTAGGCCCCAAGTTCATCAAAATCAGGTAAGTATTTTTTTAAACAGCATGTTTGAAGAAAACAGGTTTTTGACACTTTAAATTGTGATTAAAGTCTTTTGAGGTAATGCTAAGCGTTGGAGAAAACATATGTTGCATCAGGTTATGTAAAAAATGACTTATGGAATCTTTCCCCAGGATTTAAGGTGAGTAGAGAGCAAGGTCCAAGGCAGCACTAATAGGTCACCTCGGGGGGTACTGCGGCGTCTGGATGCAGAGGTGTGTTTTTCAGCGTCGGGTGATTGTGTTACTTTAAATCGAAATTGAAACACTTCGGTGTGATGTTAACCTATGTAGGAAAAACATATATTGCATTTGGGCACTCAACAGCGACTAATGGGACAAATCTTCTGGACTTAAGGTGAGTGTTAAGGCCCATTTGAAGAAGTTCCAGACACTCTGTGAGTTGAATTATGAATGAAGTTTATTTCAGAGGTAACCTGCATCCGACAGCTTCGACGGTCAAGTAGCAACTGCCACCAATCGAGTGTCGTCTGCCTCACATTCTAAGGAATGTACAGGTAAGGTAATTCTAACATGAGGTCACAAGGTAAGATGAAGCTTTATTTAAATATAACATCACAACACATCCTTCCTCTTTAAAAAGAAAAAGAAAAGAAAGACAGAAAGAAATGAATAGAGAAAAACTAGCTAAAACAAAGAAACAACATTATCAAAATAACATAAAATCATTTAAGGAAATTATACAGTTACATAGTCTTGCAAGTAAACAGGAGGTCTGCGGATTCTGGGAGCTACATAAACAGAAGTGTCCAAGCTAGATCTTGAACTTGTAGCAAAATCAGGAATAGGGTTATATTCATCAGAACCATTCTGTTCATCAACCAACTGACCCATCTTCTCTGTTTCAACATTAAGATGATGATCAGGAATGAACAGAGCACCAGAACATCCTTCATTGTCATTAGCCTGTCTGACCACAGAACACCTCCTTTGATAAAGGGCAACCCTCCTTAAATTCCACTTCTGCCCACCTTCAAGCACCACAAAATGTTTTCGAACATTAATGATTCGCTGAGGATCAGAAAATTCAGAGAGACCACCCTTAACCCTTCCACTCTTCACCTTTACCCAATCTCCAATCCTAAATTTGGAATCAGAAAAAGCTTCAGGAGACTCCCCTCCAGATAAAACCCAATCTTTAAGCCATGCTGGAACTAACCTAGAACCGGGTAACCGCCCCCTCATGACTTGAAAAGGTACAAGGTGAGTAACACTATGTTCAATAGAACGATATGCCCACAACATTTCATCAATCAAATGTCTCGATGGAAGACGATTTATCAAAGCTAACTGTAATGTCCCTTTCACCAATCTATTGACCCTCTCCGCCATACCATTACCCATGAGATTGTATAAAGAAGTACAAGAATGTTTAAAGCCACACTTTTCAAGAAAACAACGCATTTCACCAGAAGTCAACTGCGTACCATTATCCGTCAACAAAATATGAGGAACACCCTCATCAAGGAACAATTTTTCCAGTACATCAATAGTGGATTTAGTAGTAATGTTATTCAGAAACTTAACAACCAACCACCTCGAATGAACATCAACAATGACTACTGCAAACCGCATATCACCAGAAAATTCAGCAAGTGGACCGATGAAATCTAAGCAAATAGTATGCCAAGCCTTGCCTGGATCAGTAATATGATCAACACACTTTTGAGCGCCAACTTTAAGTCTCTTCTCACTTTCTTTACACAAGACACAACTTTCAACACTTTTTATAATCTGATCCTCCATACCTGGCCACCAAAACTCCTGTTTGATCCTCTTAATAGTCATCCATTGGCCAAGATGACCTTCATGGGCAAGTTTAAAAATATGAACACGAAGACCACTCGGCGGTACAAACCTATCACCTCTTATAATGACATCATGATTGCACACTGATAATTCATCCAAGAGTTTCCAATATGGTCTAACTCCAATAGACACCATATTTTCTCGTGGTGCTCCATTCTTAATTAAAGAAAGACCTGCTTTCAAAATAGAATCAGATTTCATCTCCTGCACCCATTGTGCTTTTGAAAATGCACCCAAATCACAATCAGAGACTTCACAAATCAAAGCTACTGCTTCTTCAGACTCAAGTTTCTTCACAAAGTCCCTGTCAACAACTTCCCAATCTATAGCACCCCCACTTTGACGGAGAATGTTTCAGGCAGGTTTAATCTATGAAAGATCCAATACTGGAGAACATAAGTGTCTGAATGACCAGTATGATGACTTTTCCTCAAAAGATTGTGGATACTCAATAGATTTTTTTTTGACTGAGAAAGGATCTTGATTCTGCATGTCTTATATCTGATGTGCCTCGTACATCCAGTTCGTGCCACATGACTGCCAAAGCATTGCTTCTTCACTTCAGTGTAGATCATCCTCCAATCAGATCTGCACTAATGAATAGACTCCTTCAACCATTTCCTGTAGCCCTTGTCAAAAACAGGCTAATGTAATCACAAATGCTGCTTTATTGGCCTCGGATGCCCAAATGGGTGTTCTTTGTGCTGCAGTTGTTGGCTGTCCATGCTGTTCTAAAAGCATTTCTTGCCTCCATCTCGGATGCAACAATCCGATTCTATCAGACCGCTCCAACAGCATCTAATATAAATCGACTGAGAAGATTGCTGTAATTGACCCTGTGTTGGGAGATGATTCACCTCTGGCAGGGGTGCAACGATGGGGAACCAGCTTACTCTTCAGGTTCCCTCAATGTGAAAGCAGGGGCTCTTCTCTCGCTGGAGACAAGTTGAATCTTCACCCTGAAGTGACCGTGGTGGTGATCTCCATGTTGGGATTTCCACAGACTCATTCACCTCAACCTAGAACAGGGAATGTCCTCCGTTTTGCGCTATACATTTCTCACTGAATGGATTCTTGGGGATGCATTTAGGTTCATCTGGTCGGGGTCGGCTGTACAAGTAGCCACTGACTGCTTCCATTGAAAGTTTTGTACAAAGATGGAGCACGGCTGATCCTAATCAGCCAATGAGGATCTGGTATGCTGATCAGCTGGCATTCAATACTTTGCTCCCTTTACCATACAGTGTGATCTTGTTCTTGCAGTAAGGTGGTCTGGTTCCGCACCCTGAGCCCCAAACACTGCGGCAGTACAAGTGAGACTGAATGGTGCCAGACAGTGTCCTTTCCCCATCCCAAGGAAGTTGCAGACATCATCTTGGCTGCTAGGAAGCTTGCTACCAAATCAATCTTTGGGAATCACCTATGCGCCTCAAAGCAGGGGGAGGCCTGTGCGCCTCAGAGTGCAAGGAGGCTGTGCACGGGAAGGCCTGGGGGAATTTGTGGGGCGCCCCCTGCAGGGAATCCGGTGGCATTCGGTGGTGCTGGCTTCTGAGGTGGCTCTTCCGGTGGGCGGTCTGGTTCTTTTAGTGGCGCCCCCGACAGGTGGCCTGGCCTTGGGTGGGGGCGGTCTCTGTGGTGGTTCTTCCCGAGGGATGCTTGGAGTTCAGACTGATGAGTAGGTCATGTGGTTGTTGTGGTCCCTCCGGGTGGTCTGGGTTTATGTGCTTCTCCCCTGTGGGTGGTGGAAGGACGCCCCCTGCCGGTGAGAGCTTGAGTAGGCGCTATCTCGTTGTAGTCCCGGACTGGGGTGGATTGTGGCGGTTTGGTTACATGGTCTTCAGTATTATTTAGCGCTGAGTGCACCCGGTAGGCCACGGAGCGCTTTATCGACCCCACAACCCCTGTAAAGCACGTGTAGACACAACACGTGGTGCATTGGAAGACCTATTAATGGCACATGCACAAATTCCTTTTCAGGCGGCTGTGCACATGTGAGCTGGCTGAAAAACGTCATCAATCACAATTTAAAGTTAGTCAGTGAATGAAGGGGGTTGACCCATAGCCCCCTGCTGTAGACTTTAGGAAGTGGAAGAAAAATGTGAGTGACACAACAACCAACAAATGAATGAAGAGGGCTGCCACTGTTTGTTTTGTTCGCCCTATGTGGAAAGGGTATGCTCAGACGTGGGTCCCGTGCTCTCCATGCCACTGGAGTCAAGCTATCCTGGCTGATGAGGGTTATGAACCCGAAACCGGTCCTAGGATCCATGTTTCCGGTCCAGGGAAGACATGGCTTGGCAGTTCGGGCTGGACTGTTCCCATGAGGCACAGGGTCAGACTGATTTGCATATGGCCATGTCTGAACTGGGGTGGCGGAGTGAGCTAAAGAACGATGATGGATTAACCCAGATCAGTTGACTGGGGGTGAGTGCTTGCAATGTTCAACACTCCGTCCATCATCCCCTTCCATTTGCTTTCTAACCTCGGTTGGAATTTTTTTTGTGTGTGTTTTTAGTATCAACATTTTGGGAAACATGAGTCTGGCGCGATTGCAAAAACTATCTCTAGTCAAATGAAATAGAATGCTTGCGGTTAAATATCGCTACATTTTTTTAATTTTGTATTCCCCACAGGTGCAATTTATAATAGAAGATCGATGCACTTTCAACTTTGCTCTGATTTATATATTGTCTAGTTTTTAGTATCAAATTTGTATTTTAAGCTATTTTATTTGGACTGAGTCGTCTTTTTAAAAAAAAAAATTGTATCAAATGTCATGAACGTAACTGGCTTATATGTATGTACTTTTATGGTTTTTCCTAATTGAACCAGAATAAAGTAATTTTTTGACTTTTGAAATAGAGTAATTGAGGACGCAGTAGCTGGTTGCTTGTGTGTTAGAAAAGTTGTGGCGTGCCACGGAGGTATCACTCTCTGGTCCTAGGAGTGTTTGAATCACATTTGGATAACAGGCGCTTTCTACCATTAGGGACGTGCCTCTGGGCGCTACATGGATGAATCGCGATATTCAGATTCTGCTGCCAGAATAAAAAAAATGTGCAGTGATTCAGAGTGATTCAGAGGGGGCCGGGCGGCTGCAGAGATGGAAATGCGGCAAGTAGTGAATCTGCGCATGTAAAGGCTGCTTGAATGCGGGAGGGTTGTTCATTGCTAGAGTTCATGTTACGCTGCCTGAAGTGAAAGATTTCTTCTTTCTGTTGTAACTGCCAATGCGGAAGCTTATCTCGAAATGTTTGCTATATTGTCTTATTGTCTCACTGCCCTGCCCCCCCCCCTTCATTCACCTCTCTGCCCTGCTTCTGGTGGCTATCTTGAGTTTCTTGGTTTGGATGCCCTACTTTAAATGAGGCAATGCACTGATATGTTGTGAACGTGAATGTAAGAAGGCATGGCGTCTCACAGATCATTTATACTAAGGCAAGCAACAAGCATCACAGATTAGGACACATACACAGTTTTGAAACATCTGAGATGTTATCGGTTTGCAGGAGGGCTGCTTTCTTTACATATTTAGTTCTGCATCTAAAAGGTCCTGCAAAAAACGTTTCGCCATCAAGTGCCATTTCTCTTCCTGTGGATCCAATATCTTTCTCTGCCTCATGAGCTCCAGATCCATGTAAAACTGCTGCCAACATTGGCTTCTGGCATTCATCTGTGCCCAGTTGTCCTATCACTGAAAGTTTCAGCAAATCCCAGAGACAAAATACCTTCAAGATCAAGGTAGTGTAGCAGCGCGGTTATCTCCACAATTAGGATGAAAGAGGCAAACAAAAGGTCTCGATTTACTGCAGTCCTGTGGGTGGGATTCCTTGGGGAAATGGTGCAAGGCCGGTTGTAAGAAGATGTTTGTAAAAGTTTTATTGCAAAATATTAGGGAGGATTGTAGGAAGGGGGAGTCTCTCGTTGGCGCAGTGCGGCACTGGCGACAAGCAGGGACTCTCTCTTCCTCGTCAGGGCTGAGGGTTACCTTCAAGACAACCTCTGCTTACCCTCTAGGTAGTGTGGCTTAAGCAGTCTCAGGCTAATCTCTGGGGCACATAGGGTTAAACATTTGCAATATTACACCATCACAACCAACCCACCACACAATGACACCAAACTGTATTTGTAAAAATATATATTCTTTATATAAATTTCAAGCAGGCTTGTAAATACAGTCTTGGTTCAATGCAAAACGGTTCCAGTGTACTTTCAATTAGGTTGCCACAGTTCTTTCTAGCAATTAAGCAATCTTTTGGGCCTTCTGTCCAGGTTCAACAAGGTTCAGTGTCTCGTAGCGCCTCAATGCGCGTTCCGCTGTCTCCGCTCGCTTCAGAGAGGAGATCGGGCCCGGCCGGCCAAAGCTCACGCTTCCCGCGGGGTCCTCGAGGATCAGGAGCAGTGCGAGCCTCGGTTTCAGAGGCGGCTCGCGTTGAGGAACAGGCAGCGCGGTGCGAGCTCAGGTCGCAGGACGCTCGCACCAGGAGGACAAAGAACACAGTACCTTGTGGGAGATTGGGTGAGGCGCAGGTCAATGCGGCAGTCCGCGTCGCGTTGTCTTCCGTCCGGTGCTTGGAGCGAGCGGCGGCTCGGTTCTGGCTCGTGGGTCGACGTTGCTGTGCAGGCCGGTTTGCACGGGGCCAGCGTCTCGGGGTTTCCTGATCAGGAGGGCGCACTCAGGGGACAGCGCTCCTCGGCGCAGGCCTCTATTGATCCAGGCGACGTTCAGGCACCCCACGCAACAGCTGTTTCTCGGACAGCGGCGGCGTGTTCAGGGGCACAAGACACGAAGGGGGCAAGCAGGCACCGGGCGCCCCTTCTCTTCACGTTGCGAGCTGCAGCTCGGGGTCAGTCACTGTGCTCGGATAGCTGGGTGGATCTTTACGATGCTTCTGGGCCAGGCAGGCGGCAGTCACTTTGTTTAGAGAGAGGGCAGCTCCCAGAGCGTTGCTGAAGAGCGCGATGGTCACAGGGCGCTCCGCTTTTCCTGGAGAGGCTGGCAGAGGGGAGACAGCGTCTCGCAGTGGTTCCTCTGTCAGGCGGTAGCGCCCACTGTTCCTGGGGCGCTGGTCAGGGGGCAAGTTCACAGGCAAGCCCTTGGAGATCTCTCAGCAAAGTTTGGCACAAAGTTTCACAAAGCAAAAGTCTTCTTGTAGTCTTTTCTTTCCTCTCCTTCTGCAGCAAGGCACCAGACACATGCCCGAGACAGCACTCCTCCTTGTCCTTCCAGGTCCTTCTCTTCGGGCAGAGTTTCTTCTGTAGCACAAACAGGATCTAATTTACAAGGAGCAGGGCTCCTACTTTTATACCCAGTTTCTTTTGTTCTTGCAGGCCAGGGGGGCCTTTGCATAGCCACTTTCAGTCTCTGAGTACTTTGTTGGGTGCAATCCCGCTTCTGCTTTCAGTGTGAGGGGCAGGCACATCAGACGCTCCACAGGAGGTGGAGCCAGCATTGTGTGGACAGGGGCAGCCAGAAGTACCTTGTTGATGGGGCTTCGCCCTTCCTGGGCCAGGTGTCGGCTGAGTCATCAGTCGCTCCCCAGGAGGGTGGAGCCAGCATTGTGGTGGCAGAGCACAGCTAGATTCAGAGTCAAGAGCCACTCCTACCTCCCACTAAGGTGTAATCTTCGCATTCACCACCTGTCATCCCCCAGCCCTGTCACTCACACAACCCAGACAGTCAAATACACATACCAGCAGAGGCGGGCTGAAATGGTTAGGCAAGCAAATGCTAACTTTCTAAAAGTAGCATCTGCAAACACAGGATATTAAAATAAACTTTACTAAAAGAAATATTTTATTATTCTGAGTTCAGGCATACTAAACATGACTCTCTACCATGCTCCCTGAGCCTGCTGGGATCATAGAGTGTAATAATTCCAGCAGCCCATTCTGGCCTAAGGGAAGCAGGTAGCCTTACAATAGTGAAATACGAATTTAGGTGTAATTCACTACTAGGACATGCCACACACATCAGGGCTTGTCCTACCTTACACTTACAATGCACCCTGCCCTCAGGCCTACCATAGGGGTGTCTAATATGAAGTTAAGGGAAGGTTTTAGAGGCTGGCAAGTGGGTGCACTTGCCCAGCCAGCATGACAGTACGCGACTGCACGCAGGTTCTGCAATGGCAGATCCTAGACACATCTTAAGGCTGCTTCTGTGGGTGGCGCAACCAGCGCTGCAGGCCCACTAGCAGTATTGGCATTCAATAGCGCTATTTGTGAAGTGTGCGGTGTCTCAACCTGATATAACCTTATTTTGACTTGTACTTGTGTTGGGTGCCTATTTACTTACTTGTATACTATTGCGTGACCTCCTCTGTCTGTAAAACGTAACTTTTGTTGCCAATTTTTGTCCTGAATTGGCACCCATGCAAGTTGGTCACCCTACTTCAATCCCGAAATGCTCTGGGGTCATCCTTAAACTTCGCTTGTGACATTAAAAGGAGGCATTTCAAGACTGAAAGAAATCCACAGAACGTTATTGTAAGAATAAAGATTTGACTCAACCGAGATGACAAGGAATCGTTTTGTTTTGGTTTTTGTTTTGATTCTGGCAGCAGAATCTGAATCTCTTGATTCATCATGCAGCGCCCAGAGGGACGCCCCTCATGGATTTTAATGATGTACGTTTTATATTGTGAGTTTTAATTAACTGTACAATAAAGTAAATCTAAATCAAAATCTAAATCATGGCATCGAAGCTGTTGGACAGGCCACCTGAAGGGCCGCTCTCCCCCCAGCCCAACCAGGCCCGAGGGCCACCACGACAGTACCACGCATCATCATTATACATCTGCTGCCCTCTCAGGGCCCCTGCCTGCGAGACAAGCTAACCTCGTGGGCCCGATCCCCTGCCGGCCCACGCGGCCCACCTGAACCGCCATCTTGGACACTTCACCACGAGGTCGCCTGGCCCCCGATCGACCCCGACCCTGGGCCTGGGCCGGCCTCAGACATCTCGGCACCATCATCCACCCAGGAGGTGAGCGGGCTACTTGGCAAGTCAATGGGAGAAAGAGGTGTCGATGGCTTCCCCCGCCAAGTGCCGCTCGCCCATCGCCTCCCCGGGCGCTGGCTCCACCCCCCTGCTGGGTGGCTGGGACCCCGCATCCCGGACCCCCGACCTCCAAGTGCGAGGGTCCGGACATCAAAGCACGCCAGCCCTATAACTGGGGCAGCTCCAGAGCAGGAAGGCAGTTGTATCTTGGAGTCGAGAGACGTAAAGAGGAACTCATCCTGAACGGACTACTGGCGCTGCCGTAGCTCTGTCCTGTGTACCATCATCCTGCCTGTTGGCGCTGCCACAGCCGTCGTAACCTTCATCCTTCATCGTCGTCCGGATCTGCTGGCGTGGCCGCGGACCGTTGTAACCGTAATCTTCATCGGGACCTGCAGGCTCCGCCGCGGACCGTCATCTTTCATCCGACCATCTCGGGACCTGCTTGGCTCCTCCACGGCCCGATCATCAAGAACGCCGAGCTCAAGGATTGAGAGCTATTTTTGGACTCACCGGTAACTAAAGACTGTCCCGCTACCCTTTTCCTCAACCAAAGACTAAGCTAGAGGGGACCCCTGAGTCCAGACCTCCTTGTACCATATCATCGTAACCTAAGAATTGCATATAAAGTCTCGTTAACCTTCAGTCTTGTGTGGTGTCCGTCTGTGGGGGGGAAGTTATTCATCTGTACAGTCGTTGGAGACGGCTCTCCCTGGAGACCTCTCCCCGTACCTCGGCCGACCCTCCCGGTCCGTCTAACATTGGTGGCCAGCGGCGCGATTCGAATCACCGCATAACGTACAGAAAATAGCTCACCCCACAACGAACCATAATGACAACTAAAGAAAGCGGATCAACCGAGAAGTTCCAAATGGAAAAACTAGAGGAGTACAGCCACCGTGAACTAAAGCAGTTCTGCATCGAACTAGGTATCGCTACCACCGGACTAAGCACCAAGGACGATTTTAAACATGCCCTACAATCTTGGGCAGAGACCGGGGATACCGAAGCCCCTGAGCAAAGCACCGCAGAAAAAACCACCACAGCCCCTGAAGGGCAAAGAACCGGTCTTCCGCAAGACGAGATCCAAGAAAGAGAAAAAATCCGACTACACGAGCTACAAATGGCCCGACTCAAGATGGAAATAGAACTCAAGTTGGCCGAACAAAAAATCAACTTAGAGCACCTACGTCTCCGAGAAGAAAGAGAAGAGAAACAGAGACAAAGGGAGCTCGAGGAAAAGAAACTGGCGTACGAGCACGAACGGAACATAGCCGAGATCAACCTGCGCAAACAGAATAAAGAGTTAGGGGTGCCCGAGAGACCACACACCCCGGGGACCGCGGAGAAAAAAGTACACATCCCCAAGGATGTGGTCCGAGAATATTTCCGGGAGGACGACATCCAACAATGGTTTAAGGCCTATGAAATAGCTATGACTGCGCACCGGATCGATAGAACCGACTGGGGTGCCGGTCTATGGGGCAGATTCCTCAATGAAGGCCGCGATACCCTGTTACAGCTCCCAGACCACCAGATGACCTCCTACGACCATATGAAAGCGGCCCTCCTCACCCGCTATGGTCTCACGCCCGAGATGTACCGCCAGAGGTTCCGAGACTGCACACGCATCCCGGGTACAACTTGGGTGGACTATGTAACGTACTTTAGCAGAGCTTTCGAGGGCTGGATCAAAGGAAACAACGTCACGACATACGAGCAGCTGTTCAATCTAATGGTATGGGAGCATCTGTCCAACAATTGCTTCATCGAACTACGCCAACACCTCCTCGACAGCAAGTTGACCGATCCCCGGCAGCTCGCAGCCGAAGCTGACCGGTGGGAGATAACCAGAGTGGGCCGGAATGGGTCCTACGAGCAAAACAGGAACAACAATGGACACCACCGACCGAGAGGAGGGGGAGGGGGCCAAGGACGAGGAAAAGACAACACTCCGGCCGCCCCCGCTGCCAGCACCACCCCCCCGGCCAACCGGGGCAGCACCCCGGCGCGACCGGGGTACAGAGCCAATGTCACCTGTCACCGATGCCAGCGAGTCGGCCACTATGCTAATGACCCCAGCTGCCCGCAGTATCAGAGTCCAAAACCCCGCCAAATGGCCGCCGCGGCACTAGGGGAAGAACAGATCCCCGAGGAACAAGAAACAGACCAGCAAGAGTATCAAGAGTGGGAGCCAGCCGCCATGACTCTCGCGTGCTTAGGGGGAAGAGACATGGTCCCGCGGGTCCCCCTACCCGCTAACACCCAGAAGTACAGCCAATGGGTCAGCATCAATGGACGACGGGCCGAAGCCCTTCGGGACACCGGGGCCAGTGTGACAGCCGTCCGCTGTCACCTGGTGACCCCAGAACAATATCTACCGAACATTCTCTGCCCTGTGCGATCAGCCGACAACTCGGAAAGTCTGTGTCGGATGGCCTGCGTCCCCTTTGAGTGGGGAGGGGTCTCCGGCATGCTGAAGGTGACGGTCCGAGACGACTCCCCCGTGGACTGCCTACTCGGAAATGACCTGGAGAGCTCCCCGTGGGCAGCCGTGGAGCGAAAAGAACACTTGGGGATGTTAGGCGTCCCGGACTGGGCGTGCGTCACCACCCGGTCCATGGCCGCCCGGGCCAACCCTCACCCAGAAGAACCAGAATGGCCGGCGCCGCCGCCTCCGGTCGCCCCAGCCGAGACCACCGACCATGACACCCCCCTCGAACCTGCTCAACCTTCCGACATCGCTAATCTTGACCAGTGGGCCCAAGAGGGGGGACCCACGCAAGAACAATTTCGCCGGGAGCAGAAGACCTGTCCCTCCCTAGAGGGACTCCGTCAACAAGCGCTCGCCCAAGGCGCAGGGGATACTTCCGGAACTCATTGGGTCTACTGGGACAATGATCTACTGTACAGCGAGCAAAGAATCGCCGAGCTGGGGGCCAACAGAGTACTAGCGGTACCCCTCCGCTTCAGAGACTTCCTGTTAAACTTGGCCCACGATGTCCCCCTGGCAGGGCACCTCGGACAAGATAAAACTTACAGCCGCCTAGTGACCCACTTCTTCTGGCCCAAAATGAGAAATGATGTGCACCAGCATTGCCGATCTTGCCCCACGTGCCAAGCCAGTGGGAAGAGCGGCCGCAAACTAAAGGCCCCCTTGCAACCCTTTCCAGTAGTCACGACCCCCTTTGAGAGGGTCGGAATAGACATTGTGGGACCCCTAGACCCACGTACAAAACAAGGCCATCGCTTTATTCTGGTGCTGGTGGACCACGCCACCCGCTACCCTGAGGCTATACCTCTCCGGACCGTGACAGCCCCAGTGGTCGGCCGGGCCCTGATGGGGATCTTCTCCCGTGTGGGGTTCCCCCGAGAAGTCGTCAGTGACAGAGGCACGAACTTTATTTCTAAATACATGAAATCACTCTGGCAACAGTGTGGGGTCACCTACCGATTCACGACCCCCTATCACCCCCAAGGGAACGGACTGGTTGAGCGGTTCAACCGCACACTAAAAGGGATGATCGGGGGATTGGAAGAGCCCCTTCGTCGCCAGTGGGATGTACTGCTGCCGTGCCTCCTCTTCGCCTACCGGGAAGTCCCACAAAAATCACTAGGCTTCAGCCCATTTGAACTGCTATACGGGCACCCAGTGCGGGGGCCACTCAGCCTGATCAAGGAAGGTTGGGAGATGCCTCCGGCCAAGAACCCTCCAGACGTCTTCCGGTACCTCCTCACCCTCCGCAACCAGTCCCAGCGGTTCAGGGACCTAGCAAAAGCCAACCTAGAGGCCAGTCAAGAGGATATGAAAAAATGGTATGACCAGAACGCCTCATCCATTGAATTCGAGCCGGGGCAACAAGTATGGGTAATGTCCCCCACAGAACCTTGCGCTCTCCAAGACAAATGGACGGGGCCCTTCAAGGTGATCGAGCGCAAGGGTCCTGCCACCTATCTGATCGATATGGGGTCCTCCCGGAACCCACTCCGGGTCCTCCACACCAACAGGCTGAAACCTCACTTTGCACGAACCGAACTCAGCCTACTGATGGCCACAGACAACGGGGCTGAAGACGACTCCGAGCCTCTCCCTGACCTCCTGCGGACCCAGGAGCAAGACGGCTCCGTAGATGGGGTCCGCCTCTCGGAGACCCTCACCAGAGAACAACGCCAAGAGTGCCAAGCCCTCCTGTCACAGTTCGCCAGCCTGTTCTCCCTCACCCCAGGTGTCACGTCCTGGTGTGTGCACGATGTGGACACCGGAGATAGCCCTCCTATCCGCCACCGGGCCTACCGCGTACCTGATCGGGTACGGGCCTGCATCCAGGCAGAAGTGGCTAAGATGCTCAAGCTCGGGGTCATCGAGCCCTCAGACAGTCCATGGGCCAGCCCGGTCGTGCTGGTCCCCAAAGCAGCCGCCCCCGGAACCACCCCAGAACTCCGGTTCTGTGTCGACTACCGGGGCCTGAATGAGGTCACCCGGACGGACGCACATCCCATCCCCCGGGCAGATGAACTGGTCGACCGAATGGGAGCTGCCCGCTACCTCAGCATCTTCGACCTGACAGCAGGTTATTGGCAGATCGGCCTCACACCCCGAGCACAGGAACGTTCTGCCTTCTCCACACCCGATGGCCACTATCATTTTACGGTCATGCCTTTCGGCATGAAAAATGCACCAGCGACTTTCCAACGGCTCGTCAATAAGGTCCTGGCGGGGCTCGAAGGGTTCAGCGCCGCCTACCTAGACGACATCGCTGTGTACAGCCACCACTGGACCGAACACCTCCACCACCCCCGAGCAGTGCTGCAAGCCCTTCAACGAGCTGGCCTCACGATCAAGGCCAGCAAATGTCAAATTGGACAAGGGTCTGTGACCTACCTCGGGCACCAGGTGGGAAGCGGCCTAGTGGCCCCTCTACAGCTAAAAATTGCTGCCATCCAGGACTGGCAGCCCCCTATCACCCAAACCGAGGTACGAGCATTCCTGGGCCTCACAGGCTATTACCGAAGGTTTGTAAAAGACTATGGAACCATAGTGGGGCCTCTCACGGAACTCACATCAAAGAATCAACCAAAGAAAGTGAACTGGACCCCAGAGTGTCAAACGGCATTCGAACAATTGAAGGCCGCCATGTGTTCCGCTCCTGTGCTCCAGGCCCCCGACTACAGCCGGGAGTTCCTCGTCCAGACGGACGCCTCCGACCAGGGCATTGGGGCGGTCCTGTCCCAAGTGAACACCGAAGGCCTTGATCAACCCGTGGCCTTCATCAGCCGGAGGCTCCTACCCCGGGAACAACGCTGGAGCACCATAGAGAGAGAAGCATTCGCAGTGGTATGGGCCCTCAAAAAGCTCCGGCCCTACCTTTTTGGCACCCACTTCCGGGTGCAGACCGACCACCGACCCCTGCAGTGGCTGATGCATATGCGGGGGGAAAACCCAAAATTGCTGCGCTGGTCCATCTCCTTGCAAGGTATGGACTTCACAGTCGAACACCGGCCAGGTCCAGACCACGCCAACGCAGACGGCCTGTCCCGGTTTTTCCGCCTCGACGACGAGAGTCCCCAAGAAGATGGGTAACTCTCCCCGCCTTCAGCTGGGGGGGACGCATGTTGGACAGGCCACCTGAAGGGCCGCTCTCCCCCCAGCCCAACCAGGCCCGAGGGCCACCACGACAGTACCACGCATCATCATTATACATCTGCTGCCCTCTCAGGGCCCCTGCCTGCGAGACAAGCTAACCTCGTGGGCCCGATCCCCTGCCGGCCCACGCGGCCCACCTGAACCGCCATCTTGGACACTTCACCACGAGGTCGCCTGGCCCCCGATCGACCCCGACCCTGGGCCTGGGCCGGCCTCAGACATCTCGGCACCATCATCCACCCAGGAGGTGAGCGGGCTACTTGGCAAGTCAATGGGAGAAAGAGGTGTCGATGGCTTCCCCCGCCAAGTGCCGCTCGCCCATCGCCTCCCCGGGCGCTGGCTCCACCCCCCTGCTGGGTGGCTGGGACCCCGCATCCCGGACCCCCGACCTCCAAGTGCGAGGGTCCGGACATCAAAGCACGCCAGCCCTATAACTGGGGCAGCTCCAGAGCAGGAAGGCAGTTGTATCTTGGAGTCGAGAGACGTAAAGAGGAACTCATCCTGAACGGACTACTGGCGCTGCCGTAGCTCTGTCCTGTGTACCATCATCCTGCCTGTTGGCGCTGCCACAGCCGTCGTAACCTTCATCCTTCATCGTCGTCCGGATCTGCTGGCGTGGCCGCGGACCGTTGTAACCGTCATCTTCATCGGGACCTGCAGGCTCCGCCGCGGACCGTCATCTTTCATCCGACCATCTCGGGACCTGCTTGGCTCCTCCACGGCCCGATCATCAAGAACGCCGAGCTCAAGGATTGAGAGCTATTTTTGGACTCACCGGTAACTAAAGACTGTCCCGCTACCCTTTTCCTCAACCAAAGACTAAGCTAGAGGGGACCCCTGAGTCCAGACCTCCTTGTACCATATCATCGTAACCTAAGAATTGCATATAAAGTCTCGTTAACCTTCAGTCTTGTGTGGTGTCCGTCTGTGGGGGGGAAGTTATTCATCTGTACAGTCGTTGGAGACGGCTCTCCCTGGAGACCTCTCCCCGTACCTCGGCCGACCCTCCCGGTCCGTCTAACAGAAGCCATCTCCAGGGCCCACATCAAATATTGACTTTTCAAACTTGGAGAGCCACGTTTCAAGCTCTGAGATGCACAGAGTACAGCAGCAGGCGCATGAAACCAGGCACAGAATCAGGAGTGAGTGAGGGCCAGGAGTGAGTGAGGGCCAGGTCAGGAGTGAGAGTCAGGATAGAGTGAGGGTCAGGAGTGAGTGAGGGTCAGGAGTGAGTGAGGGTCAGGAGTGAGTGAGGGCCAGGTCAGGAGTGAGTGAGGGCCAGGTCAGGAGTGAGAGTCAGGATTGAGTGAGGGTCAGGATTGAGTGAGGGTCAGGAGTGAGTGAGGGCCAGGTCAGGAGTGAGAGTCAGGATTGAGTGAGGGTCAGGACTGAGTGGGGGTCAGGATTGAGTGAGGGTCAGGAGTGAGTGAGGGTCAGGAGTGAGTGAGGGCCAGGTCAGGAGTGAGAGTCAGGATTGAGTGAGGGTCAGGATTGAGTGAGGGTCAGGAGTGAGTGAGGGCCAGGTCAGGAATGAGAGTCAGGATTGAGTGAGGGTCAGGAGTGAGTGAGGGCCAGGTCAGGAGTGAGAGTCAGGATTGAGTGAGGGTCATGAGTGAGTGAGGGCCAGGTCAGGAGTGAGAGTCAGGATTGAGTGAGGGTCAGGAGTGAGTGAGGGCCAAGTCTGTAGTGAGGGTCAGGATTGAGTGAGGGCCAGGTCAGGAGTGAGAGTCAGGAGTGAGTGAGGACCAGGAGTGAGTGAGGGCCAGGAGTGAGTGAGGGCCAGGTCAGGAGTGAGAGTCAGGATTGAGTGAGGGTCAGGAGTGAGTGAGGGTCAGGAGTGAGTGAGGGCCAGGAGTGAGTGAGGGCCAGGTCAGGAGTGAGAGTCAGGATTGAGTGAGGGTCAGGATTGAGTGAGGGTCAGGAGTGAGTGAGGGCCAGGTCAGGAGTGAGAGTCAGGATTGAGTGAGGGTCAGGAGTGAGTGAGGGTCAGGATTAAGTGAGGGTCAGGAGTGAGTGAGGGCCAGGTCTGTAGTGAGGGTCAGGATTGAGTGAGGGTCAGGAGTGAGTGAGGGCCAGGAGTGAGTGAGGGCCAGGTCAGGAGTGAGAGTCAGGATTGAGTGAGGGTCAGGATTGAGTGAGGGTCAGGAGTGAGTGAGGGCCAGGTCAGGAGTGAGAGTCAGGATTGAGTGAGGGTCAGGAGTGAATGAGGGTCAGGATTAAGTGAGGGTCAGGAGTGAGTGAGGGCCAGGTCTGTAGTGAAGGTCAGGATTGAGTGAGGGTCAGGAGTGAGTGAGGGCCAGGAGTGAGGGCCAGGTCAGGAGTGAGAGTCAGGATTGAGTGAGGGTCAGGATTGAGTGAGGGCCAGGAGTGAGTGAGGGCCAGGTCAGGAGTGAGAGTCAGGATTGAGTGAGGGTCAGGATTGAGTGAGGGTCAGGAGTGAGTGAGGGTCAGGAGTGAGTGAGGGTCAGTATTGAGTGAGAGTCAGGATTGAGTGAGGGTCAGGATTGAGTGAGGGTCTGGATGGAGTGAGAGTCAGGATTGAGTGAGGTTCAGGAGTGAGTGATGGTCAGGAGTGAGTGAGGGCCAGGTCAGGAGTGAGAGTCTGGATTGAGTGAGGGTCGGGAGTGAGTGAGGGCCAGGAGTGAGTGAGGGCCAGGTCAGGAGTGAGAGTCAGGATTGAGTGAGGGTCAGGATTGAGTGAGGGTCAGGATTGAGTGAGGGTCAGGAGTGAGTGAGGGCCAGGTCAGGTTGAGTGAGAGTCAGGAGTGAGAGTCAGGATTGAGTGAGGGTCAGGAGTGAGTGAGGGTCAGTATTGAGTGAGAGTCAGGATTGAGTGAGGGTCAGGATTGAGTGAGGGTCTGGATGGAGTGAGAGTCAGGATTGAGTGAGGTTCAGGAGTGAGGGTCAGGATTGAGTGAGGGTCAGGAGTGAGTGAGGGCCAGGAGTGAGTGAGGGCCAGGTCAGGAGTGAGAGTCAGGATTGAGTGAGGGTCAGGATTGAGTGAGGGTCAGGAGTGAGTGAGGGCCAGGTCAGGAGTGAGAGTCAGGATTGAGTGAGGGTCAGGATTGAGTGAGGGTCAGGAGTGAGTGAGGGTCAGGATTAAGTGAGGGTCAGGAGTGAGTGAGGGCCAGGTCTGTAGTGAGGGTCAGGATTGAGTGAGGGTCAGGAGTGAGTGAGGGCCAGGAGTGAGGGCCAGGTCAGGAGTGAGAGTCAGGATTGAGTGAGGGTCAGGATTGAGTGAGGGCCAGGAGTGAGTGAGGGCCAGGTCAGGAGTGAGAGTCAGGATTGAGTGAGGGTCAGGAGTGAGTGAGGGTCAGGATTAAGTGAGGGTCAGGAGTGAGTGAGGGCCAGGTCTGTAGTGAGGGTCAGGATTGAGTGAGGGTCAGGAGTGAGTGATGGCCAGGAGTGAGTGAGTGCCAGGTCAGGAGTGAGGGTCAGGATTGAGTGAGGGTCAGGAGTGAGTGAGGGTCAGGAGTGAGAGTCAGGATTGAGTGAGGGTCAGGAGTGAGTGAGCTATGTTTAGATACATGAGCAGATGCCACCCTGCGTCACTGACCGAGCACTTCAGTATGTGTAGCCAACAGCGGTCGAGCCGTCGGTTTCCGGTGCAGTATTATGCCTTTGCTTGTACTGTGTTCGCTGCACACGTCACTTTCTCCTCCTGTGCACCGTTTGCTCCTCATGTATTTTGTTTGCTCTCGATTGTCACTTTTGTCTCATGTAATGTAACGTTTGCTTCTGTAACATGCTGGCGTGTAAGCTTCAGTTCTGTTCCTATTGTGAAGTGTTGGTTAAGTGAGCCCTGCACACCAGCTCTGCAGGAGGCATAGAGGGGTCTCGGGGGTCTCAGGACGCAGGACTGTGGAGTGTTGGTTAAGTGAGCCCTGCACACCAGGTCTGCAGGAGGCATAGAGGGGTCTCGGGGGTCTCAGGACGCAGGACTGTGGAGTGTTGGTTAAGTGAGCCCTGCACACCAGGCCTGCAGGAGGCATAGAGGGGTCTCGGGGGTCTCAGGACGCAGGACTGTGGAGTGTTGGTTAAGTGAGCCCTGCACACCAGGTCTGCAGGAGGCATAGACGGGTCTCTGGGGTCTCAGGGCGCAGGACTGTGGAGTGTTGGTTAAGTGAGCCCTGCACACCAGCTCTGCAGGAGGCATAGAGGGGTCTCGGGGGTCTCAGGACGCAGGACTGTGGAGTGTTGGTTAAGTGAGCCCTGCACAGCAGGCCTGCAGGAGGCATAGAGGGGTCTCGGGGGTCTCAGGACGCAGGACTGTGGAGTGTTGGTTAAGTGAGCCCTGCACACCAGGTCTGCAGGAGGCATAGAGGGGTCTCGGTGGTCTCAGGATGCAGGACTGTGGAGTGTTGGTTAAGTGAACCCTGCACACCAGGTCTGCAGGAGGCATAGAGGGGTCTCGGGGGTCTCAGGACGCAGGACTGTGGAGTGTTGGTTAAGTGAGCCCTGCACACCAGGTCTGCAGGAGGCATAGACGGGTCTCGGGGGTCTCAGGACGCAGAACTGTGGAGTGTTGGTTAAGTGAGCCCTGCACACCAGCTCTGCAGGAGGCATAGAGGGGTCTCGGGGGTCTCAGGACGCAGGACTGTGGAGTGTTGGTTAAGTGAGCCCTGCAGAGCAGCTCTGCAGGAGGCATAGAGGGGTCTCGGGGGTCTCAGGGCGCAGGACTGTGGAGTGTTGGTTGAGTGAGCCCTGCAAACCAGGTCTGCAGGAGGTATAGAGGGGTCTCGGGGGTCTCAGGACGCAGGACTGTGGAGTGTTGGTTGAGTGAGCCCTGCACACCAGGTCTGCAGGAGGCACAGAGGGGGTCTCGGGGGTCTCAGGACGCAGGACTGTGGAGTGTTGGTTAAGTGAGCCCTGCACACCAGGCCTGCAGGAGGCATAGACGGGTCTCTGGGGTCTCAGGGCGCAGGACTGTGGAGTGTTGGTTAAGTGAGCCCTGCACACCAGCTCTGCAGGAGGCACAGAGGGGGTCTCGGGGGTCTCAGGACGCAGGACTGTGGAGTGTTGGTTAAGTGAGCCCTGCACACCAGGCCTGCAGGAGGCATAGACGGGTCTCTGGGGTCTCAGGGCGCAGGACTGTGGAGTGTTGGTTGAGTGAGCCCTGCACACCAGCTCTGCAGGAGGCATAGAGGGGTCTCGGGGGTCTCAGGACGCAGGACTGTGGAGTGTTGGTTGAGTGAGCCCTGCACAGCAGGCCTGCAGGAGGCATAGAGGGGTCTCGGGGGTCTCAGGACGCAGGACTGTGGAGTGTTGGTTGAGTGAGCCCTGCACACCAGGCCTGCAGGAGGCATAGAGGGGTCTCGGGGGTCTCCGGACGCAGAACTGTGGAGTGTTGGTTAAGTGAGCCCTGCACAGCAGGCCTGCAGGAGGCATAGAGGGGTCTCGGGGGTCTCAGGACGCAGGACTGTGGAGTGTTGGTTAAGTGAGCCCTGCACACCAGGTCTGCAGGAGGCATAGAGGGGTCTCGGTGGTCTCAGGACGCAGGACTGTGGAGTGTTGGTTAAGTGAGCCCTGCACACCAGGTCTGCAGGAGGCATAGAGGGGTCTCGGGGGTCTCAGGACGCAGGACTGTGGAGTGTTGGTTAAGTGAGCCCTGCACACCAGGTCTGCAGGAGGCATAGACGGGTCTCGGGGGTCTCAGGACGCAGAACTGTGGAGTGTTGGTTAAGTGAGCCCTGCACACCAGCTCTGCAGGAGGCATAGAGGGGTCTCGGGGGTCTCAGGACGCAGGACTGTGGAGTGTTGGTTAAGTGAGCCCTGCACAGCAGGCCTGCAGGAGGCATAGAGGGGTCTCGGGGGTCTCAGGACGCAGGACTGTGGAGTGTTGGTTAAGTGAGCCCTGCACACCAGGCCTGCAGGAGGCATAGAGGGGTCTCGGGGGTCTCAGGGCGCAGGACTGTGGAGTGTTGGTTAAGTGAGCCCTGCACACCAGGCCTGCAGGAGGCATAGAGGGGTCTCGGGGGTCTCAGGGCGCAGGACTGTGGAGTGTTGGTTGAGTGAGCCCTGCAAACCAGGTCTGCAGGAGGCATAGAGGGGTCTCGGGGGTCTCAGGACGCAGGACTGTGGAGTGTTGGTTAAGTGAGCCCTGCACACCAGGCCTGCAGGAGGCATAGAGGGGTCTCCGGGGTCTCAGGGCGCAGGACTGTGGAGTGTTTGTTGAGTGAGCCCTGCACACCAGGTCTGCAGGAGGCATAGAGAGGTCTCGGGGGTCTCAGGACGCAGGACTGTGGAGTGTTGGTTAAGTGAGCCCTGCACACCAGGCCTGCAGGAGGCATAGAGGGGTCTCGGGGGTCTTAGGACGCAGAACTGTGGAGTGTTGGTTAAGTGAGCCCTGCACACCAGGCCTGCAGGAGGCATAGAGGGGTCTCGGGGGTCTCAGGACGCAGGACTGTGGAGTGTTGGTTGAGTGAGCCCTGCAAACCAGGTCTGCAGGAGGTATAGAGGGGTCTCGGGGGTCTCAAGGCGCAGGACTGTGGAGTGTTGGTTAAGTGAGCCCTGCACACCAGGCCTGCAGGAGGCATAGAGGGGTCTCGGGGGTCTCAGGGCGCAGGACTGTGGAGTGTTGGTTGAGTGAGCCCTGCACAGCAGGCCTGCAGGAGGCATAGAGGGGTCTCGGGGGTCTCAGGACGCAGGACTGTGGAGTGTTGGTTAAGTGAGCCCTGCACACCAGCTCTGCAGGAGGCATAGAGGGGTCTCGGGGGTCTCAGGACGCAGGACTGTGGAGTGTTGGTTAAGTGAGCCCTGCACACCAGGTCTGCAGGAGGCATAGAGGGGTCTCGGGGGTCTCAGGACGCAGGACTGTGGAGTGTTGGTTAAGTGAGCCCTGCACACCAGGCCTGCAGGAGGCATAGACGGGTCTCGGGGGTCTCAGGGCGCAGGACTGTGGAGTGTTGGTTAAGTGAGCCCTGCACAGCAGGCCTGCAGGAGGCATAGAGGGGTCTCGGGGGTCTCAGGGCGCAGGACTGTGGAGTGTTGGTTAAGTGAGCCCTGCACACCAGGTCTGCAGGAGGCATAGAGGGGTCTCGGGGGTCTCAGGGCGCAGGACTGTGGAGTGTTGGTTAAGTGAGCCCTGCACACCAGGCCTGCAGGAGGCATAGAGGGGTCTCGGGGGTCTCAGGACGCAGGACTGTGGAGTGTTGGTTAAGTGAGCCCTGCACACCAGGTCTGCAGGAGGCATAGAGGGGTCTCGGGGGTCTCAGGGGGCAGGACTGTGGAGTGTTGGTTGAGTGAGCCCTGCACAGCAGGTCTGCAGGAGGCATCGAGGGGTCTCGGGGGTCTCAGGGCGCAGGACTGTGGAGTGTTGGTTGAGTGAGCCCTGCACACCAGGTCTGCAGGAGGCATAGAGGGGTCTCGGGGGTCTCAGGGCGCAGGACTGTGGAGTGTTGGTTAAGTGAGCCCTGCACACCAGGCCTGCAGGAGGCATAGAGGGGTCTCGGGGGTCTCAGGGCGCAGGACTGTGGAGTGTTGGTTAAGTGAGCCCTGCACACCAGGTCTGCAGGAGGCATAGAGGGGTCTCGGGGGTCTCAGGGCGCAGGACTGTGGAGTGTTGGTTGAGTGAGCCCTGCACACCAGGCCTGCAGGAGGCATAGAGGGGTCTCGGGGGTCTCAGGACGCAGGACTGTGGAGTGTTGGTTAAGTGAGCCCTGCACACCAGCTCTGCAGGAGGCATAGAGGGGTCTCGGGGGTCTCAGGACGCAGGACTGTGGAGTGTTGGTTAAGTGAGCCCTGCACACCAGGTCTGCAGGAGGCATAGAGGGGTCTCGGGGGTCTCAGGACGCAGGACTGTGGAGTGTTGGTTAAGTGAGCCCTGCACACCAGGCCTGCAGGAGGCATAGAGGGGTCTCGGGGGTCTCAGGACGCAGGACTGTGGAGTGTTGGTTAAGTGAGCCCTGCACACCAGGCCTGCAGGAGGCATAGAGGGGTCTCGGGGGTCTCAGGGCGCAGGACTGTGGAGTGTTGGTTAAGTGAGCCCTGCACACCAGGTCTGCAGGAGGCATAGACGGGTCTCGGGGGTCTCAGGGGGCAGGACTGTGGAGTGTTGGTTAAGTGAGCCCTGCACAGCAGGCCTGCAGGAGGCATAGAGGGGTCTCGGGGGTCTCAGGGCGCAGGACTGTGGAGTGTTGGTTGAGTGAGCCCTGCACAGCAGGTCTGCAGGAGGCATCGAGGGGTCTCGGGGGTCTCAGGGCGCAGGACTGTGGAGTGTTGGTTGAGTGAGCCCTGCACACCAGGTCTGCAGGAGGCATAGAGGGGTCTCGGGGGTCTCAGGGCGCAGGACTGTGGAGTGTTGGTTAAGTGAGCCCTGCACACCAGGCCTGCAGGAGGCATAGAGGGGTCTCGGGGGTCTCAGGGCGCAGGACTGTGGAGTGTTGGTTAAGTGAGCCCTGCACACCAGGTCTGCAGGAGGCATAGAGGGGTCTCGGGGGTCTCAGGGCGCAGGACTGTGGAGTGTTGGTTGAGTGAGCCCTGCACACCAGGCCTGCAGGAGGCATAGAGGGGTCTCGGGGGTCTCCGGACGCAGAACTGTGGAGTGTTGGTTAAGTGAGCCCTGCACACCAGGCCTGCAGGAGGCATAGAGGGGTCTCGGGGGTCTCAGGACGCAGGACTGTGGAGTGTTGGTTAAGTGAGCCCTGCACACCAGGTCTGCAGGAGGCATAGAGGGGTCTCGGGGGTCTCAGGGCGCAGGACTGTGGAGTGTTGGTTAAGTGAGCCCTGCACCCCAGGTCTGCAGGAGGCATAGACGGGTCTCGGGGGTCTCAGGGGGCAGGACTGTGGAGTGTTGGTTAAGTGAGCCCTGCACACCAGGCCTGCAGGAGGCATAGAGGGGTCTCGGGGGTCTCAGGACGCAGGACTGTGGAGTGTTGGTTGAGTGAGCCCTGCACAGCAGGCCTGCAGGAGGCATAGAGGGGTCTCGGGGGTCTCAGGGCGCAGGACTGTGGAGTGTTGGTTAAGTGAGCCCTGCACACCAGGTCTGCAGGAGGCATAGAGGGGTCTCGGGGGTCTCAGGACGCAGGACTGTGGAGTGTTGGTTAAGTGAGCCCTGCACACCAGGCCTGCAGGAGCCATAGAGGGGTCTCGGGGGTCTCAGGACGCAGGACTGTGGAGTGTTGGTTGAGTGAGCCCTGCACACCAGGCCTGCAGGAGCCATAGACGGGTCTCGGGGGTCTCAGGGCGCAGGACTGTGGAGTGTTGGTTAAGTGAGCCCTGCACAGCAGGCCTGCAGGAGGCATAGAGGGGTCTCGGGGGTCTCAGGACGCAGGACTGTGGAGTGTTGGTTAAGTGAGCCCTGCACACCAGGTCTGCAGGAGGCATAGAGGGGTCTCGGGGGTCTCAGGGCGCAGGACTGTGGAGTGTTGGTTAAGTGAGCCCTGCACACCAGGCCTGCAGGAGGCATAGAGGGGTCACGGGGGTCTCAGGACGCAGGACTGTGGAGTGTTGGTTGAGTGAGCCCTGCACACAAGGCCTGCAGGAGGCATAGAGGGGTCTCGGGGGTCTCAGGGCGCAGGACTGTGGAGTGTTGGTTAAGTGAGCCCTGCACACCAGGCCTGCAGGAGGCATAGAGGGGTCTCGGGGGTCTCAGGACGCAGGACTGTGGAGTGTTGGTTAAGTGAGCCCTGCACACCAGGCCTGCAGGAGGCATAGAGGGGTCTCGGGGGTCTCAGGGCGCAGGACTGTGGAGTGTTGGTTAAGTGAGCCCTGCACACCAGGCCTGCAGGAGGCATAGAGGGGTCTCGGGGGTCTCAGGGCGCAGGACTGTGGAGTGTTGGTTGAGTGAGCCCTGCACACCAGGCCTGCAGGAGGCATAGAGGGGTCTCGGGGGTCTCAGGGCGCAGGACTGTGGAGTGTTGGTTAAGTGAGCCCTGCACACCAGGCCTGCAGGAGGCATAGAGGGGTCTCGGGGGTCTCAGGGCGCAGGACTGTGGAGTGTTGGTTGAGTGAGCCCTGCACACCAGGTCTGCAGGAGGCATAGAGGGGGTCTCGGGGGTCTCAGGACGCAGGACTGTGGAGTGTTGGTTAAGTGAGCCCTGCACACCAGGTCTGCAGGAGGCACAGAGGGGGTCTCGGGGGTCTCAGGACGCAGGACTGTGGAGTGTTGGTTAAGTGAGCCCTGCACACCAGGTCTGCAGGAGGCACAGAGGGGGTGTCGGGGGTCTCAGGACGCAGGACTGTGGAGTGTTGGTGAAGTGAGCCCTGCACACCAGCTCTGCAGGAGGCATAGAGGGGTCTCGGGGTCTCAGGACCCAGGACTGTGGAGTGTTGGTTAAGTGAGCCCTGCGCCCCAGGTCTGCAGGAGGCACAGAGGGGGTCTCGGGGGTCTCAGGACGCAGGACTGTGGAGTGTTGGTTAAGTGAGCCCTGCACACCAGGTCTGCAGGAGGCATAGAGGGGTCTCGGGGGTCTCAGGGCGCAGGACTGTGGAGTGTTGGTTAAGTGAGCCCTGCACACCAGGCCTGCAGGAGGCATAGAGGGGTCTCGGGGGTCTCAGGACGCAGAACTGTGGAGTGTTGGTTAAGTGAGCCCTGCACACCAGCTCTGCAGGAGGCATAGAGGGGTCTCGGGGGTCTCAGGGCGCAGGACTGTGGAGTGTTGGTTGAGTGAGCCCTGCACACCAGGCCTGCAGGAGGCATAGAGGGGTCTCGGGGGTCTCAGGACGCAGGACTGTGGAGTGTTGGTTAAGTGAGCCCTGCACACCAGCTCTGCAGGAGGCATAGAGGGGTCTCGGGGGTCTCAGGACGCAGGACTGTGGAGTGTTGGTTAAGTGAGCCCTGCACACCAGGTCTGCAGGAGGCATAGAGGGGTCTCGGGGGTCTCAGGGTGCAGGACTGTGGAGTGTTGGATAAGTGAGCCCTGCACAGCAGGCCTGCAGGAGGCATAGAGGGGTCTCGGGGGTCTCAGGGCGCAGGACTGTGGAGTGTTGGTTAAGTGAGCCCTGCACACCAGGCCTGCAGGAGCCATAGACGGGTCTCGGGGGTCTCAGGGCGCAGGACTGTGGAGTGTTGGTTAAGTGAGCCCTGCACAGCAGGCCTGCAGGAGGCATAGAGGGGTCTCGGGGGTCTCAGGACGCAGGACTGTGGAGTGTTGGTTAAGTGAGCCCTGCACACCAGGCCTGCAGGAGGCATAGAGGGGTCTCGGGGGTCCCAGGGTGCAGGACTGTGGAGTGTTGGTTGAGTGAGCCCTGCACACCAGGTCTGCAGGAGGCATAGACGGGTCTCGGGGGTCTCAGGACGCAGGACTGTGGAGTGTTGGTTAAGTGAGCCCTGCACACCAGGCCTGCAGGAGGCATAGAGGGGTCTCGGGGGTCTCAGGGCGCAGGACTGTGGAGTGTTGGTTGAGTGAGCCCTGCAAACCAGGTCTGCAGGAGGCATAGAGGGGTCTCGGGGGTCTCAGGACGCAGGACTGTGGAGTGTTGGTTAAGTGAGCCCTGCACACCAGGCCTGCAGGAGGCATAGAGGGGTCTCGGGGGTCTCAGGACGCAGGGCTGTGGAGTGTTGGTTAAGTGAGCCCTGCACACCAGGCCTGCAGGAGGCATAGAGGGGTCTCGGGGGTCTCAGGGCGCAGAACTGTGGAGTGTTGGTTAAGTGAGCCCTGCACACCAGGCCTGCAGGAGGCATAGAGGGGTCTCGGGGGTCTCAGGACGCAGGACTGTGGAGTGTTGGTTAAGTGAGCCCTGCACACCAGGTCTGCAGGAGGCATCGAGGGGTCTCGGGGGTCTCAGGACGCAGGACTGTGGAGTGTTGGTTAAGTGAGCCCTGCACACCAGGTCTGCAGGAGGCATAGACGGGTCTCTGGGGTCTCAGGGCGCAGGACTGTGGAGTGTTGGTTAAGTGAGCCCTGCACACCAGGCCTGCAGGAGGCATAGAGGGGTCTCGGGGGTCTCAGGACGCAGAACTGTGGAGTGTTGGTTAAGTGAGCCCTGCACACCAGGCCTGCAGGAGGCATAGAGGGGTCTCGGGGGTCTCAGGACGCAGGACTGTGGAGTGTTGGTTGAGTGAGCCCTGCACACCAGCTCTGCAGGAGGCATAGAGGGGTCTCGGGGGTCTCCGGGCGCAGGACTGTGGAGTGTTGGTTGAGTGAGCCCTGCAAACCAGGCCTGCAGGAGGCATAGAGGGGTCTCGGGGGTCTCAGGGCGCAGGACTGTGGAGTGTTGGTTAAGTGAGCCCTGCACACCAGGTCTGCAGGAGGCATAGAGGGGTCTCAGGGGTCTCAGGACGCAGGACTGTGGAGTGTTGGTTAAGTGAGCCCTGCACACCAGGTCTGCAGGAGGCATAGAGGGGTCTCGGGGGTCTCAGGACGCAGGACTGTGGAGTGTTGGTTAAGTGAGCCCTGCACACCAGGTCTGCAGGAGGCCTAGAGGGGTCTCGGGGGTCTCAGGACTCAGGACTGTGGAGTGTTGGTTAAGTGAGCCCTGCACACCAGGCCTGCAGGAGGCATAGAGGGGTCTTGGGGGTCTCAGGGCGCAGGACTGTGGAGTGTTGGTTGAGTGAGCCCTGCACACCAGGCCTGCAGGAGGCATCGAGCGGTCTCGGGGGTCTCAGGGCGCAGGACTGTGGAGTGTTGGTTAAGTGAGCCCTGCAGAGCAGGCCTGCAGGAGGCATAGAGGGGTCTCGGGGGTCTCAGGACGCAGGACTGTGGAGTGTTGGTTGAGTGAGCCCTGCACACCAGGCCTGCAGGAGGCATAGAGGGGTCTCGGGGGTCTCAGGGCGCAGGACTGTGGAGTGTTGGTTGAGTGAGCCCTGCACAGCAGGTCTGCAGGAGGCATAGAGGGGTCTCGGGGGTCTCAGGACGCAGGACTGTGGAGTGTTGGTTGAGTGAGCCCTGCACACCAGGCCTGCAGGAGGCATAGAGGGGTCTCGGGGGTCTCAGGGCGCAGGACTGTGGAGTGTTGGTTAAGTGAGCCCTGCACACCAGCTCTGCAGGAGGCATAGAGGGGTCTCGGGGGTCTCAGGGCGCAGGACTGTGGAGTGTTGGTTAAGTGAGCCCTGCACACCAGCTCTGCAGGAGGCATAGAGGGGTCTCGGGGGTCTCAGGACGCAGGACTGTGGAGTGTTGGTTAAGTGAGCCCTGCACACCAGGTCTGCAGGAGGCATAGAGGGGTCTCGGGGGTCTCAGGGCGCAGGACTGTGGAGTGTTGGTTAAGTGAGCCCTGCAAACCAGGTCTGCAGGAGGCATAGAGGGGTCCCGGGGGTCTCAGGACGCAGGACTGTGGAGTGTTGGTTAAGTGAGCCCTGCACACCAGGCCTGCAGGAGGCATAGAGGGGTCTCGGGGGTCTCAGGACGCAGGACTGTGGAGTGTTGGTTAAGTGAGCCCTGCACACCAGGTCTGCAGGAGGCATAGAGGGGTCTCGGGGGTCTCAGGACGCAGGACTGTGGAGTGTTGGTTAAGTGAGCCCTGCACAGCAGGCCTGCAGGAGGCATAGAGGGGTCTCGGGGGTCTCAGGACGCAGGACTGTGGAGTGTTGGTTAAGTGAGCCCTGCACACCAGGTCTGCAGGAGGCATAGAGGGGTCTCTGGGGTCTCAGGACGCAGGACTGTGGAGTGTTGGTTAAGTGAGCCCTGCACACCAGGCCTGCAGGAGGCATAGAGGGGTCTCGGGGGTCTCAGGGCGCAGGACTGTGGAGTGTTGGTTAAGTGAGCCCTGCACACCAGGTCTGCAGGAGGTATAGACGGGTCTCTGGGGTCTCAGGGCACAGGACTGTGGAGTGTTGGTTAAGTGAGCCCTGCACAGCAGGCCTGCAGGAGGCATAGAGGGGTCTCGGGGGTCTCAGGGCGCAGGACTGTGGAGTGTTGGTTAAGTGAGCCCTGCACACCAGCTCTGCAGGAGGCATAGAGGGGTCTCGGGGGTCTCAGGGCGCAGGACTGTGGAGTGTTGGTTAAGTGAGCCCTGCACACCAGCTCTGCAGGAGGCATAGAGGGGTCTCGGGGGTCTCAGGACGCAGGACTGTGGAGTGTTGGTTAAGTGAGCCCTGCACACCAGGTCTGCAGGAGGCATAGACGGGTCTCTGGGGTCTCAGGGCGCAGGACTGTGGAGTGTTGGTTGAGTGAGCCCTGCACACCAGCTCTGCAGGAGGCATAGAGGGGTCTCGGGGGTCTCAGGACGCAGGACTGTGGAGTGTTGGTTAAGTGAGCCCTGCACACCAGGTCTGCAGGAGGCATAGACGGGTCTCGGGGGTCTCAGGACGCAGGACTGTGGAGTGTTGGTTAAGTGAGCCCTGCACAGCAGGCCTGCAGGAGGCATAGAGGGGTCTCGGGGGTCTCAGGACGCAGGACTGTGGAGTGTTGGTTAAGTGAGCCCTGCACACCAGGTCTGCAGGAGGCATAGAGGGGTCTCGGGGGTCTCAGGACGCAGGACTGTGGAGTGTTGGTTAAGTGAGCCCTGCACACCAGGCCTGCAGGAGGCATAGAGGGGTCTCCGGGGTCCCAGGGTGCAGGACTGTGGAGTGTTGGTTATGTGAGCCCTGCACACCAGGCCTGCAGGAGGCATAGAGGGGTCTCGGGGGTCTCAGGGCGCAGGACTGTGGAGTGTTGGTTAAGTGAGCCCTGCACACCAGGTCTGCAGGAGGCATAGAGGGGTCTCGGGGGTCTCAGGACGCAGGACTGTGGAGTGTTGGTTAAGTGAGCCCTGCACACCAGGTCTGCAGGAGGCATAGAGGGGTCTCGGGGGTCTCAGGACGCAGGACTGTGGAGTGTTGGTTAAGTGAGCCCTGCACACCAGGTCTGCAGGAGGCATAGACGGGTCTCGGGGGTCTCAGGGGGCAGGACTGTGGAGTGTTGGTTAAGTGAGCCCTGCACACCAGGTCTGCAGGAGGCATAGACGGGTCTCTGGGGTCTCAGGGCGCAGGACTGTGGAGTGTTGGTTAAGTGAGCCCTGCACACCAGGCCTGCAGGAGGCATAGAGGGGTCTCGGGGGTCTCAGGACGCAGGACTGTGGAGTGTTGGTTAAGTGAGCCCTGCACACCAGGTCTGCAGGAGGCATAGACGGGTCTCTGGGGTCTCAGGGCGCAGGACTGTGGAGTGTTGGTTAAGTGAGCCCTGCACACCAGGTCTGCAGGAGGCATAGAGGGGTCTCGGGGGTCTCAGGACGCAGGACTGTGGAGTGTTGGTTAAGTGAGCCCTGCACAGCAGGCCTGCAGGAGGCATAGAGGGGTCTCGGGGGTCTCAGGGCGCAGGACTGTGGAGTGTTGGTTGAGTGAGCCCTGCACACCAGGCCTGCAGGAGGCATAGATGGGTCTCGGGGGTCTCAGGGCGCAGGACTGTGGAGTGTTGGTTAAGTGAGCCCTGCACAGCAGGCCTGCAGGAGGCATAGAGGGGTCTCGGGGGTCTCAGGACGCAGAACTGTGGAGTGTTGGTTAAGTGAGCCCTGCACACCAGGCCTGCAGGAGGCATAGAGAAGTGTGGCTCAGGGGTTAGAGGCGGCAGACCCGGAAGCTGAGATCGGCCCTGGCCCAGGGTTCAATTCCCCGCCTCGGCGGGTCTTGGGCTCAAATTCCACGGATCGATAATTCTCGCTCCGGTGCCTTCTCGACTCACGGGTTCACACTCTGCGACTCTGGGCATTAGCTTGCTTAATCTCCACAACGGCCCCTCGCGGCGGGATGCCTGGCTTTCACCTTGTGGATACCCTGCCGGGGTTATCTCACAGGGGAATACCAGGACGGGTTCCCTAAGCAAGCGCCGGGAAACCCTTTGTGGGTAGCTGTGCGCTATATAAGCTCAAATACATAGAGGGGTCTCGGGGGTCTCAGGACGCAGGACTGTGGAGTGTTGGTTAAGTGAGCCCTGCACACCAGGCCTGCAGGAGGCATAGAGGGGTCTCGGGGGTCTCAGGGCGCAGGACTGTGGAGTGTTGGTTGAGTGAGCCCTGCACACCAGGCCTGCAGGAGGCATAGAGGGGTCTCGGGGGTCTCAGGGCGCAGGACTGTGGAGTGTTGGTTAAGTGAGCCCTGCACACCAGGCCTGCAGGAGGCATAGAGGGGTCTCGGGGGTCTCAGGACGCAGGACTGTGGAGTGTTGGTTAAGTGAGCCCTGCACACCAGCTCTGCAGGAGGCATAGAGGGGTCTCGGGGGTCTCAGGACGCAGGACTGTGGAGTGTTGGTTAAGTGAGCCCTGCACACCAGGTCTGCAGGAGGCATAGAGGGGTCTCGGGGGTCTCAGGACGCAGGACTGTGGAGTGTTGGTTAAGTGAGCCCTGCACACCAGGCCTGCAGGAGCCATAGACGGGTCTCGGGGGTCTCAGGGCGCAGGACTGTGGAGTGTTGGTTAAGTGAGCCCTGCACAGCAGGCCTGCAGGAGGCATAGAGGGGTCTCGGGGGTCTCAGGACGCAGGACTGTGGAGTGTTGGTTAAGTGAGCCCTGCACACCAGGCCTGCAGGAGGCATAGAGGGGTCTCGGGGGTCCCAGGGTGCAGGACTGTGGAGTGTTGGTTGAGTGAGCCCTGCACACCAGGTCTGCAGGAGGCATAGAGGGGTCTCGGGGGTCTCAGGACGCAGGACTGTGGAGTGTTGGTTGAGTGAGCCCTGCACACCAGGCCTGCAGGAGGCATAGAGGGGTCTCGGGGGTCTCAGGGCGCAGGACTGTGGAGTGTTGGTTGAGTGAGCCCTGCAAACCAGGTCTGCAGGAGGCATAGAGGGGTCTCGGGGGTCTCAGGACGCAGGACTGTGGAGTGTTGGTTAAGTGAGCCCTGCACAGCAGGCCTGCAGGAGGCATAGAGGGGTCTCGGGGGTCTCAGGGCGCAGGACTGTGGAGTGTTGGTTAAGTGAGCCCTGCACACCAGCTCTGCAGGAGGCATAGAGGGGTCTCGGGGGTCTCAGGGCGCAGGACTGTGGAGTGTTGGTTAAGTGAGCCCTGCACACCAGCTCTGCAGGAGGCATAGAGGGGTCTCGGGGGTCTCAGGACGCAGGACTGTGGAGTGTTGGTTAAGTGAGCCCTGCACACCAGGTCTGCAGGAGGCATAGACGGGTCTCTGGGGTCTCAGGGCGCAGGACTGTGGAGTGTTGGTTGAGTGAGCCCTGCACACCAGCTCTGCAGGAGGCATAGAGGGGTCTCGGGGGTCTCAGGACGCAGGACTGTGGAGTGTTGGTTAAGTGAGCCCTGCACACCAGGTCTGCAGGAGGCATAGACGGGTCTCGGGGGTCTCAGGACGCAGGACTGTGGAGTGTTGGTTAAGTGAGCCCTGCACAGCAGGCCTGCAGGAGGCATAGAGGGGTCTCGGGGGTCTCAGGACGCAGGACTGTGGAGTGTTGGTTAAGTGAGCCCTGCACACCAGGTCTGCAGGAGGCATAGAGAAGTGTGGCTCAGGGGTTAGAGGCGGCAGACCCGGAAGCTGAGATCGGCCCTGGCCCAGGGTTCAATTCCCCGCCTCGGCGGGTCTTGGGCTCAAATTCCACGGATCGATAATTCTCGCTCCGGTGCCTTCTCGACTCACGGGTTCACACTCTGCGACTCTGGGCATTAGCTTGCTTAATCTCCACAACGGCCCCTCGCGGCGGGATGCCTGGCTTTCACCTTGTGGATACCCTGCCGGGGTTATCTCACAGGGGAATACCAGGACGGGTTCCCTAAGCAAGCGCCGGGAAACCCTTTGTGGGTAGCTGTGCGCTATATAAGCTCAAATACATAGAGGGGTCTCGGGGGTCTCAGGACGCAGGACTGTGGAGTGTTGGTTAAGTGAGCCCTGCACACCAGGCCTGCAGGAGGCATAGAGGGGTCTCGGGGGTCTCAGGGCGCAGGACTGTGGAGTGTTGGTTGAGTGAGCCCTGCACACCAGGCCTGCAGGAGGCATAGAGGGGTCTCGGGGGTCTCAGGGCGCAGGACTGTGGAGTGTTGGTTAAGTGAGCCCTGCACACCAGGCCTGCAGGAGGCATAGAGGGGTCTCGGGGGTCTCAGGACGCAGGACTGTGGAGTGTTGGTTAAGTGAGCCCTGCACACCAGCTCTGCAGGAGGCATAGAGGGGTCTCGGGGGTCTCAGGACGCAGGACTGTGGAGTGTTGGTTAAGTGAGCCCTGCACACCAGGTCTGCAGGAGGCATAGAGGGGTCTCGGGGGTCTCAGGACGCAGGACTGTGGAGTGTTGGTTAAGTGAGCCGTGCACACCAGGCCTGCAGGAGCCATAGACGGGTCTCGGGGGTCTCAGGGCGCAGGACTGTGGAGTGTTGGTTAAGTGAGCCCTGCACAGCAGGCCTGCAGGAGGCATAGAGGGGTCTCGGGGGTCTCAGGACGCAGGACTGTGGAGTGTTGGTTAAGTGAGCCCTGCACACCAGGCCTGCAGGAGGCATAGAGGGGTCTCGGGGGTCCCAGGGTGCAGGACTGTGGAGTGTTGGTTGAGTGAGCCCTGCACACCAGGTCTGCAGGAGGCATAGAGGGGTCTCGGGGGTCTCAGGACGCAGGACTGTGGAGTGTTGGTTGAGTGAGCGCTGCACACCAGGCCTGCAGGAGGCATAGAGGGGTCTCGGGGGTCTCAGGGCGCAGGACTGTGGAGTGTTGGTTGAGTGAGCCCTGCAAACCAGGTCTGCAGGAGGCATAGAGGGGTCTCGGGGGTCTCAGGACGCAGGACTGTGGAGTGTTGGTTAAGTGAGCCCTGCACAGCAGGCCTGCAGGAGGCATAGAGGGGTCTCGGGGGTCTCAGGGCGCAGGACTGTGGAGTGTTGGTTAAGTGAGCCCTGCACACCAGCTCTGCAGGAGGCATAGAGGGGTCTCGGGGGTCTCAGGGCGCAGGACTGTGGAGTGTTGGTTAAGTGAGCCCTGCACACCAGCTCTGCAGGAGGCATAGAGGGGTCTCGGGGGTCTCAGGACGCAGGACTGTGGAGTGTTGGTTAAGTGAGCCCTGCACACCAGGTCTGCAGGAGGCATAGACGGGTCTCTGGGGTCTCAGGGCGCAGGACTGTGGAGTGTTGGTTGAGTGAGCCCTGCACACCAGCTCTGCAGGAGGCATAGAGGGGTCTCGGGGGTCTCAGGACGCAGGACTGTGGAGTGTTGGTTAAGTGAGCCCTGCACACCAGGTCTGCAGGAGGCATAGACGGGTCTCGGGGGTCTCAGGACGCAGGACTGTGGAGTGTTGGTTAAGTGAGCCCTGCACAGCAGGCCTGCAGGAGGCATAGAGGGGTCTCGGGGGTCTCAGGACGCAGGACTGTGGAGTGTTGGTTAAGTGAGCCCTGCACACCAGGTCTGCAGGAGGCATAGAGGGGTCTCGGGGGTCTCAGGACGCAGGACTGTGGAGTGTTGGTTAAGTGAGCCCTGCACACCAGGCCTGCAGGAGGCATAGAGGGGTCTCGGGGGTCTCAGGACGCAGGACTGTGGAGTGTTGGTTAAGTGAGCCCTGCAAACCAGGCCTGCAGGAGGCATAGAGGGGTCTCCGGGGTCCCAGGGTGCAGGACTGTGGAGTGTTGGTTAAGTGAGCCCTGCACACCAGGCCTGCAGGAGGCATAGAGGGGTCTCGGGGGTCTCAGGGCGCAGGACTGTGGAGTGTTGGTTAAGTGAGCCCTGCACACCAGGTCTGCAGGAGGCATAGAGGGGTCTCGGGGGTCTCAGGACGCAGGACTGTGGAGTGTTGGTTAAGTGAGCCCTGCACACCAGGTCTGCAGGAGGCATAGAGGGGTCTCGGGGGTCTCAGGACGCAGGACTGTGGAGTGTTGGTTAAGTGAGCCCTGCACACCAGGTCTGCAGGAGGCATAGACGGGTCTCGGGGGTCTCAGGGGGCAGGACTGTGGAGTGTTGGTTAAGTGAGCCCTGCACACCAGGTCTGCAGGAGGCATAGACGGGTCTCTGGGGTCTCAGGGCGCAGGACTGTGGAGTGTTGGTTAAGTGAGCCCTGCACACCAGGCCTGCAGGAGGCATAGAGGAGTCTCGGGGGTCTCAGGACGCAGGACTGTGGAGTGTTGGTTAAGTGAGCCCTGCACACCAGGTCTGCAGGAGGCATAGACGGGTCTCTGGGGTCTCAGGGCGCAGGACTGTGGAGTGTTGGTTAAGTGAGCCCTGCACACCAGGTCTGCAGGAGGCATAGAGGGGTCTCGGGGGTCTCAGGACGCAGGACTGTGGAGTGTTGGTTAAGTGAGCCCTGCACAGCAGGCCTGCAGGAGGCATAGAGGGGTCTCGGGGGTCTCAGGGCGCAGGACTGTGGAGTGTTGGTTGAGTGAGCCCTGCACACCAGGCCTGCAGGAGGCATAGATGGGTCTCGGGGGTCTCAGGGCGCAGGACTGTGGAGTGTTGGTTAAGTGAGCCCTGCACAGCAGGCCTGCAGGAGGCATAGAGGGGTCTCGGGGGTCTCAGGACGCAGAACTGTGGAGTGTTGGTTAAGTGAGCCCTGCACACCAGGCCTGCAGGAGGCATAGAGAAGTGTGGCTCAGGGGTTAGAGGCGGCAGACCCGGAAGCTGAGATCGGCCCTGGCCCAGGGTTCAATTCCCCGCCTCGGCGGGTCTTGGGCTCAAATTCCACGGATCGATAATTCTCGCTCCGGTGCCTTCTCGACTCACGGGTTCACACTCTGCGACTCTGGGCATTAGCTTGCTTAATCTCCACAACGGCCCCTCGCGGCGGGATGCCTGGCTTTCACCTTGTGGATACCCTGCCGGGGTTATCTCACAGGGGAATACCAGGACGGGTTCCCTAAGCAAGCGCCGGGAAACCCTTTGTGGGTAGCTGTGCGCTATATAAGCTCAAATACATAGAGGGGTCTCGGGGGTCTCAGGACGCAGGACTGTGGAGTGTTGGTTAAGTGAGCCCTGCACACCAGGCCTGCAGGAGGCATAGAGGGGTCTCGGGGGTCTCAGGGCGCAGGACTGTGGAGTGTTGGTTGAGTGAGCCCTGCACACCAGGCCTGCAGGAGGCATAGAGGGGTCTCGGGGGTCTCAGGGCGCAGGACTGTGGAGTGTTGGTTAAGTGAGCCCTGCACACCAGGCCTGCAGGAGGCATAGAGGGGTCTCGGGGGTCTCAGGACGCAGGACTGTGGAGTGTTGGTTAAGTGAGCCCTGCACACCAGCTCTGCAGGAGGCATAGAGGGGTCTCGGGGGTCTCAGGACGCAGGACTGTGGAGTGTTGGTTAAGTGAGCCCTGCACACCAGGTCTGCAGGAGGCATAGAGGGGTCTCGGGGGTCTCAGGACGCAGGACTGTGGAGTGTTGGTTAAGTGAGCCCTGCACACCAGGCCTGCAGGAGCCATAGACGGGTCTCGGGGGTCTCAGGGCGCAGGACTGTGGAGTGTTGGTTAAGTGAGCCCTGCACAGCAGGCCTGCAGGAGGCATAGAGGGGTCTCGGGGGTCTCAGGACGCAGGACTGTGGAGTGTTGGTTAAGTGAGCCCTGCACACCAGGCCTGCAGGAGGCATAGAGGGGTCTCGGGGGTCCCAGGGTGCAGGACTGTGGAGTGTTGGTTGAGTGAGCCCTGCACACCAGGTCTGCAGGAGGCATAGAGGGGTCTCGGGGGTCTCAGGACGCAGGACTGTGGAGTGTTGGTTGAGTGAGCCCTGCACACCAGGCCTGCAGGAGGCATATAGGGGTCTCGGGGGTCTCAGGGCGCAGGACTGTGGAGTGTTGGTTGAGTGAGCCCTGCAAACCAGGTCTGCAGGAGGCATAGAGGGGTCTCGGGGGTCTCAGGACGCAGGACTGTGGAGTGTTGGTTAAGTGAGCCCTGCACACCAGGTCTGCAGGAGGCATAGAGGGGTCTCTGGGGTCTCAGGGCGCAGGACTGTGGAGTGTTGGTTAAGTGAGCCCTGCACACCAGGCCTGCAGGAGGCATAGAGGGGTCTCGGGGGTCTCAGGACGCAGAACTGTGGAGTGTTGGTTAAGTGAGCCCTGCACACCAGGCCTGCAGGAGGCATAGAGGGGTCTCGGGGGTCTCAGGACGCAGGACTGTGGAGTGTTGGTTGAGTGAGCCCAGAACACCAGCTCTGCAGGAGGCATAGAGGGGTCTCGGGGGTCTCCGGGCGCAGGACTGTGGAGTGTTGGTTGAGTGAGCCCTGCAAACCAGGCCTGCAGGAGGCATAGAGGGGTCTCGGGGGTCTCAGGGCGCAGGACTGTGGAGTGTTGGTTAAGTGAGCCCTGCACACCAGGTCTGCAGGAGGCATAGAGGGGTCTCGGGGGTCTCAGGGCGCAGGACTGTGGAGTGTTGGTTGAGTGAGCCCTGCAAACCAGGCCTGCAGGAGGCATAGAGGGGTCTCGGGGGTCTCAGGACGCAGGACTGTGGAGTGTTGGTTAAGTGAGCCCTGCACACCAGGCCTGCAGGAGGCATAGAGGGGTCTCGGGGGTCTCAGGACGCAGGACAGTGGAGTGTTGGTTAAGTGAGCCCTGCACACCAGGCCTGCAGGAGGCATAGAGGGGTCTCGGGGGTCTCAGGGCGCAGGACTGTGGAGTGTTGGTTAAGTGAGCCCTGCAAACCAGGTCTGCAGGAGGCATAGAGGGGTCCCGGGGGTCTCAGGACGCAGGACTGTGGAGTGTTGGTTAAGTGAGCCCTGCACACCAGGCCTGCAGGAGGCATAGAGGGGTCTCAGGGGTCTCAGGACGCAGGACTGTGGAGTGTTGGTTAAGTGAGCCCTGCACACCAGGTCTGCAGGAGGCATAGAGGGGTCTCAGGGGTCTCAGGACGCAGGACTGTGGAGTGTTGGTTAAGTGAGCCCTGCACACCAGGTCTGCAGGAGGCATAGAGGGGTCTCGGGGGTCTCAGGACGCAGGACTGTGGAGTGTTGGTTAAGTGAGCCCTGCACACCAGGTCTGCAGGAGGCATAGAGGGGTCTCGGGGGTCTCAGGGCGCAGGACTGTGGAGTGTTGGTTAAGTGAGCCCTGCAGAGCAGGCCTGCAGGAGGCATAGAGGGGTCTCGGGGGTCTCAGGACGCAGGACTGTGGAGTGTTGGTTGAGTGAGCCCTGCACACCAGGCCTGCAGGAGGCATAGAGGGGTCTCGGGGGTCTCAGGGCGCAGGACTGTGGAGTGTTGGTTGAGTGAGCCCTGCACAGCAGGTCTGCAGGAGGCATAGAGGGGTCTCGGGGGTCTCAGGGCGCAGGACTGTGGAGTGTTGGTTAAGTGAGCCCTGCACACCAGGCCTGCAGGAGGCATAGAGGGGTCTCGGGGGTCTCAGGACGCAGGACTGTGGAGTGTTGGTTAAGTGAGCCCTGCACACCAGGTCTGCAGGAGGCATAGAGGGGTCTCGGGGGTCTCAGGACGCAGGACTGTGGAGTGTTGGTTAAGTGAGCCCTGCACAGCAGGTCTGCAGGAGGCATAGACGGGTCTCGGGGGTCTCAGGGCGCAGGACTGTGGAGTGTTGGTTAAGTGAGCCCTGCACACCAGGCCTGCAGGAGGCATAGAGGGGTCTCGGGGGTCTCAGGGCGCAGGACTGTGGAGTGTTGGTTGAGTGAGCCCTGCACACCAGGTCTGCAGCAGGCATAGAGGGGTCTCGGGGGTCTCAGGGCGCAGGACTGTGGAGTGTTGGTTGAGTGAGCCCTGCACACCAGGTCTGCAGGAGGCATAGAGGGGTCTCGGGGGTCTCAGGACGCAGGACTGTGGAGTGTTGGTTAAGTGAGCCCTGCACACCAGGTCTGCAGGAGGCATAGAGGGGTCTCGGTGGTCTCAGGGCGCAGGACTGTGGAGTGTTGGTTAAGTGAGCCCTGCACAGCAGGCCTGCAGGAGGCATAGAGGGGTCTCGGGGGTCTCAGGACGCAGGACTGTGGAGTGTTGGTTAAGTGAGCCCTGCACACCAGGTCTGCAGGAGGCATAGAGGGGTCTCGGGGGTCTCAGGGCGCAGGACTGTGGAGTGTTGGTTGAGTGAGCCCTGCACACCAGGTCTGCAGGAGGCATAGAGGGGTCTCGGGGGTCTCAGGACGCAGGACTGTGGAGTGTTTATTTTTATTTATTTATTTATGCAATTTTATATAGCGCGGACTTTACCCGAAGGTGTCAGAGCGCTTCACAATAGGAACAGAAAAGATACAAACTGAGAACGTTACACGAGCAACAGATTGCAGAGGCATTCGTTACGTTACATACGGTAAAGTGATAATTGTGAGCAACCAAGAATACATGAGGTAGACAATTTAATTGTGACACTTGTGAGCAAACAAAATACATGAGGTAGTAAAAATGTGGGCTACCAAAAATACATGAGGTAGTAAAAAGTGCTCAGGAGGGGAAAGTGACAAGTGTGCAGGCTACAAGAGAAAATAGAGTATAATTTGTGGTATAATACTGCAGTATATGTTACACACTCAAGCACAAGAACAAACGATTACGTAGGCAAAAGTGGCACTTGTGCAAGTATCAAAGGTAAAAAACCTGTGAGAGGAAGCAAACCGTGTGTTACAGGGGCAAAGTGGTGAGTGCAAGTTGCAAGAGGGTACCAAACACAGGTACATGGATAATACTGCAATAAAAGGCAAACACTCTAACCGCAAGAACACACTGGGAAGGCACTTCCATGGACATGAGAAGTAGAAATTATCAGTAGTGGGAGATCTTCCTTCAGACAGAAGGGAGTTACTTTTGGAGGTGTCTCTGGAGGAGGAGAGCTTTGAGGTCCCTTTTAAAGGCCTGGGAGGAGGCGGTGGTCCGGAGCTGAGGCGGCAATGAGTTCCAGATTCTCACTGCGTTGCCTGAAAATGATTGGGCCATCGTTCTTTCCTTCTTGAAAGTGGGAGGTTCAAGCAGTAGATTCTCCGCATTGCGTGAAGGTCTAGAACCTCCAGAGAGTTTCAGTTTATTCGCCAGGTAGAGAGGAGAAGAGGAGTGCAGGGCTTTGTGGGTGATACAAGCGGTCTTGTAGATAGCTCTAGCCTCAAAGGGAAGCCAGCGGAGGGTAGATAACATCGGTGTGATGTGATCGCTTCTTTTGGCCCCATAGATGAAACGAGTTGCTGAGTGGAAAACAGACTTAAGTGGGGACAAGTGGGACTTGGGGAGGCCCGTAAGAAGAGAATTGCAGTAGTCGAGTCTGGAGAGGACCAGTGCTTGCACCAGGGTTATAAGGTCCCGCTCCGCGAAGAAGCGACGGATTCCCCAAAGAAGGCGCAGTTGGTATCGAGCTGATTTCGCAATGGAATTGATGTGGGGAATTAGATTAAGTTTTTTGTCTAGTATGACACCAAGGGATTTGGCGCTGTCGACAATGATGGGTTTATTGTTTAGTAGATTCATCTGATCCATCCATGATTGAACCGGGGGAGGAGAGAGTGAGGAGGAGAAGAGGAGGAATTCAGTTTTGGAGGGATTCAGAATCAGTTGATGAGTTGACATCCAGTTTTGAATGGAGTCGAGAGTGGAGCTTAGGATGGAAAGATCGTGAGTAGAGGCAATCTTGAGGTAGAGTTGAGTGTCGTCAGCATAAAGATGATAGTGAATCCCGGATTTACTTAGGAGATTTCCCAGTGGTTCTAAATAGAGATTGAACAGTGTGGGAGCAAGTATCGAGCCTTGGGGAACACCTTGACCTACCGCCACAGGAGGTGAAAGACTGTTCGCTATTTTGATCATTTGGGATCTGCCAGAAAGGAAGGATGCAAACCATTTAAGGACAGTGCCCTCCATGCCCATTCTCTGTTGAAGAATATTGAGGAGGGTATTGTGATTGACAGTGTCAAAGGCTGCGGAGAGGTCAAGGAGAATTAGCAGACAGGACCCCCCTGAATCGAGTATCCTCAACGCGTCATCAACCACTTGCAGTAGGGCTGTTTCAGTGCTGCAGTTTTGGATGAAGCCGGACTGACAGTGGTCTAGAAGGTCATTGTTCTTGATATGACAGGAGAGTTGTTTTGCTACACATCTTTCTGTGATCTTCGCCAGAAAGGGAAGGTTAGTGATGGGGCGGAAGTTGTTGAGGTCATTCGCATCAGCAGTGGGTTTTTTCAGAAGAGGGGTGACCTGCCCAGTTTTGAAGGAGGCAGGAAGGGAGCCTTGCCAGAGGGAGAGGTTGATCAGAGTGGTCCAATAGGAGAGGGAATGGGTATAGAAGTCAATGGCAATGGCACTGGGGATAGGGTCAAGAGAATGGTTGGATGGCTTCGTTTCTCGTATGCACTTGAGAAGGGCATCTTCAGATACAGGGTCAAAGCTCTGCCAAATGGCTAAGGATTTGCGCTCCTCTGGAGGGGTAGGATGAGCGACCTGATCCACAAGTGATTTCACTTTTTCATCAAAGAAAATAGCAAAATCCGCTGCTCTCTTTGTAGAATCATCCACCTTGGAGGTTGGGGGAGAGCAGTTAGGCATTTTGATGAGATCAAATAGTTTTTTGGGTCTATTTTTGGCGGAGTCAAGGAGGGTTTTGAAGTGTGTCGCTTTCACAAGGAAGATGTGCTTGTGGTACTTGGATCTTGCTGAGCGAAGCTTGGCCAAATTGTCGGAGGAGGGCACTTGCCTCCATTGTTTCTCCAGGGATCTTAGCTGCTTCCTTTCCTCATAAAGGGATTTGTTGAACCAAGGTGCTGAGGGAGTGGGCCTTAACCTTTTGCTTTTGAGTGGAGCGACTTTATTAATTTCAGCTGCAAGAACTGTGAGGCTTTGAGAGGTGAGTTCGTCAACATCTAGGTTCGGGTCGAGCCTTGGAAGAGATAGCAAAGCTGATTCACAGAGGGGACCGACATCAATATTTTTAGCATCCCGGAACCATGAGATGGCCCTCTTGGGTTGGCCAAGAGTTATAGAGTGTGAAAGTTGAAGAGAGAATGGGATGAGGAGGTGGTCAGACCAATCTACATGAATTGGGGTAGTGGTAGAAAGCATGCCTGCTTTAGAAATAACAAGGTCCAGGATTGCGCCCTTAGAATGGGTTGATTCAGTGCAGTGTTGGATAAGATCGTTAGTAGATAGGAAAGTGGCCAGTGAGTTCGCAGAGGAGTCTTGCGGTACTCCCCAGTGGAGATTGAAGTCACCCACGAAGGTCTGATTGTCACTTCGCGAGTATTGGTCGCTGATGAAGTCGGTGAGTTCATCCATAAACGAAGGGCCACTACGAGGCGGGCGGTAAATGACATGGAATCTGAGGGGTGAACGGTGTTGCAATTGAAGCTCAAGAGAAAGGCATTCAAAGGTTTTGGAGGAGCTGTTAGGAGAGGCCTTGAGTTGGAGGGTGTTTCTAAAGATGACTGCAACACCTCCCCCCGTGTTGTCAGTTCTGTCATTCCTAAGTAAAGAGTAGCCTGTGGGTAATAGGAGATCAAATATAGAGTGAGATGTATCTTTGAACCAGGTCTCTGTGAGGAAGAGCATGTCAATATTATGAAGGGTGATGGTATCGGAGATTTCAAGTTTGTGTTTTACTGCAGATCTGCAGTTGTGAAGCATGCAGCGCAGCTCTGTCAAGACTGTTTTGGTGACGGGGGCACTAGGGCTCTGAAGGGTGATCGGGATATTGTACTTATGAGGGGGTGCTCGGGGGGGTTTAGGTGGATGCTTTGTTCTGACAGAGGTGATGATCGGAATGGCGTAGATAGTGGGGTTGCTAGGGTATGTCGGTTGAGGAGGGGTGGCGCTCAAGGGCTTGAGTGAGTTAACAGAGTTTCCTGACGATAGGTTAAGCTTGGCTGTACTGGGGTGAGGGGGCGAGGTGCATCTCGTGGGAAGTTGGGAAGGAGTAGCGGTGCAAGAAGGGGTGACAATCTTAGAGCATAAAAGTGAAATGGCAGCTGTAAGCTGGGAGATGGAGGTGATAAGAGAGCCTAGTGTGTTTTCCAGTGAGAATGGGGCAGAGCACGGAAGGTTGGGTTGGGGAAGGTTGGGTGGCTCTATTGAAACAAGGGGGGGTGGAGTGGGTGGTGGCAGGCAGGGAGAGGTGGCAGGAAAGGAGGTAATTTTGGGTGTGGGGTTCATAAGTGGGGAAGGGTAGTGGGTGAGAGCGGGAGTTGGTGAAACGGAGGTTAAGGGAGAGTTGTCTATGTTGGTGTTGCAAGAGGGAGAGGAATTAAGGACAGATTTAGGGGGAGAGGTGTGCGGAACTCGGCGGTTGGGTAAAATGAGAGGGGAGGCCTGTGTGGCGTCATGAGAATGTAGGAGGTTTGGGAGGAAAAGAGGTGAGGTGGTTGTGGAGGACCTGTCAGCTAGGAGAGGTGGCTGCGAGGGAACGGGCATCAGGCAGAGTGAGGGGTGTTGGGAGAAAGGGGAGTTGAAGAGAGGAAGTGGTTCTGCTGGGCCCGAGGGAGGGAAGTGGAGGGGGTTACCGGGCGGGGAAGGGGAGTAGTGCAGCATTCCTGGCGGAGTAGGAGGGAGGGGAGAGATGCGGTGGGATTGAGGAGAGGACGGGGTGAATAACGAGGGGAGGAGGGGGTAAGGGGGAGGGATGGAAGGGGTGAGGGCAGCATAAGGAAAGTACACTTGGGGAGAGGGACGGAGGAGAGGTGGGCTAAAAAGGGGGGTGATGGGAAGGAAGATGGGGGAGGAGAAGAGATTGGAGAAACGGGATGGTGCAGATGGGACGAGGAGCGTATTGGCTTGTGGTAAGGTTAAAATGATGTGTGAAGGGATATACTGTGAGGGGGGAGGAATAGGAGGGGAGGTCACAAGGGAGGGGGAGGGAAGGGGGCCGACCTGTGCTCCTCGAGGGAGCCGCCAATTGGAGTGAGGTGGGGTCTGCGGAGGAGAAAGGGAGTAATGGGTGGAGCTGGAAGGAGAGTGATGGGGGAATCCGGTTGCAGAGGAGGGGAGTAAGGAGGGGAAGAGGCAGTCAAAGAGCGAGAGGCAGTTGTCTGCGCCTTGGATCAGGACAGTACCGTTGTTGTAGAGTGAGATAGTGAGGTTACCTTTGAAGCAAGCAGAGGGGGAAATTTTTAGTTTTTTCCCATGGGGGATAGAGGAGGAGGAGGTGACGTTGAGGGAATAGTAAAAACTGTTGGACCAGGAGGGGATGTCATGAGTGAAGAAAATGAAATCATTTTTTAGCCTCCCAAAACGACTATTGTAAAATTGATCCACAAAAAGGGAATCTGGGAAACGTTCAATAGTGTTATGTTTCCATCGTTTAGTTGCGGCTTTAGACAGGCTAGGAGGATAAATGATTTTGTAGCAATTAGTTCCAGCCTTAACTCGGGGGGTGGCCATGATGGTGAAAAGTGGCGAATGAGTGTGGGGGGGATAAGAGGAAGGTGTTACTGGGAAAGCGGTGGAGAAGAGAAATAGAAGGGCATATAGGGGGCACATAGTCCGGACGTTAAGGTGAGGATACCAGAGCTCATGTGCCGTTTGGGACTAGCAAAGCCTAGGTGTGCAAACCAGCCTCAACATCTTAAGATTATCAGTAGAGGTGCTCAGGGCAGGGTGCGGAGAATATACTATATGCAAAGCGATTTCCAACACCAACAAATATCTACTGGCCTGGCGCCCTACAAGTCTTGCAGACTCCTAGTCCAGCTGGCCATTTCGGATGGGGACTCACATGCCCTAAAACCATAGTGTCAATAGGTGCAAGTGCACTAGATACACAATAGTAGCATACGGTATATACGGTGAATTACAAAGTACAAGGTGTAAGTGTAGGTATAGTACTGATAGTAAATAAGGGCAGGATACAAAAAAATATGAGGTAGCACACGATACAGTTTACACAATGTACAAAAATATACGTAAATATATGAGGTATCAATCGGTGCATTTCAGGATAAAAGTGAGATATTCCAGGATAAAAGTGAGATAGGTGCAGCTTACAAAAATGTACAATAGACAACTACAAGAATGGTACTAATGATGTACTGAGAACAGGATACCGGTGCAACCAAGAAGCTGCATGATGGTATATGTGAGGTATCAGTTGTTGCATTCCAGGCATAAAAGTGAAATACGTGCAGCTTACAAAAAGTACAATAAACAAATCAAAGAATGATATACTGATACAAGGTACCGGTGCAACCAAAAGCTGCATGAAGCAGAAATGACATTAGCGAGCAGCCAGAAATAATTGAGGTAGCGATCTGTACATTACTAGTAAGAAGAGTGAGGTTTGTGCAGGTTACACAAAATGTACAAAATACAAGTAGAGGTAAAGTACTGCAATCAAAGGTAGACTCTTAGTCACCTGAGGGTTTAAATACAAAGCTATGTAAAGTGTGCTATCTAACAAGGCCAGGTCTTAGGGAATGGTCGGATAGAGAGAATGACTAGTCCAAGATGGCCGCCCCAGAGGGAGAGAGACCAATCTAAAATGGCCACCAAATAGTGAAGATAGATAGTTAGTCCTCTTTTTGTTGTTTTGCTTTGAGAGCAGGGAAGTGCAGTTTCAGTTTCTATTCAAGCAAGTCCAGTCCCTAGCTTGCTGGAGGGAGTCTTATCTCTGCTATGGAGGTATTGTGTGGGGGAGTTAAATTGCGGAGCCTCGTGACCAAAAGAAGGTACAGGATGGGATTTATGACTACAGTTTTATGGCTCCAGCCATTTTGAACAAAGGAAGTTTTTCAAAGATGTGTGCAAGCGAATGGGGAGAATAAATACCTTATTTGTGGGTGCTACTCAGCAAGCACGTCGATGTTGATAGTAAGGTTATCTATCACATGTCTAGCTAGAGCGTAAACATCTGCAGTGTGCATAGCAGGTTGCTGGGTAATGATAATGCATGGCAGGGCAGCAGGGGTGCAGCCTCTAACCGTCTCAATCGGCGTTTTCGCGTGGTTCCCGATTGTCTGTTCCCCTTACTTGCAATTCCCCTGTGTTCTCACGTCCGCCTCAGCGCTCAATCATGCATCCCCCCAGAGCGGCGCCGTCACTGTAACTTATTTATGAAAACACCACAGTCACCTCCAGCTCCCGGCTCGGAAAGGGCAAGCTCCCGATGTCCGTAGACCCCGCTGATCCTTCCCGCCTCGAAAAGGGCAGCTCCTGATGGCTGAGCCCTGCACACCAGGCCTGCAGGAGGCATAGAGGGGTCTCGGGGGTCTCAGGGCGCAGGACTGTGGAGTGTTGGTTAAGTGAGCCCTGCAAACCAGGTCTGCAGGAGGCATAGACGGGTCTCGGGGGTCTCAGGACGCAGGACTGTGGAGTGTTGGTTAAGTGAGCCCTGCACAGCAGGCCTGCAGGAGGCATAGAGGGGTCCCGGGGGTCTCAGGACGCAGGACTGTGGAGTGTTGGTTAAGTGAGCCCTGCACACCAGGTCTGCAGGAGGCATAGAGGGGTCTCGGGGGTCTCAGGGCGCAGGACTGTGGAGTGTTGGTTGAGTGAGCCCTGCACACCAGGTCTGCAGGAGGCATAGAGGGGTCTCGGGGGTCTCAGGACGCAGGACTGTGGAGTGTTGGTTGAGTGAGCCCTGCACACCAGGTCTGCAGGAGGCATAGAGGGGTCTCGGTGGTCTCAGGACGCAGGACTGTGGAGTGTTGGTTAAATGAGCCCTGCACACCAGGTCTGCAGGAGGCATAGAGGGGTCTCGGTGGTCTCAGGGCGCAGGACTGTGGCTCCAGCTGCATTCACCGCCTGACATCTCTGCACACGTGCTCTCTCTGTGAACATACTTAATGCCTCATCTTGTAAACACTCAGTTCCTGAGACTCATCGGAGTGTAGTGAACACCTGGTGCAGGTGACTTCTGTCTGTGTTACCCTCTGTGGCCCCATCAAACATGAGACATTACAAGGAGCCCTGCATTTATCATTTATTTGGTGACACTCAGATTATAAATGCCGCCGCAACCAGTGTTGCCAGATTGGGTTATTTTCCCCCGGACAAACGGGAATAATGTTACGAGAGAAAAACCGAAACACGCATGCGCACAGTGAGTGACACTCATAGGGTGTGCAGCCAGACGGGGAAGCACGAATAGACAGGCAGAACCTGCATCCCTCTGACGTAGGGGGTGTACAAAACGACAGGGGTGTGATTTTAGTTAGAACACCGGCCAGCTCTACTCAGACCCTGGACCCAAGAAAAAGAGAAACAAAGACCTGCGGGCCAGGCAGGAGGGACCGGAAGACAGGCAACGAGGAGAGGTAATGACACAGCCAAGTTGTACAATGGTGTAACAATGGTTACAAAATGACACAGCCTAGTTGTGTAATGATGTAACAATGGTTGCAAAATGACACAGCCACGTTGTGTAATGGTGTAACAATGGTTGCAAAATGACACAGCCAAGTTGTACAATGGTGCAACAATGGTTGCAAAATGACACAGCCTAGTTGTGTAATGATGTAACAATGGTTGCAAAATGACACAGCCTAGTTGTGTATATATAAATTCCTTTATTCGGTTTTTGTCAATTATAAAACCATAAAAGCAGCAATATGAAATTTACAGCATTAAAACAAATAATACAAAAAAAGATTTCTTTTTAAAGATTCCTTCGATGTCTAATAATGCATTTTAAAAAGTTCAATACATGATAGCAGGTGCGCTCAGAGTCTAACATCTGCAAAAGGATCATGGCCGGACGGCATTGTCTAAGCCCCCAGTCTTTTAGTAATGGAAATAGCCAGGTTCTCCTGTGGGGATGGTAGTATTTTCAAAACAGTATCGTATGCATACATGTTTGAACAGAAGTCTCATCACAGGGGCATGCAGACAGTTTTGGTTCCCAAGTGTTCATTTGCGGGAAAGCGACAAGTCTGTGAAACAGGTTGAGTCTGAGTCTGGTTAAGAGCATCCTTTCATAAGAATTAATTTCCAGTGCAAGATAAGGCTGGATTTGTAGCGATAACTGTACCATGTTCGCGTGTTGTACAGATTGTTTGTTTGAGAGCAGGGAGATTCTGAGTGACTCAAGATGGCTCATTGCCTTCAGTTTCAGCTCTTTCTTGCTTATCTCGGTCAGAGATTGTGGACTGAAGTAGAATCTTTCTAAACCCATATCCGTAAAAAATCGCTTCACGTAGGTAAGCCAGGCTATTCTGTGCACATTATCGAGGGCCATTGAATCCTCTAGGATGGCTTTGGTCAACATGTTCTTGTCAGAGAGCCATATGCGCCTCCAGAGTAGCAGTGGCTGTACTTTTATTAGGTCCTCAATGTAGGGGATTCCCAGTTCCATGTGGCATGCGTATGTGGCTGAACACTTCGGGGCAGATAAGAGGAATCTGATGAATGAGTTCTCAGCTGTTTGTAGAGATGCGGCGTCAACGTGTCCCCAAACGCCGGCCCCATATAGGGCAGTGGATAGGCATTTTGCGGAATAGATTTGCAACATCTCCACTGGGGATCTCCTTCCGAGTCTTTGTGAAAAACTAATCAAGGCAGTGTTGGCTCTTCTAAAAAGGTGTCTTCTCGACTCAATGGCAGCTTTCCATTTTAGTTTCTCGTCGATCATTATGCCCAGGTAGGGATATTGTGGCGTTCTCTCAAGATTTTGATTGTTGAGGGTGATGTTCTTTATCCGTTTACTCACTCCACCGGCCACCATTACAAACGTTTTTTTCACGTTTATATGTAAGTCCAGCGCGCTCATGAAATCAGCATATTTGTTTAAGGATTTCTAAAGTTCTATGGGGGTGCGAGCCAGAATTACTGCGTCATCCGCGTAGAGCAATGCCGGGATCATGCGTTGTTTTATTCTTGGGAGGTCCTGTGCCCCTCTCAACATCCTCTCTTCCAACCCGTTTGTATACAGGGAGAAGAGGAAAGGGGCCAGGACGCACCCCTGCCTGACTCCTCGCTCTACCTTGAATGACGGAGTTAGCTCACCCTTTGTCCCGTAGCGCACTCTCGCAGTGGCATTCGTATATAATTCCCTTAGGAAGTCCAATAGTGGGGGATCCACCCCCATGTTTCGCAGGAGAGTCCATAGCTTTGAGTGTGATACGCAGTCAAAAGCAGAGGACAAGTCCACGTACACCATGTACATTGTCCCCTGCTTTGCGTGGATGTACTTGGAGACAATTAGACTTAGGTTAAGGGCCTGTTCGACGGTTCCGAACCCTTCTCTGAAGCCAAATTGAAGGTCCGATAAGATCTTACTGTCGTCAGCCCATTGTTGCAGTTGTTCCAGGATTACTCTGCCGACTACTTTTCCTGCGGAGTCTAATAGAGAGATCGGTCAGTAACATTTAACATCTTGCCGGTCCCCCTTTTTAAAGATGGGAACCATAATGGAGTTGGACCAAGACTCCATTAAACCCAATCTCGCTGTTGCAGAACATACTCTAGTGAGTATAGGAGCCCACAGATCCGGATGCTGTTTGAAGAGATCCACAGGGACCCCGTCAGGTCCTGGAGCTTTGCCCCCTTTGCTGAGATTTAGTGCTTGCATTACCTCAAGGATATCAAACTGAATGTTTATTGGAAAGTCAACAGGAGGATAAGAATGAGTTGTTTCTTCGTTGGGAGATGTTAGTTTAAATATATGGGAGAAATGTTGTACCCATGTTTCCTCTTCTATCGCTACATCAATTTGATGTCTACTGGAGTCAGAAAGAAAAGGGGTTTTCACTGTCCGGCAAAAAGACTCACTGTTTTTTGTGAGTGAGCTTTTATGTAGTTCATTCCATAAGGATTGTTTTAGCTCCTGTTTTCTTTGTTTCCTGGCAATTTTGTACTGGTGTCTTAGATGTTTAATCAGTTGTATGTCTCTTTTTGGTTGCCTTAGGGCCTCTTTTAATTTGATTAGGGAGCTCGTACAGTCGTGGTTGAACCAGCCTGGGATTGTTGGATTATTTGTGTTATTTGATTTATTTTCCCTGGTCAGCATTAGTTTGGTTGTATCCAAAATGATCTTGAAGTTTTGGAGGATGGCATTGTCATCGGATTCCAGGTCTAAGCAGTTTATTATGTTAGGGTAGAGCGTCTTTATTATACTACTGCTTAGTTGGGTTGGATCCGTCTTGCCCCATTTCACTGTGAAACCATTTGGTCTGCTCACTTCTATCTGATTTTGAGAAAGAGTGTGTGCAATTAGGGTTGACTGTGATGGGTGATCTAGAAGATCCAGATCCACTCTAAGCGCAGAATGATCACGTAAGTTGTTTGCCAATAGGGTAAAGTCCGTAGTTAACTGTCTCAGCCCATCCGTTGTTAGGACATAATCTACAGTAGTCTCATATCCCCGCCCAAGATATGTGGGGTAGAGAGTATTATCATCCGGATTTTGCTTGTTTGTTAGTGACAATTCCAGGTCTGTGAGGAGATTGTTCATCGCTTCCCCTTTTCCATCGTGTGAAAAATGGGCAAGGGGGTTATCGTGCTCGTCCACTATCCCACAGTTAAGATTGTTCAGATGTGGGCAGGGATGGATATTAAAATCTCCTCCCCATAGTAAGTGAACAGTTGCCTTTTTACTATATGTCTTGGTATATCTATCGATTTTTTCCTGGATTGTCTGGAGAGTTTTGATGAAGTTTTCTTCTTCTAGGTTGTTGTAGAAGTTTACTAGGATGACAATAACATCTTTGCCAACTGAGATGGTAATAAGTTGGAAGTTTGGAGAGTTTTCAATTTTGAGGAGTTTCAGGCTAGGAATTGTGGTAGCTATGTAGGTGATCAAACCCCCCTTGGGCCTACCCGCAGTACTAGGAATGGCTAGGGAAAAAAGGGTTTTATAGCCTGCAATATGTAGCTCTTTTATGGCCCATGTTTCCTGGAGGCATATTATTTTTCCATCCTCGAGAAATTGGGCTGCTGAGCCATCATCTATTTTAGTGCAAAGTCCCGCTATGTTCCAGAAAATGACAGACAAAGATCGTTGTCTATTATCTTGTCTCGTGGTCACTTTCCTTTCCGGGACACTAGGTGGAGTATTTGGGTTGTTGTTGGTAGAATCGGGTGGTGGTCAATCGACCATCTCCAGACTACTGTATCGGTTCATAGTTGGTATACCTGACCAGTTTTCCCAGTACGGTGTTACTCCATATCTAGGTCTAAAGGGCCGCTGAGGTGGGACGCCCCATTGTTCCCAGTCTCTTCTTCTGTTGCGGGGACCCATTACCTGCCATGGGGCTTCCTGTTGATAGTAATTTGGGTCGGCCGACCACCATGAGGGGTCTAGACCATTCTGCTGTGGGGGGATTTTGGGTCTAGCGTTAGTAAAGTCCCAGGGCTGTGGGACTGCTTTACGCCACAGGTTGTCTTGTTCGTTAAAGTGGCTATTATAATGCTTTTTAGGATAAAAGAAAGAAAGACTCTTTGTATCAAATCCCCCACTTGGATTATGTTGTTCCCAGGAGCATATGTACTCGACAACCTTGGGATCCTCGAAGGTGATGACTATGCAGTCACCCTGTATTAGTTTTTTTGTGTGTCCCACCCAAGGGGTCCTACTGACTGTTGCAATCCTACTTGTCCAATTAGGGGGAGAAGGGCGGTTCGTGTTTAGCCAATATTGGACCTTATTCTTTAGGGACCAGTTAGGCTCAGTTATCTCCCCTGTTAATTCTGGTACACCCGTCATTACGACCACATATGGTGATGCTTCAGGTGGTAAATGCGTGTAAGTTCTACCATCGTTAGCTCCTCTAGTGGTACCTTTATTAACTGTGGGGTTTGGTTTGCTCTGGGGAGGGTTAGTAGCAGCTGGTGTTTTTGGGGCTGGCGTGTTTACTTTTGTTATGTTAGTAGCTGTGGCTTTTGGGAGTGAGTCAGCGTTAGGAGTTGGTACTATTGTTACCGCGGGTGGTTTGCCTACTACAGAGTCTTTTGCAGCAGGTTGTGGTTTTGTTGCAGGACGAGTTTGTGTAACTTTTTTACTTTGTAGAGGGGGTGCAGATTGATTATTTGTTCCCTTTTTTGGGGGTTCACAAGTTGGGTTATGTTGTAGGAATTTGGTAATTTTTAGCATTTGGGTTTCTATATTTATTAATCTCATTTCAAGAGGTTGAAATAGAGTTTTTAATACTGAGGTAATTTTATTTACCAGATCAGGAGAATCTGGTTCATTGCTGTGGGAGATGATAACGGGTGAACCTATGACAGTAGTATTTATATTGTTATTGGGGGAAGAATGGTGTACTAGAACCTGATGATTAGTATGGTCCGCCACTCTTGGTGACGAGCAAGCCAGGTTGGGGGGCGTAATTAGATCAGTTGTCTCAGCTATTTCGATCCCATTAGCTAGGTCTGCTTTCCCCTTATCCTTCCTTTTCTTTACAGCCCCCTCCCTCCTCCCTCTTGCCTGTCTTACTTCTTCTGGCGTTTGCTCGCGTAGAAGTTCAGGTGTTTTTTTTAAGTCTGAGTTGGTAAGTGAGAGGGATAGTTGAGAGGCTGAGAGATCTACGTTGTTCGGCAGGCTAAGCCTCTTACTACTTTGTGGTGGATCGGCTAGGGCGTTTTCCACCTCTGGAGTTCTTGCTGTGGCCAATGGTCCAATAGAGGATCGCCTCGCGATCGCGAGATCTGTAGATACTCTTCCCTCTATCAGGCTAATGCTTTGGTCGATAAAGGTGTTAGCTTTAGCCAAAAAGTCATCCATTGGGCCTAAAAGCTGTTCTCCAATGCCTCTCTTTTTTAATTTCTTTAGTTTGTTACTCCTGGAATTCATTTTTCGTAGGATAGTTTGGAGGAGTTGGTCTGTTTGGAATGCAGGGGGAGGTAGTAGAAATACTCAGGGAACTCGGGCTTAGAGGGAGAGCCCGGCCCGTTCTCCCCACGGTCTCTAACGGCCTCAAACGGCCCGCTCTTTGCCCGGTCTTCGCCCCGGGCTGCGTCCTGCGCGCGTCCCGCAATGCGCGTTCCAAGGATCGCTTTTAGGATGTGGCGGTTTGTGGGGGCGTGGCACTGTGAGGGGGCGCGGCTCTCACGGGAAGAGGACCAGCTGGAGCTGTTGTATGCTGGTCCTCGCAGTCCCGGGGCCGGCGCCTCACCCTCCTCTGCGGCCACGCGGTATTTACCGGCGTCCCAGCCGCTCCAGCAAACGCAGGGTGAAGATGGTTTAGCTACTCCTGTAGCTTAGGCGGTGAATCAGGGCTCCAAAAAACAGCAAAGGCAGCAGAGTCAGTTACGAGTGGCACCCGCGAAGCGGGTGCCGCAAGATGTTAAAGGGCTTGGCTGGGGGCGTGGCACTGTGAGGGGGCGCGGCTCTCACGGGAAGAGGACCAGCTGGAGCTGTTGTATGCTGGTCCTCGCAGTCCCGGGGCCGGCGCCTCACCCTCCTCTGCGGCCACGCGGTATTTACCGGCGTCCCAGCCGCTCCAGCAAACGCAGGGTGAAGATGGTTTAGCTACTCCTGTAGCTTAGGCGGTGAATCAGGGCTCCAAAAAACAGCAAAGGCAGCAGAGTCAGTTACAAGTGGCCTAGTTTTGTAATGATGCAACAATGGTTGCAAAATGACACAGCCTAGTTGTGTAATGATGTAACAATGGTTGCAAAATGACACAGCCTAGTTGTGTAATGGTGTAACAATGGTTGCAAAATGACACAGCCACGTTGTGTAATGGTGTAACAATGGTTGCAAAATGACACATCCTAGTTGTGTAATGATGTAACAATGGTTGCAAAATAACACAGCCTAGTTGTGTAATGGTGTAACAATGGTTGCAAAATGACACAGCCTAGTTGTGTAATGAAGTAACAATGGTTGCAAAATGACACAGCCTAGTTGTGTAATGGTGTAACAATGGTTGCAAAATGACACAGCCTAGTTGTGTAATGATGTAACAATGGTTGCAAAATGACACAGCCTAGTTGTGTAATGGTGTAACAATGGTTGCAAAATGACACAGCCTAGTTGTGTAATGGTGTAACAATGGTTACACAATGACAAGCCACATTGTGTAATGGTGTAACAATGGTTATAAAATGACACAGCCAAGTTGTGTAATGGTGTAACAATGGTTGAAAAATGACACAGCCTTGTTGTATAATGATGTAACAATGGTTGCAAAATGACACAGCCTAGTTGTGTAATGATGTAACAATGGTTGCAAAAAGACACAGCCTAGTTGTGTAATGATGTAACAATGGTTGCAAAATGACACAGCCTAGTTGTGTAATGGTGTAACAATGGTTGCAAAATGACACAGCCTAGTTGTATAATGATGTAACAATGGTTGCAAAATGACACAGCCTAGTTGTGTAATGATGTAACAATGGTTGAAAAATGACACAGCCTTGTTGTGTAATGATGTAACAATGGTTGCAAAATGACACAGCCTAGTCGTGTAATGATGTAACAATGGTTGGAAAATGACACAGCCTTGTTGTGTAATGATGTAACAATGGTTGCAAAATGACACATCCTTGTTGTGTAATGATGTAACAATGGTTGCAAAATGACACAGCCTCTTGGCGTAATGGTGTAACAATGGTTACAAAATGACACAGCCAAGTTGTATAATGGTGTAACAATGGTTACAAAATGACACAGCCACGTTGTATAATGGTGTAACAACGGTTACAAAATGACACAGCCACGTTGTGTAATGGTGTAACAATGGTTACAAAATGACACAGCCATGTTGTGTAATGGTGTAACAATGATTGAAAAATGACACAGCCTTGTTGTGTAATGATGTAACAATGGTTGCAAAATGACACAGCCTAGTTGTGTAATGATGTAAAAATGGTTGCAAAATGACACAGCCTAGTTGTGTAATGATGTAACAATGGTTGCAAAATGACACAGCCTAGTTGTGTAATGGTGTAACAATGGTTGCAAAATGACACAGCCTAGTTGTGTAATGATGTAACAATGGTTGCAAAATGACACAGCCACTTTGTGTCATGGTGTAAATGGTTGCAAAAGGAAATTTGCACAATGATCATGATGTATAAATATTCAATCGTTTAGACTAACATTGAATTGATGCAAGAGAATACACGATGTTTACTTTTTGCTATTATTGTTATAGTGTTCCCTGACGAAGGGCAATGATGTGCCCGAAATGCATTGGATTTTAAATAAATATTGCTTTGGACGAACCACTGCGTTTATCATGTTTGAAAATGAAGTCCGGAGGGCACGGTTCAAGCATTAGAAATCTGGAAAATGGCAGAACATAACCTGAGCGTGAAGTGAAATGACAGAGCAACATAGAAAATGAGATAAACTGTGGAATAATATGGTAAAAACTATGGAATATTTGAAAAATGGAAAAACCTGAAAAACATGGATGAAATTTTGCCAGAAGGCGCAAAGATGGCAGCTGCGACTGGTTTTGGGGTGACATGTGTTACCCCACCCTTCTTCATTGATTCAAAAGTGTCACCGGGGGAGGCACAAAAACCAGTATTGCACGCCGTAAAGGATTAACTTTGGACAAATAGAAGATATATAAACATTGACTTTAAAAAATTGAGTACAAAGGTGTGCATCCCACCCTCATTCATATTGTTCATAAATTTCCCCCAAATGTTGGGATTGCACCCGCAGAAATAACAGTCTCTTTGATTTTTGCCGTATTACTGTAAAAGAATTGACACTCACGTAATAAGACCTGGTTCGTTTTTTATAAAAGCAATGTTTTTTAGGTTGAAATCAACGACACTAATAATGGCACATGTTGTTCATGTAAAGATGATTAAAGCTTTTTAGTGATAAATGCAATTGTGTAACAAAGCGCGAAGATTTAAGAACGTCTTAATATTGCGCGTAGGCTAGTATGGTATTGTGGGTAACGTAGTCTCAAGCGAAATGATGTGCACCACCACGTGAACACGAAAGTGTGTGATAGCGCGCGGCATGGGCCAATTAGGAACAAGGTAGCATAGAGATGAGTTTTAAATGAAGGGGTAACAACAGGAGGGTCACTTTACCGGTTCGGAAGCAAGACAGGATGGGTTCTAGCGTTCATTGCAGGTACGTGGAAGTATTCAAAATGTAGCAGGGAGATAGAAAAAGACCAATGGGTCTGCAGACTTGCGAATGAAAACAGGAATACTTTATTTAACATAAAAAACGCACTGAAAGTGAATTTGAGATAATCATGTTATAAATCAAGGGGATAGAAAACGCAGCTTCTGACAGTAAAGGGTGAACAGAAAACGATATGCAAACGGGAAGGGGAATAAGAGCCAACAATCTCTATGCATAATAGCGCTGATTACGAGTGAGAAAATGTGGTTAGATAGGCACTGTTTAAAAAGATAGAGTTTGTTAGGGTTAAGGCGACAGACTGCATAAGGAAATTTGAACAATGATCATGATGTATAAATATTCAATCGTTTAGACTAACATTGAATTGATGCAAGAGAATACACGATGTTTACTTTTTGCTATTATTGTTATAGTGTTCCCTGACGAAGGGCAATGATGTGCCCGAAATGCATTGGATTTTAAATAAATATTGCTTTGGACGAACCACTGCGTTTATCATGTTTGAAAATGAAGTCCGGAGGGCACGGTTCAAGCATTAGAAATCTGGAAAATGGCAGAACATAACCTGAGCGTGAAGTGAAATGACAGAGCAACATAGAAAATGAGATAAACTGTGGAATAATATGGTAAAAACTATGGAATATTTGAAAAATGGAAAAACGTGAAAAACATGGATGAAATTTTGCCAGAAGGCGCAAAGATGGCAGCTGCGACTGGTTTTGGGGTGACATGTGTTACCCCACCCTTCTTCATTGATGCAAAATGACACAGCCACGTTGTATAATGGTGTAACAACGGTTACAAAATGACACAGCCACGTTGTGTAATGGTGTAACAATGGTTACAAAATGACACAGCCATGTTGTGTAATGGTGTAACAATGATTGAAAAATGACACAGCCTTGTTGTGTAATGATGTAACAATGGTTGCAAAATGACACAGCCTAGTTGTGTAATGATGTAAAAATGGTTGCAAAATGACACAGCCTAGTTGTGTAATGATGTAACAATGGTTGCAAAATGACACAGTCTAGTTGTGTAATGGTGTAACAATGGTTGCAAAATGACACAGCCTAGTTGTGTAATGATGTAACAATGGTTGCAAAATGACACAGCCACTTTGTGTCATGGTGTAAATGGTTGCAAAAGGAAATTTGCACAATGATCATGATGTATAAATATTCAATCGTTTAGACTAACATTGAATTGATGCAAGAGAATACACGATGTTTACTTTTTGCTATTATTGTTATAGTGTTCCCTGACGAAGGGCAATGATGTGCCCGAAATGCATTGGATTTTAAATAAATATTGCTTTGGACGAACCACTGCGTTTATCATGTTTGAAAATGAAGTCCGGAGGGCACGGTTCAAGCATTAGAAATCTGGAAAATGGCAGAACATAACCTGAGCGTGAAGTGAAATGACAGAGCAACATAGAAAATGAGATAAACTGTGGAATAATATGGTAAAAACTATGGAATATTTGAAAAATGGAAAAACCTGAAAAACATGGATGAAATTTTGCCAGAAGGCGCAAAGATGGCAGCTGCGACTGGTTTTGGGGTGACATGTGTTACCCCACCCTTCTTCATTGATTCAAAAGTGTCACCGGGGGAGGCACAAAAACCAGTATTGCACGCCGTAAAGGATTAACTTTGGACAAATAGAAGATATATAAACATTGACTTTAAAAAATTGAGTACAAAGGTGTGCATCCCACCCTCATTCATATTGTTCATAAATTTCCCCCAAATGTTGGGATTGCACCCGCAGAAATAACAGTCTCTTTGATTTTTGCCGTATTACTGTAAAAGAATTGACACTCACGTAATAAGACCTGGTTCGTTTTTTATAAAAGCAATGTTTTTTAGGTTGAAATCAACGACACTAATAATGGCACATGTTGTTCATGTAAAGATGATTAAAGCTTTTTAGTGATAAATGCAATTGTGTAACAAAGCGCGAAGATTTAAGAACGTCTTAATATTGCGCGTAGGCTAGTATGGTATTGTGGGTAACGTAGTCTCAAGCGAAATGATGTGCACCACCACGTGAACACGAAAGTGTGTGATAGCGCGCGGCATGGGCCAATTAGGAACAAGGTAGCATAGAGATGAGTTTTAAATGAAGGGGTAACAACAGGAGGGTCACTTTACCGGTTCGGAAGCAAGACAGGATGGGTTCTAGCGTTCATTGCAGGTACGTGGAAGGATTCAAAATGTAGCAGGGAGATAGAAAAAGACCAATGGGTCTGCAGACTTGCGAATGAAAACAGGAATACTTTATTTAACATAAAAAACGCACTGAAAGTGAATTTGAGATAATCATGTTATAAATCAAGGGGATAGAAAACGCAGCTTCTGACAGTAAAGGGTGAACAGAAAACGATATGCAAACGGGAAGGGGAATAAGAGCCAACAATCTCTATGCATAATAGCGCTGATTACGAGTGAGAAAATGTGGTTAGATAGGCACTGTTTAAAAAGATAGAGTTTGTTAGGGTTAAGGCGACAGACTGCATAAGGAAATTTGCACAATGATCATGATGTATAAATATTCAATCGTTTAGACTAACATTGAATTGATGCAAGAGAATACACGATGTTTACTTTTTGCTATTATTGTTATAGTGTTCCCTGACGAAGGGCAATGATGTGCCCGAAATGCATTGGATTTTAAATAAATATTGCTTTGGACGAACCACTGCGTTTATCATGTTTGAAAATGAAGTCCGGAGGGCACGGTTCAAGCATTAGAAATCTGGAAAATGGCAGAACATAACCTGAGCGTGAAGTGAAATGACAGAGCAACATAGAAAATGAGATAAACTGTGGAATAATATGGTAAAAACTATGGAATATTTGAAAAATGGAAAAACGTGAAAAACATGGATGAAATTTTGCCAGAAGGCGCAAAGATGGCAGCTGCGACTGGTTTTGGGGTGACATGTGTTACCCCACCCTTCTTCATTGATGCAAAATGACACAGCCACGTTGTGTAATGATGTAACAATGGTTGAAAAATGACACAGCCTTGTTGTGTAATGGTGTAACAATGGTTACACAATGACAAGCCACATTGTGTAATGGTGTAACAATGGTTAAAAAATGGCACAGCCATGTTGTGTAATGGTGTAACAATGGTTGCAAAATGACACAGCCTTGTTGTGTAATGATGTAACAATGGTTGCAAAATGACACAGCCTAGTTGTGTAATGATGTAACAATGGTTGCAAAATGACACAGCCTAGTTGTGTAATGATGTAACAATGGTTGCAAAATGACACAGCCTAGTTGTGTAATGGTGTAACAATGGTTACAAAATGACACAGCCTAGTTGTGTAATGATGTAACAATGGTTGAAAAATGACACAGCCTAGTTGTGTAATGATGTTACAATGGTTGCAAAATGACACAGCCTAGTTGTGTAATGATGTAACAATGGTTACAAAATGACACATCCTTGTTGTGTAATGAAGTAACAATGGTTGCAAAATGACACAGCCTCTTGGCGTAATGGTGTAACAAGTCAAGTCAAGTCAAGTCAAGTCAAAATTTATATAGCGCGCTACATACCCAGAGGGTCTCAAGGCGCTAGGAGAGGGGTGGGGAATTACTTGTCGAATATCCACGTTTTAAGTTGCTTTCTGAATGCTAGGTGGTTCTGAGTAAGGCGAAGGTGAGTGGGAAGTGAGTTCCAGGTTTTAGCTGCCAGGTAGGAGAAGGATCTACCTCCCATGGTGGTTTTGTTGATGCGAGGTACAGTGGCAAGGGCTTGGTTGGCGGATCGTAGCTGGCGGGCGGGGGTGTAGAAGGACAGTCTTGTGTTGAGGCATTCGGGTCCGATTTCGTAGAGTGCTTTGTGTGCGTGGGTTAGGAGCCGGAAAGTAATCCTCTTATTGACGGGGAGCCAGTGGAGGTTTTTCAGGTGACCAGAGATGTGATCTTTACGCGGGATGTCTAATATGAGCCTGGCTGAAGCGTTCTGGATGCGTTGGAGTTTTTTCTGGAGTTTTGCGGTGGTACCGGCGTAGAGGGTGTTTCCGTAGTCCAGACGGCTCGTGATTAGAGCGTGGGTGACTGTTTTTCTAGTTTCGGTGGGGATCCAGCGAAATTTTTTTTGAGCATGCGAAGAATGTTGAAGCAGGATGAAGAAACGGCGTTGACTTGTCTGTTCATCGAGAGGGAGGAATCCAGGATGACGCCCAGGTTCCGTGCGTGGTCCGTCGGGATGGGTGCTTTTTCAAGGGCCTCTTGCCACCAAGAGTCGTCCCAGGTGGAGGGGGAGGTTCCTAGGATGAGGACTTCTGTTTTGTCTGAGTTCAGTTTCAGACGGCTGTGCTTCATCCATTCGGCTACTTCTTTCATTCCTTCATGCAGGTTGGTTTTGGCAGTGTTAGGGTCTCTGGTGAGTGATAGGATTAGTTGAGTGTCGTCGGCGTAGGAGATGATGTTGAGGTTGTGTTGGCGTGCGATGACCGCGAGGGGGCTCATGTATACGTTGAAGAGGGTGGGGCTGAGTGAAGATCCTTGTGGTACGCCGCAGATGACTTCAGTGGCCTCTGAGTGGAATGGTGGGAGGCGGACTCTCTGGGTTCTTCCGGTAAGGAACAAGGTGATCCATTCCAGTGCTTTTCCTTGGATTCCGACGTTTCTGAGGCGTTGTAAAAGGGTGCTATGACAGACCGTGTCGAAGGCTGCGGAGAGGTCGAGGAGGATGAGGGCGACTGTGTCTCCATTGTCCAGTAGAGTTCGAATGTCGTCTGTTGCTGCGATGAGGGCGGTTTCAGTGCTGTGCTTGGCTCGGAAGCCGGATTGTGAGGAGTCGAGGGATTTGTTGGTTTCGAGGAATGCGGCGAGCTGGTTGTTGACCGCTTTCTCAATGACTTTGGCCGGGAATGGAAGGAGTGAGATAGGGCGGTAGTTTTTGAGTTCGGTGGGGTCAGCTGTGGGTTTCTTCAGGAGGGCGCTGAGTTCGGCATGTTTCCAGCTTTCCGGGAAGGTTGCGGAGTTGAGGGAGCAATTGATGACGTGTCGGAGGTGCGGTGCTATGATGGAGTCTGCTTTGTTGAAGATGTGGTGAGGGCATGGCTCTGTGGGGGATCCTGAGTGGATAGAGTTCATCAGATGGATGGTGTCATCGGTGGAGATTGGCTTCCAGTCATTGAGGATGTTCAGGGGGGGTGGGGGTCCTGCAGGGGGTTGGGTGGGTTGGTCTTCGGGTTGGTTGTCGAAGCTGTTGTGGATGTCTGCAATTTTGTTGTGGAAGAATGAGGCTAGGGAGTCGCAGAGGGCTTGAGAGGGGGTGATGTCGTTGGAGTTGGCTGAGGGGTTGGTGAATTCCTTGACGATGTTGAATAATTCCTTGCTGTTGTGGGCGTTGTTATCTAGTCGGTCCTTGAAGGCGGCTTTCTTGGCATTCCGGATCAGTCGGTGGTGTAGGTGGGTGGCGTTTTTGAAGGCGTCCTTGGTGCTGGTGGTTGGGTCTTTTTTCCAGGCCTTCTCAAGGGAGCGACAGAGTTTCTTTGATTTCTTAAGATCATCGTTGAACCAGGAGGCCTTCTTGCTGCCTAGTTTGATTTGTCGCTTTTTCAGTGGTGCTAGGATGTCGGCGCTGTTGGATAGCCATTGGGAGAGGTTGGTGGCTGCTTGGTCTGGGTTAGAGGAGTGGGTTGGGGGGTTTTGAAGAAGCGATGAGGAGATCTGGTCGATGGGGATTTTGTTCCAGTTTCTTTGCAGAGTGGGTTGGGGGTGGTTGTTGGGTGTGGGCTTGTTGTAGGTAAAGTGAACGCAGCTGTGGTCCGTCCAAAGGAGAGCTGTGGTGTGGCTGAAGGAGACATGTTTGCTGGAGGTGAAAATAGGGTCGAGTGTGTGACCTGCGATGTGGGTGGGGGTAGTGACAAGTTGTTTAAGTCCGAGGTTGGCGAGGTTGTCCAAAAGGGTGGTGGTGTTGCGGTCGTTGTTCTTTTCAAGGTGAAAGTTGAGGTCTCCCAAAAGGATGTAATCCTCGGAGGGGAGCGCGTGTGGGGTGATGAAGTCCGTGAAATCTTCACTGAATTGTGCGCGGGGTCCTGGTGGCCTGTAAAGGAGGGTGCCTCTGAGTGTGGTCTTGGGGTCGATGTGGATCTGGAAGTGAAGGTGTTCAGAGTTGGCGAGATTGACGTCTGAGCTGGTTGAGATGCGGATGGATTTGTTGTGGACGATAGCGATGCCTCCTCCTGTTTGCTTGTTGCGGTCCTTACGGATGATCTTATAGCTTTCCGGGATGGCAATGGTGATGTCTGGGGCTGATGAGGCGTTCATCCATGTTTCTGTTAGGAAGGCGACGTCCGGAGAGATGGTGTCTAGTAGATTCCAGAGGTCAATGGCATGCCTGTGGACCGAGCGGGTGTTGAGCAGGATGCATTGTAAGTGGTTGGGGTCGGATAACTGTTGTGTGTGCGTAGATGAGGAGTTGTTCTTGGTGCCGTCGAACTTGCAGGAGTTGCAGGAAAAGGGGCCATGGGTGTGTCCGGGGGCGGCTAAGACGCAGTTGGGGGAACGGCCGGTGTTAAGGGCTAGGAGGGTGGTGGCATCGTACGTAATGCGGGAGGGTAGGACATTACGAGGACCAGGGGCTCTGGCGCTGGGCGCGGTCCAGGCGCGGACGGGCGTAGACGGGCTTACCTTTGGCGCACCTTCGGCGCGGCCGAAGCGCGTGGACGCTGCGCGTTGGGTCATTGGTCATAAATGGAGAGAGGGGGGGGAGCGTGGGAGGGGCAGCAGGGAGGCGGTAGCGAGGAGGGTAGGTGGGCCAGGGGAATGAACAACAGGGAAATGGAGGGCGGGATAGAAAGTCAAGAAACGGGGGGGGCAGGAGGATTAAGGGTCCGAGCAACAGCAGGGAAATATTATCAAAGTAGTACAGATAGCTTAGAAATTAAGCATTCAGAGACCCAGCGCACAATGTATAATAGCCAAATGCAGCAATTACAGACAAGCATTCAGAGACCCAGCGCACAATGTACAATAGTCAAATGCAGCAATTACAGACAACAGCAAACCCGCTCTATTAAGGGTGATTGCAGCGCGATGCTCGGCGCTATAATCTGGTGAGGAGCGCTAAATAGGCTGAAATGCACACAATACCAGACACCAGCGTGGTCGAGTCAATGGCCAGTGAGGGAGCGTGGGGGGAGCGGCCGCTTCCGATCAGATCCGGACAATGGTTACAAAATGACACAGCCAAGTTGTATAATGGTGTAACAATGGTTACAAAATGACACAGCCACGTTGTATAATGGTGTAACAATGGTTGCAAAATGACACAGCCACGTTGTGTAATGGTGTAACAATGGTTACAAAATGACACAGCCATGTTGTGTAATGGTGTAACAATGATTGAAAAATGACACAGCCTTGTTGTGTAATGATGTAACAATGGTTGCAAAATGACACAGCCTAGTTGTGTAATGATGTAAAAATGGTTGCAAAATGACACAGCCTAGTTGTGTAATGATGTAACAATGGTTGCAAAATGACACAGCCTAGTTGTGTAATGATGTAACAATGGTTGCAAAATGACACAGCCTAGTTGTGTTATGGTGTAACAAAGGTTGCAAAATGACACAGCCTAGTTGTGTAATGATGTAACAATGGTTGCAAAATGACACAGCCTAGTTGTGTAATTATGTAACAATGGTTGCAAAATGACACAGCCTAGTTGTGTAATGATGTAACAATGGTTGAAAAATGACACAGCCTTGTTGTGTAATGGTGTAACAATGGTTACACAATGACAAGCCACATTGTGTAATGGTGTAACAATGGTTACAAAATGACACATCCAAGTTGTGTAATGGTGTAACAATGGTTGAAAAATGACACAGCCTTGTTGTGTAATGATGTAACAATGGTTGCAAAATGACATAGCCTAGTTGTGTAATGATGTAACAATGGTTGCAAAATGACACAGCCTAGTTGTGCAATGATGTAACAATGGTTGCAAAATGACACAGCCTAGTTGTGTAATGATGTAACAATGGTTGCAAAATGACACAGCCTAGTTGTGTAATGATGTAACAATGGTTGAAAAATGACACAGCCTTGTTGTGTAATGATGTAACGATGGTTGCAAAATGACACAGCCTAGTTGTGTAATGATGTAACAATGGTTGAAAAATGACACAGCCTTGTTGTGTAATGGTGTAACAATGGTTACACAATGACAAGCCACATTGTGTAATGGTGTAACAATGGTTACAAAATGACACAGCCAAGTTGTGTAATGGTGTAACAATGGTTGAAAAATGACACAGCCTTGTTGTTTAATGATGTAACAATGGTTGCAAAATGACACAGCCTAGTTTGTAATGATGTAACAATGGTTGCAAAATGACACAGCCTAGTTGTGTAATGATGTAACAATGGTTGCAAAATGACACACCCTAGTTGTGTAATGGTGTAACAATGGTTGCAAAATGACACAGCCTAGTTGTGTAATGATGTAACAATGGTTGCAAAATAACACAGCCTAGTTGTGTAATGATGTAACAATGGTTGAAAAATGACACAGTCTTGTTGTGTAATGATGTAACAATGGTTGCAAAATGACACAGCCTAGTTGTGTAATGGTGAAACAATGGTTACAAAATGACACATCCTTGCTGTGTAATGATGTAACAATGGTTGCAAAATGACACAGCCTAGTTGTGCAATGATGTAACAATGGTTGCAAAATGACACAGCCACGTTGTGTAATGGTGTAACAATGGTTGCAAAATGACACAGCCAAGTTGTGTAATGGTGTAACAATGGTTACACAATGACAAGCCACATTGTGTAATGGTGTAACAATGGTTACAAAATGACACAGCCAGGTTGTGTAATGGTGTAACAATGGTTGAAAAATGACACAGCCTTGTTGTGTAATGATGTAAGAATGGTTGCAAAATGACACAGCCTAGTTGTGTAATGATGTAACAATGGTTGCAAAATGACACAGCCTAGTTGTGTAATGATGCAACATTGGTTGCAAAATGACACAGCCTAGTTGTGTAATGGTGTAACAATGGTTGCAAAATGACACAGCCTAGTTGTGCAATGATGTAAACAATGGTTGCAAAATGACACAGCCTAGTTGTGTAATGATGTAACAATGGTTGAAAAATGACACAGCTTTGTTGTGTAATGATGTAACAATGGTTGCAAAATGACACAGCCTAGTTTTGTAATGATGTAACAATGGTTGAAAAATGACAAAGCCTTGTTGTGTAATGATGTAACAATGGTTGCAAAATGACACAGCCTAGTTGTGTAATGGTGTAACAATGGTTATAAAATGACACATCCTTGTTGTGAAATGATGTAACAATGGTTGCAAAATGACACAGCCTCTTGGCGTAATGGTGTAACAATGGTTACAAAATGACACAGCCAAGTTGTATAATGGTGTAACAATGGTTACAAAATGACACAGCCACGTTGTATAATGGTGTAACAATGGTTACAAAATGACACAGCCACGTTGTGTAATGGTGTAACAATGGTTACAAAATGACACAGCCATGTTGTGTAGTGGTGTAACAATGATTGAAAAATGACACAGCCTTGTTGTGTAATGATGTAACAATGGTTGCAAAATGACACAGCCTAGTTGTGTAATGATGTAAAAATCGTTGCAAAATGACACAGCCTAGTTGTGTAATGATGTAACAATGGTTGCAAAATGAAACAGCCTAGTTGTATAATGATGTAACAATGGTTGCAAAATGACACAGCCTAGTTGTGTAATGGTGTAACAATGGTTGCAAAATGACACTGCCTAGTTGTGTAATGATGTAACAATGGTTGCAAAATGACACAGCCACGTTGTGTAATGGTGTAAATGGTTGCAAAATGACACAGCCTAGTTGTGTAATGGTGTAACAATGGTTGCAAAATGACACAGCCTAGTTGTGTAATGATGTATCAATGGTTGCAAAATGACACAGCCACGTAGTGTAATGGTGTAAAGGGTTGCAAAATGACACAGCCACGTTGTGTAATGATGTAACAATGGTTGAAAAATGACACAGCCTTGTTGTGTAATGGTGTACCAATGGTTACACAATGACAAGCCACATTGTGTAATGCTGTAACAATGGTTACAAAATGACACAGCCATGTTGTGTAATGGTGTAACAATGGTTGCAAAATGACACAGCCTAGTTGTGTAATGGTGTAACAATGGTTGCAAAATGACACAGCCTAGTTGTGTAATGATGTAACAATGGTTGCAAAATGACACAGCCTAGTTGTGTAATGATGCAACAATGGTTGAAAAATGACACAGCCTAGTTGTGTAATGATGTAACAATGGTTGCAAAATGACACAGCCTAGTTGTGTAATGATGTAACAATGGTTGAAAAATGACACAGCCTTGTTGTGTAATGATGTAACAATGGTTGCAAAATGACACAGCCTAGTTGTGTAATGGTGTAACAATGGTTGCAAAATGACACAGCCTAGTTGTGTAATGATGTAACAATGGTTGCAAAATGACACAGCCTAGTTGTGTAATGATGTAACAATGGTTGAAAAATGACACAGCCTAGTTGTGTAATGATGTAACAATGGTTGCAAAATGACACAGCCTAATTGTGTAATGATGTAACAATGGTTGGAAAATGACACAGCCTTGTTGTGTAATGATGTAACAATGGTTGCAAAATGACACAGCCTAGTTGTGTAATGATGTAACAATGGTTACAAAATGACACAGCCAAGTTGCATAATGGTCAATCAATCAATCAATCAATCAAAATATTTGTAGAGCGCACTACCTACCCGTAGGGTCTCAAGGCGCTTGGGGGGGGGGGGGTGCCGCTACTGCTCGAACAGCCAGGTCTTGAGCTTCTTCCTGAAGGAGAGGTGGTCTTGGGTCAGGCGCAGGTCGGCCGGGAGGGAGTTCCAGGTCTTGGCAGCCAGGTAGGAGAAGGACCTTCCTCCTGTGGTGGCTCTACGGATGCGTGGGACGGCGGCGAGGCTGGCAGATCGGAGGTGGTGTTTGGGAGCGTAGAAGTTGATGCGGTTGTTGAGGTAGCTCGGGCCTTGATCGTGGAGAGCTTTGTGTGCGTGGGTAAGGAGACGGAAGGTGATTCTCTTGTTGACCGGGAGCCAGTGCAGGTCTCTTAGGTGTCCGGAGATGTGGCTGTGTCGTGGGATGTCGAGGATGAGTCTGGCTGAGGCGTTCTGGATGCGCTGGAGTCTCTTCTGGACCTTGGCGGTGGTTCCGGCGTAGAGTGCGTTGCCGTAGTCCAGTTGTCTGGTGACGAGGGCCTGGGTGACGGTCTTCCTGGTCTCCGTGGGGATCCACCAGAAGATCTTCTGAAGCATGCGCAGGATGTTGAAGCACGACGAGGAGACGGCGTTGACTTGCCTGGTCATGGAGAGGGAGGAGTCCAGGATGAAGCCCAGGTTGCGTGCGTGGTCTGTCGGTTTGGGTGCGGTGCCCAGGGCGGGGGGCCACCAGGAGTCGTCCCAGGCGGAGGGCGAGGAGCCCAGGATGAGGACCTCCGTCTTGTCTGAGTTCAGTTTCAGGCGGCTCGTCGTCATCCACTCGGCTACCTCTTTCATCCCTTCGTGCAGGTGGGCTCTGGCGGCGGCGGGGTCGTTGGTCAGGGAGAGGATCAGCTGGGTGTCGTCGGCGTAGGAGATTAACGGTGTTAACGGTGAGATAATGGTGTAACAATGGTTACAAAATGACACAGCCACGTTGTATAATGGTGTAACAACGGTTACAAAATGACACAGCCACGTTGTGTAATGGTGTAACAATGGTTACAAAATGACACAGCCATGTTGTGTAATGGTGTAACAATGATTGAAAAATGACACAGCCTTGTTGTGTAATGATGTAACAATGGTTGCAAAATGACACAGCCTAGTTGTGTAATGATGTAAAAATGGTTGCAAAATGACACAGCCTAGTTGTGTAATGATGTAACAATGGTTGCAAAATGACACAGCCTAGTAGTGTAATGGTGTAACAATGGTTGCAAAATGACACAGCCTAGTTGTGTAATGATGTAACAATGGTTGCAAAATGACACAGCCACATTGTGTAATGGTGTAAATGGTTGCAAAATGACACAGCCACGTTGTGTAATGATGTAACAATGGTTGAAAAATGACACAGCCTTGTTGTGTAATGGTGTAACATTGGTTACACAATGACAAGCCACATTGTGTAATGGTGTAACAATGGTTAAAAAATTGCACAGCCATGTTGTGTAATGGTGTAACAATGGTTGCAAAATGACACAGCCTAGTTGTGTAATGATGTAACAATGGTTGCAAAATGACACAGCCTAGTTGTGTAATGGTGTAACAATGGTTGCAAAATGACACAGCCTAGTTGTGTAATGATGTAACAATGGTTGCAAAATGACACAGCCTAGTTGTGTAATGGTGTAACAATAGTTACAAAATGACACAGCCTAGTTGTGTAATGATGTAACAATGGTTGCAAAATGACACACCCTAGTTGTGTAATGGTGTAACAATGGTTGCAAAATGACACAGCCTAGTTGTGTAATGATGTAACAATGGTTGCAAAATGACACAGCCTAGTTGTGTAATGATGTAACAATGGTTGCAAAATGACACAGCCTAGTTGTGTAATGATGTAACAATGGTTGCAAAATGACACAGCCTAGTTGTGTAATGATGTAACAATGGTTGAAAAATGACAAAGCCTTGTTGTGTAATGGTGTAACAATGGTTACACAATGACAAGCCACATTGTGTAATGGTGTAACAATGGTTACAAAATGACACAGCCAAGTTGTGTAATGGTGTAACAATGGTTGAAAAATGACACAGCCTTGTTGTGTAATGATGTAACAATAGTTGCAAAAGGACACAGCCTAGTTGTGTAATGATGTAACAATGGTTGCAAAATGACACAGCCTAGTTGTGTAATGATGTAACAATGGTTGCAAAATGACACAGCCTAGTTGTGTAATGGTGTAACAATGGTTGCAAAATGACACAGCCTAGTTGTGTAATGATGTAACAATGGTTGCAAAATGACACAGCCTAGTTGTGTAATGATGTAACAATGGTTGAAAAATGACACAGCCTTGTTGTGTAATGATGTAACAATGGTTGCAAAATGACACAGCCTAGTTGTGTAATGATGTAACAATGGTTGAAAAATGACACAGCCTAGTTGTGTAATGATGTAACTGAGGAAATGTAAATTTTATGGTCAAGTTGTGTTCCCTAGCGCGTACCCCACCGTCTCCATGTACGAGTTAAAGTGCATGTAACTTCCCTCCTGTACCAGCTATGAAGACGCAAATACATTTGCGTCCAACGTCAACATGTCCTCTTTCAGACCCTCCCTGAATTGGTTGGATAGCCCGTTCCTAAGTATGCTATGCCAACGTCTTTTTGTAGTGTACTTCTACGTTTTTCAGCTCTAGCTGAGTAGGCCCTGAATTTCTGCCACCGAGCCTCTTTTCTGGCTTCTGACTCCAAGGGCCTCTGCCCAGGCTGCCTCTGTACCCGTGAACTCTGACTTACTTTCAGCGCGGCCCCTCGCGCTCAGCTCAGCCTGCTGTCTGCCAAGATTGACTATAACCTTCGAGTTATCTGTTCCGCTCCCCGAAAATACATTCCTGCCTGCTAGCTTCAGTAAACATTCCCCTCAGCTGCAGAGCCAAGGGGCCGACCTGTCTCTATGCAACTAATTCAAGTAATTCATAGCCCTTGTTGCCATGCTCCCATGGAAGGCCCATGCCCCCACGCTTCTCATACAGACACTCAGGCGCTTATGCACGCACTCACAGTCAGTATAGAATAGCTTCTGCCCTCGAGACCTTTCCGCCCAGATAGCTTAGTTCCTAAACACCAGATATCAGATATGATAGAAGCACAAGTTGATCTGACATGCCAGACTTCTGTCTCTTTCCGTCGGTGCAAATGTCAAGCCCCCTGCACCCTCCAGCTTCACGTCAATCACACGTCATGCAGCTGCGCGCGCATCCAAGCTTCCGATTTCTGCTGACATTGCAACATTTCTGTTAGTGCCACCCCTTTGTGACACCTACCTGTGACGTTTCTAGCACACACCTCTAGTTCACGCCTTCTGATTACGTACTTGTAACACGTGTATACTGTTATCTTGTCTTCTCTCAGCTGTTACGCCCATTATAACTGTTTCCTATGACATGAATTAAGTATATAAGCTATGTAATGTAATAAAATGTAGCGCTCTATCCCTTCTGACACCCCTGTGGTGGTCAGAACATGATATCCTGGTCTAGACCATTCCTTTTTGAGGAATAAAACCCCTAAGAACTCTAACACCACGGACTCTGTTTTCTTTCTTTCCGATTGAGTTATTATTGATTAAGTACTTACCTGCATAGAAATTAAGAGAGTAAATTAATTATTTACGTCATTTTGGCGCCCGAATAGGGACCCCTCCCCCACCTCACGCGCCGGTTGGTGCGTTGCAAGCTATGTCCCCTGCCATCAGTTAGATGGAAACTACGCGTACCGGCAGGATTTCCTGCATCTCCCTCTGACCCACGGAGGTGACGAAGACTGCGATCAGTGCCCAGACGAGGCGGTGAGGAGTGCGGAGGATCCCGACCAGAGCCTAGCCGAAAGAAGCAAGGTCCGAGGTGTCAAGAGGCCCACCAGGTTTCCGAAATTTTCCGAAGTTTTCCGAAGTTTTTCCGAAGTGTCGAATCGAGTCCAGTCGAGTTTTCCGAGGCCTTCTGTTTCCGTGCTTCCCGGTGAGTACCATTGCTGGGACGTATCTAGACGGGTTTGGGTACACAAGTCCGGTCTGCACTGTTTTTAGGCAGTGTATCTGTACTGTTTAGCAGTATATCTAGTATTCTGAATTTCTGAATTTCTGCACTGTTACACCAGTGTATCTGTACTGTTTAGCAGTACGTCCAGTATAGGGGGTAGTCATCTATGTTTCAAATGTCTTTTCATGTGATTAATGTCGTGGTATGAATGTGAATGTGACCGTTTTTAATGTGAATTATTGTGTTTCTTGTACAATTAGCTGTACCCAGTATTAAGTAAACTAAGGATTGAGCATTCAGTACTAAGTAAGCAAAATGCCGTTTTTCAACAAGTTAAAGCAGATAGGAACTAGGAAAGGGATACTAGAGGAAGAAATTCCTATCCCCCCTAGGGACACTCCAGGTAACTTTATGTACCATAAGCACGGCATAGACGCCATATTGTATCTAGACTTATGGACTGACTATACTAAACACCTAGACGAAAGACACAGATGGCCCGTTAACGGAACATGGGATGCCGAGTGCATCATGAAGGTAGAGGAAGCACTATGGAAAAAGAAAGCCAGACAATCTCAGAAAGACGCCATAGAATTTTGGCGTAAGGAATCACATAAACGTGCTGAAAGAGCTCTCCGTAGAGAAGACAGACTTAAAGAATCAGAGAAAGCCCAAGAAAACGAACTAGTTACCGAGGGGATCCGAGTAAAAACTGAACAGATAGACCGCGCACGACATAATCTTGTAAACGGTATGTATCTTGCGGCCGAGGGTACACCTGAGGCCCTATCAGAAATACCGAAAAACTTACCGCCACCATTGATCCCAACTAAAGTAATGCATAAGACTACTAAAGATATATTCCTTAATTCTTATCTAGAGGATGTAGCACCGGCTTACACCAATCTACCTGTTCGCACCTTGCCTCCTGACGGGGACGGGGGCACCCCGCCCCCAGATCATGTTCCGCCAGTACCGCGACAGACCTCCCCCGTTCCGCCAGCCCCGCCACTTCCCGCACCCAAAATAGACCTACCGAAACCACGTTTACCTGATCTAACTAAACGACAAACTCAAGTTCAGATACCGACTCCACAGGGAGATACTGCACAAGCCTCCGCTTCAGGAGGTGCAACCGCGGGTCCTCGGACCCCGCCATTGACACACAGATTAAATCTCAGGGATATGCAGAGTCCTCTCACGTTCAGGTCACCCCGCTTTGACGCATTTAAAGAAAACCTTTCAGTTTGCAGATACGATCCAGTACCCGGAAAAGACGATCTAATGATATTGGCATCACTACGGTTAAGATCTGCTACTGATATCTTGCTATGTTATGTAGGAATGAAGGATCGCCTGGATAGAATATATGAGTTTGTTCAGACAGGGAAAGACCCTGACAGTATTAAGGAGGCCATGGAGAAACAGAAAGTTGATATTCAAGCACAGATACTACGATTTTTCATAAACTGTCTAATAAGAGAACGAGATAGGCCTGGAACAGATCAGAGTGAATTAGATGCATTGAACAAGTGGGGTCAAAATATAGCTGAAGGAAAACATGATAAGGGGACTTGCATAGCCACTATGTACAGGAAAATTAGGAAAGCAGTGCTAGCAGTACACCAAAAAGAGAAAGAAAAAGCTTCCTCCGAGGAGGAAGAAGAACTTGAAGAACCAGAAAGAGCTGCAGATACTATAGCATATGTAGGTAAGGGAAATTACCTTAGGAAAGGCATCCGTCCAGAAAGCAAGAGAGTTTTTTTCTCTGCCTTGACAAACCCGAATTCTGCTGAACATCAGTTCCAGGAAACTGATAAAAGGCTTCGAGATCGAGTAGGGTACCACATGCTCAATTCTATGGATGAACAAGAACTAGCCCGATCAGCCGTATCATGGGCCGAAAATGCAGACATATATAATGATGACACAGTAGCGCAGGCATTTCTGAACCTTTCCCCAGACGAGCAGAAATTAGCAGGTGTATACATGATTCAGCACCTCCTCATCAAATACAGAAACCATCATTCTGATCCAGGTCCCCTACACGAAACACTAGAAGCACTACTCATGGATAGATGGAGAGGTTTAAGTACCAAATTAATTCAAATAATTCTAGAACAACGCCGTAGATATGACTCTTTCATAAGCTCCGAATATGTTCCCGCCCCGCCTCCAGAAAGAAAAACGTATCACATGCAATGCGGGGGTGGCATTGAAAGTCAGAACCCCTTACGAGAAGTACACCCTGTTATGGGTACGGATCACCTTTTGAAACGTGTATATGTACACACGCCTCTGACCAAGTTAGAACTGTTAGAAATGAAGAAACTAGTACCGTGTCATGATAAAGATCCCGCAGGTTTTCACAGAGAGCTTAAAGACATGTTACTGATGGGGGATTACACATATGATGATATCATGAAAATGTTAAAAGTACTGTTGCCCACGGGCATCTACGAGAAACTAAAGGAAAAGGAATGGGAGGTGGGAGACACAAAGATTACATGGGCAGAAATAGAAGAGGAAGAAAATAAACGTGTCCCAGGGGTAGGCCTTGGGGATAAGACTAAAGCATTACCCGGTTTGATAGTACAGGTCCTGCCAAGATTATTGACAACTAGAAAGGAAGATTGGGACGCGATCTCGTCCTGTAAACAGAAACATGATGAAGATACTAGTGACTTCTATTCAAGATTCGAGAAATGTTTCATTATCAATAGTGGCCTCAAACCAAGTAGCGAGTCATATCCGCACCTTTTTGTATCAAAACTAGTCGAGAATTCCCTGCCATTAGTTAAAAACCGAGTGTACAAAGTTGAAAGTACTTGGCAGGCAAATACACCATCCCAGATGTTACAGATGCTCCAATATCATCAGAACAGAATTAGAGAAGAGCAGGATCAGGAACAGAAACGCATGAAAGACACAAAGATGAAAATGTTAGTAGCTCAGACGGTCCCAGCCGACGGTCAGAGAAAGGGTGGGACCCAGACAAGTCACACTACAGCTCCCGTTAAAGGGACATGCAATTACTGTAAGCAGCCAGGTCATTACGTACATGAATGCCCAGTCCTGAAACATAATATAGCAACAGGTAAAACAAAAGAAAGACAGCATCCGCCTAGACAAGACCATAACCAGCATCAGTCTTCACAGAATACACAGAATACACAGCCTATGCATGCTTCTTCACCTCCAGCACAGACAGTAGCGGTACCACAGCCACAGCCCATTGCCGCGTCTCAGCAAGTTTCGCAACAGATGTACCAGTATGCCCAGTCCGCATACCCAGATTACCCCCGATATACATGAAACAGCCTAGAGAGGGAAGGTGGCTTGCCTCTTATTGAAATTCCTGTAGATCAAGAAGGTCCTTATGTACACAGTCACGTATTGGGAAAAGACAGAAAGTTTTTAATTGACACAGGGGCAAGTCGCACTACGATCAGCCATGATGAAGTCCCAGGGGCACCCCTCTCAGGCTCACAGAATGTTTCCCTTGGTTTTTCAGGACAGCCTATTGTAAATGAGGTATCAGAACCAGTCCCCCTGGCTGTGGGTCCATTATCACGTGTTACAGACTTGTTACTTACAAAATCATGTCCGGAAAATCTGTTAGGAATTAAAACATTGAAGGCTCTAGGAGCTATAATCTGCTGTTCCCCGGAGGGAGTTAGACTCTTTCTACGGGATTTCAAGGGTCATTATGTTTTGCGAGAATTCGATGTCAGATTGAAAAATGTGCCAGATTACTTGTGGGCAAAAGGCCCAACTGATGTAGGTTGCATGCATATCACCCCATACCGCGTTACACTCAAGGCAGGTGTTGTTTTACCGAGAATCAGACAATACAAGTTACCACCCGATGCTGTAGTGGCTTTACTGAAAATCATTGAAGAGCTCATTGCCCAAGGAGTGGTCGTAGAGACCGACTCCAATGTCTGTAATTCACCGATCATTCCGATTCTTAAACGTACCGATCCCAATGCACCGCCAGTATATCGGCTGGTGATTGATCTTCGAGAACTGAATAAATGCATTATACCACAGTACCCTGTGGTTCCTGACATCTCATCCCTATTGACTGCTATTGATTCAGAAGCGACGTTCTTTACTGTAATTGACCTCAAGAACGCCTTCTTCAGCGTGCCTATTGATCCAGAGAGCCAATATCTCTTCGGATTCAGTTTAAATGGACGCAGCTTCAAATTTTCACGCGCACCTCAAGGATTCACAGAAAGCCCCAGCATCTACAGTCAAGCACTGAAAAGACAACTAGATTGTATTCAAATGCCAGTTAACACCGCTTTACTGCAATACGTCGATGATCTACTGATCACCGCACGAAGTGAGCCCAAATGTGAACAAGCATCACTGACAGTTTTACATTTTCTGGCCGACAAGGGACACAAGGTGTCTCCTTCGAAGCTACAATTCTGTGTTCAGCAAGTTGTGTACTTGGGTCACTTGCTGTCCAAAGTGGGGAGACAGCTCACTCCCGATCGCATTCAGTTAATTGTAAATATGCCACAACCCCAGACACAAAAGGAAGTGCGGGCCTTCATAGGCCTCACCTCATACTGCAGACAATGGATTCCTCAATATGCATTTCTAGCTAAACCACTCATCCAGTTAACGACACAGGAGGCAGCGACTTCGACTGCCCTCCCTTGGACTCAGGAACACACACAAGCTTTTGAAGAATTAAAGAAAGCTTTATGCCAAGCACCAGTTTTAGCGACACCATGTTACAGCAAACCGTTTACACTTTTTGTTACAGAACGTGATGGTACAGCATTGTCTGTCCTCACTCAAGATCAAGCAGGTTCACATAAGCCTTGCGCTTATTTCTCAAGTACATTGGATTCAGTAGCCCAGGCACTCCCTGCGTGCTTGAAGTCAGTAGCAGCAACAGCACTAGCCATCAGACAGAGCGATTCAATTGTGTTAGGCCATCAATTAACAGTACAAGTTCCACACTCTGTAGAGGTTCTGTTAAACAGAACCCAGACTCAGCACTTGACTATAGCACGACTGACAGGTTATGAATTAACGTTATTCCAGCCACACATAGAAATCAGGCGCTGCAGTATTCTGAACCCCGCAACACTGTTACCTACAATTATGACAGATCCAGCCCTGCATGATTGTATAGAAATCATTAATGCAGTAACAACGCCTAGACGAGATTTAACAGATGTTCCACTGACAAACCCAGACCTGACACTTTATGTGGACGGTTCATGCCTGAGAACAAATACAGGAGAATTAGTGGCCGCGTATGCAGTGACCACTGAAACTGAAGTTAAAGAAACACATCGTATTGACACACTGTCCTCTCAAGCAGCAGAGCTCATCGCTCTGACCCGAGCTTGTATACTAGCCAAGAACAGAAATGTCAACATATACACTGATTCCCGTTATGCGTTCGGAGTCGTACACGACTTCGGCATGTTATGGCAAGAAAGAGGTTTTTTGACCTCCCACGGTGCCAAGATACAACACGGTCCCCTCATTCAAGCACTGTTAGAAGCAATACATTTACCTTCAGGAATATCAGTCATGAAGTGTAAAGCACATACTAAGGTCACAGATTCTGTTTCCCAGGGTAACGACCTGGCAGACCAGACAGCAAAACATACAGCACTGACTCACACCCAGACAACTGATGTGACAAAGACAATAGTACCGACAAAGTGTATGGCAGTCAAGGATCCCGCTCTAGATGTAATTGATATTCAGGCACATGCTACCCCAGAAGAAATAAAGAGATGGATTGAACTAGGAGGGATCCAGACAGATCAAGGTTGGATGACGAAGGGAAAATCTACATGGTTTCTCCCTGACTCTATGGTTCAAGTCATGATTAATACAGCACATAGCCCAGCACATCTAGGAGAGAAAGCGATGTTAGACAGTTTACAAAATCTTTGGAATAATAAACACTTACGAGCGGCCGCAAAACAGAAAGTGCGTACTTGCATGATCTGTTGTCAGTTCAATCCAGGTAAAAGCGTCCCTGTAGAGCAAGGTGGATTTCATCCTCCCGATCACCCTTTTGAAGTCCTCCAAATGGATTATATCCAGATGAACCGTTGTCGAGGATTCAAGTATGTCCTTGTAGTTGTTTGTGCTCTGTCCCGTTGGACCGAAGCATACCCAGTCTCAGACTATACTGCTCCGACCACTGCCAAACAGTTGGTTCGTGAATTCTTCCCACGATACGGTTTGCCTCGTGTCGTGTACTCAGATAACGGACAACCCTTCTCGTCCGAGCTAATGAAACAAGTTTCTTTACTGCTAGGATATCAGTGGAAGTTTCATTGTGTCCGACATCCTGAAGCCGCAGGCCTTGTAGAGAGGCATAACCAGACACTAAAGATACGCCTTGCAAAAATATGTCAGGAGAAAGGGGTCGACTGGATAGTCGCCCTGCCAGTGGCACTATTCTACATGAGGATGGTCGCCCACTCGAGATCAGGGCTATCCCCGTACGAAGTGGTTTTTGGCAGACCACCGAATATGTGGGGGACGCCCATTCCGAAAAAGATCACTGATGTTGATTGTAACATGTTGACAGATTACCTTGCCTCCTTGATGTCTGCACTCCAATCATGTCGTTCACAGGTTGCCGCAGCCTTCCCTGACAACACTGATGTAAAGCCGCACGAGGTCCGTCCTGGGGACCTAGTATTGGTGCGAAATTTCGACAGGAAGAGTCCACTGGAGCCCCGCTGGAAATCCCCGAAGACCGTCCTTCTCACCACAAGGACCGCCGTGAAGATCAAAGGGAGAAAGGGGTGGGTCCATACGAGTCATGTGAAAAAATTTCATGAACTGAAACCAGACCGAGACTCGTCCACCCCCACCAAAGACTGTGTTGAGCCAAAAGACTTTACAGTTACCGAACGAGAAAAAACTCCCCAAGAGGAGTACAGCTCGAAACTCCGATCTAGCAAGTCAGACAGTTTAATTGTTTAAGTCCTCCCCTAGGTGAATCGGTTAAATAGTTTCTGACATGTATCCCCTAGATCGAGATAGAGAGAGAGAGAGACAAGTTAAGAAAAGTGCATATTGTAAATCACTCCGTAGTCACTGTATAGTGACACTATTAATAATGTTTATTCTGAATATCTTAGTTATTGTTGCTAGCATTCTGCTACCTATCTACTGGCCTATTTTCAGGCGTGAACAATCTGTTTACAATGTTTCTGCTGAACATTCTTTTAGTGAGTTACCGCCACACGAACTCTCTTACAGACTTGCGCTGCGCAACAATACATTCATTAGTATGTTACACCATTCCCATCAGACTAACAATGCTACAGACTGCTGGATATGTGGCCGACTCCCTCCCTACCAGAATTACAAGGGAGCTCTGCCCCTTTTTCCGTACCCGTTCACTCACAATGGCTCCTGTGGTGCATGGTTTAAAATAATTAATTCCTTAGATCCTGATATTGCTGTTTTCGATGGGGGCTGGGTTTGGGGAAACTTGAACTTAGTCCTGCTCGACGTCTGTTACCCTGATAAGGAGGGACTCCCCACTCGAATAGGAACTGATCTAGAAAATGAAGTATATGGATTAGGTAACTACACAATTAGCCTTATGATCCTTACTGTCGAATCCGAGGCTGCAACAGTCCTGTCCCATATGCTAGTATTACCAGTCACTGGTGAATTATGTGTCCGAAAGAAAGGTTCAGTACACTTAGGTCATAGTAAATGCACTACTGTGGTCGAATTCAGTGATCATGGTAAATCGTCCTTCAAAGCTATCAGTCACTCCTATTTTGTTTGTGGTCATACCGCATACATACGTCTGCCTCCAGATTGGGATGGTACCTGTTATATTGCATTCCTTCTGCCACCTGTTTTTCTAGCTCCCCCTGATTACCATAGAAATACAAATCTAGTAAAGAATAGACCCAGAAGAGATATCCCACTTGTCGACTACACAGAAACGGCATGGGAACAGTACACCGATTTTAATAAGGGATTCTTTTTCTTTTTAGGACCTGTCCAAAACAGTAAATTAATACGTAGATTAACTAGAACACTTGAAGCTGTAGTACATGAAACTGCCTCCGCCTTAGGTAACTTAACAGAGGAGCAATCTGCTATGCGGGTTGTTGTCCTTCAAAATCGTCTTGTTATTGACGTCATCTTGGCAGATAGAGGTGGAGCCTGTAAGGTCATCGGGTCAAGTTGCTGCGTTTTCATCCCACAAAACGCGCCATCTGTCTATCAAGCTATTACCCGTCTGCATAAAATTGCAAATCAGATACATCAGAATCCAGGCACCTGGACTTGGTCCGGTTGGTTCTGGACAACGTTAACTGCTTGGGGATGGAAGATACTATCCTTCCTAGGTTTTGGCCTTGTCATAGTATTCAGCTGCTGCCTGTGCCTACAGTGTGGGCCGGCGATATGTGGACTGTGTGCCACATCGTGCATTGAACATTCCAGTTTCCTCTCAAACCGTCAAAGAAAGAAAGATGAGCAAATGATGCTGCAAGAACAAACTGATCAATTTATGATGATTGATATATCATGAAGGGTCCGTAGGGAACAAGGAGGGAATGAGGAAATGTAAATTTTATGGTCAAGTTGTGTTCCCTAGCGCGTACCCCACCGTCTCCATGTACGAGTTAAAGTGCATGTAACTTCCCTCCTGTACCAGCTATGAAGACGCAAATACATTTGCGTCCAACGTCAACATGTCCTCTTTCAGACCCTCCCTGAATGGGTTGGATAGCCCGTTCCTAAGTATGCTATGCCAACGTCTTTTTGTAGTGTACTTCTACGTTTTTCAGCTCTAGCTGAGTAGGCCCTGAATTTCTGCCACCGAGCCTCTTTTCTGGCTTCTGACTCCAAGGGCCTCTGCCCAGGCTGCCTCTGTACCCGTGAACTCTGACTTACTTTCAGCGCGGCCCCTCGCGCTCAGCTCAGCCTGCTGTCTGACTATAACCTTCGAGTTATCTGTTCCGCTCCCCGAAAATACATTCCTGCCTGCTAGCTTCAGTAAACATTCCCCTCAGCTGCAGAGCCAAGGGGCCGACCTGTCTCTATGCAACTAATTCAAGTAATTCATAGCCCTTGTTGCCATGCTCCCATGGAAGGCCCATGCCCCCACGCTTCTCATACAGACACTCAGGCGCTTATGCACGCACTCACAGTCAGTATAGAATAGCTTCTGCCCTCGAGACCTTTCCGCCCAGATAGCTTAGTTCCTAAACACCAGATATCAGATATGATAGAAGCACAAGTTGATCTGACATGCCAGACTTCTGTCTCTTTCCGTCGGTGCAAATGTCAAGCCCCCTGCACCCTCCAGCTTCACGTCAATCACACGTCATGCAGCTGCGCGCGCATCCAAGCTTCCGATTTCTGCTGACATTGCAACATTTCTGTTAGTGCCACCCCTTTGTGACACCTACCTGTGACGTTTCTAGCACACACCTCTAGTTCACGCCTTCTGATTACGTACTTGTAACACGTGTATACTGTTATCTTGTCTTCTCTCAGCTGTTACGCCCATTATAACTGTTTCCTATGACATGAATTAAGTATATAAGCTATGTAATGTAATAAAATGTAGCGCTCTATCCCTTCTGACACCCCTGTGGTGGTCAGAACATGATATCCTGGTCTAGACCATTCCTTTTTGAGGAATAAAACCCCTAAGAACTCTAACACCACGGACTCTGTTTTCTTTCTTTCCGATTGAGTTATTATTGATTAAGTACTTACCTGCATAGAAATTAAGAGAGTAAATTAATTATTTACGTCATAACAATGGTTGCAAAATGACACAGCCTAGTTGTGTAATGGTGTAACAATGGTTACAAAATGATACATCCTTGTTGTGTAATGATGTAACAATGGTTGCAAAATGACACAGCCTGTTGGCGTAATGGTGTAACAATGGTTACAAAATGACACAGCCAAGTTGTATAATGGTGTAACAATGGTTACAAAATGACACAGCCACGTTGTATAATGGTGTAACAATGGTTACAAAATGACACAGCCACGTTGTGTAATGGTGTGTAATGATTGAAAAATGACACAGCCTTGTTGTGTAATGATGTAACAATGGTTGCAAAATGACACAGCCTAGCTGTGTAATGATGTAAAAATGGTTGCAAAATGACACAGCCTAGTTGTGTAATGATGTAACAATGGTTGCAAAATGACACAGCCTAGTTGTGTAATGGTGTAACAATGGTTGCAAAATGACACAGCCTAGTTGTGTAATGATGTAACAATGGTTGCAAAATGACACAGCCACGTAGTGTAATGGTGTAAATGGTTGCAAAATGACACAGCCACGTTGTGTAATGATGTAACAATGGTTGAAAAATGACACAGCCTTGTTGTGTAATGGTGTAACAATGGTTACACAATGACAAGCCACATTGTGTAATGGTGTAATAATGGTTACAAAATGACACAGCCATGTTGTGTAATGGTGTAACAATGGTTGCAAAATGACACAGCCTAGTTGTGTAATGGTGTAACAATGGTTGCAAAATGACACAGCCTAGTTGTGTAATGATGTAACAATGGTTGCAAAATGACACAGCCTAGTTGTGTAATGATGTAACAATGGTTGAAAAATGACACAGCCTTGTTGTGTAATGATATAACAATGGTTGCAAAATGACACAGCCTAGTTGTGTAATGATGTAACAATGGTTGAAAAATGACACAGCCTAGTTGTGTAATGATGTAACAATGGTTGCAAAATGACACAGCCTAGTTGTGTAATGATGTAACAATGGTTGAAAAATGACACAGCCTTGTTGTGTAATGATGTAACAATGGTTGCAAAATGACACAGCCTAGTTGTGTAATGATGTAAAAATGGTTGCAAAATGACACAGCCTAGTTGTGTAATGATGTAACAATGGTTGCAAAATGACACAGCCTAGTTGTGTAATGATGTAACAATGGTTGCAAAATGACACAGCCTAGTTGTGTAATGGTGTAACAATGGTTACAAAATGACACATCCTTGTTGTGTAATGATGTAACAATGGTTGCAAAATGACACAGCCTCTTGGCGTAATGGTGTAACAATGGTTACAAAATGACACAGCCAAGTTGTATAATGGTGTAACAATGGTTACAAAATGACACAGCCACGTTGTATAATGGTGTAACAATGGTTACAAAATGACACAGCCACGTTGTGTAATGGTGTGTAATGATTGAAAAATGACACAGCCTTGTTGTGTAATGATGTAACAATGGTTGCAAAATGACACAGCCTAGTTGTGTAATGATGTAAAAATGGTTGCAAAATGACACAGCCTAGTTGTGTAATGATGTAACAATGGTTGCAAAATGACACAGCCTAGTTGTGTAATGGTGTAACAATGGTTGCAAAATGACACAGCCTAGTTGTTTAATGATGTAACAATGGTTGGAAAATGACACAGCCTAGTTGTGTAATGATGTAACAATGGTTGCAAAATGACACAGCCTAGTTGTGTAATGATGTAACAATGGTTGAAAAATGACACAGCCATGTTGTGTAATGGTGTAACAATGGTTACACAATGACAAGCCACATTGTGTAATGGTGTAACAATGGTTACAAAATGACACAGCCAAGTTGTGTAATGGTGTAACAATGGTTGAAAAAGGACACAGCCTTGTTGTGTAATGATGTAACAATGGTTGCAAAATGACACAGCCTAGTTGTGTAATGATGTAACAATGGTTGCAAAATGACACAGCCTAGTTGTGTAATGATGTAACAATGGTTGAAAAATGACACAGCCTTGTTGTGTAATGATGTAACAATGGTTGCAAAATGACACAGCCTAGTTGTGTAATGATGTAACAATGGTTGAAAAATGACACAGCCTAGTTGTGTAATGATGTAACAATGGTTGCAAAATGACACAGCCTAGTTGTGTAATGATGTAACAATGGTTGCAAAATGACACAGCCACGTTGTGTAATGGTGTAACAATGGTTGCAAAATGACACAGCCTAGTTGTGTAATGATGTAACAATGGTTGCAAAATGACACAGCCTAGTTGTGTAATGATGTAACAATGGTTGCAAAATGACGCAGCCTAGTTGTGTAATGATGTAACAATGGGTGAAAAATGACACAGCCTTGTTGTGTAATGGTGTAACAATGGTTACACAATGACAAGCCACATTGTGTAATGGTGTAACAATGGTTACAAAATGACACAGCCAAGTTGTGTAATGGTGTAACAATGGTTGAAAAATGACACAGCCTTGTTGTGTAATGATGTAAGAATGGTTGCAGAATGACACAGCCTAGTTGTGTAATGATGTAACAATGGTTGCAAAATGACACAGCCTAGTTGTGTAATGATGTAACATTGGTTGCAAAATGACACAGCCTAGTTGTGTAATGGTGTAACAATGGTTGCAAAATGACACAGCCTAGTTGTGTAATGATGTAACAATGGTTGCAAAATGACACAGCCTAGTTGTGTAATGATGTAACAATGGTTGAAAAATGACAAAGCTTTGTTGTGTAATGATGTAACAATGGTTGCAAAATGACACAGCTTAGTTTTGTAATGATGTAACAATGGTTGAAAAATGACAAAGCCTTGTTGTGTAATGATGTAACAATGGTTGCAAAATGACACAGCCTAGTTGTGTAATGGTGTAACAATGGTTACCAAATGACACATCCTTGTTGTGAAATGATGTAACAATGGTTGCAAAATGACACAGCCACGTTGTGTAATGGTGTAAATGGTTGCAAAATGACACAGCCTAGTTGTGTAATGGTGTAACAATGGTTACAAAATGACACAGCCACGTTGTATAATGGTGTAACAATGGTTACAAAATGACACAGCCACGTTGTGTAATGGTGTAACAATGGTTGCAAAATGAAACAGCCTAGTTGTATAATGATGTAACAATGGTTGCAAAATGACACAGCCTAGTTGTGTAGTGGTGTAACAATGGTTGCAAAATGACACAGCCTAGTTGTGTAATGATGTAACAATGGTTGCAAAATGACACAGCCACGTTGTGTAATGGTGTAAATGGTTGCAAAATGACACAGCCTAGTTGTGTAATGGTGTAACAATGGTTACAAAATGACACAGCCACGTTGTATAATGGTGTAACAATGGTTACAAAATGACACAGCCACGTTGTGTAATGGTGTGTAATGATTGAAAAATGACACAGCCTTGTTGTGTAATGATGTAACAATGGTTGCAAAATGACACAGCCTAGCTGTGTAATGATGTAAAAATGGTTGCAAAATGACACAGCCTAGTTGTGTAATGATGTAACAATGGTTGCAAAATGACACAGCCTAGTTGTGTAATGGTGTAACAATGGTTTCAAAATGACACAGCCTAGTTGTGTAATGATGTAACAATGGTTGCAACATGACACAGCCACGTAGTGTAATGGTGTAAATGGTTGCAAAATGACACAGCCACGTTGTGTAATGGTGTAACAATGGTTACACAATGACAAGCCACATTGTGTAATGGTGTAATAATGGTTACAAAATGACACAGCCATGTTGTGTAATGGTGTAACAATGGTTGCAAAATGACACAGCCTAGTTGTGTAATGGTGTAACAATGGTTGCAAAATGACACAGCCTAGTTGTGTAATGATGTAACAATGGTTGCAAAATGACACAGCCTAGTTGTGTAATGATGTAACAATGGTTGAAAAATGACACAGCCTTGTTGTGTAATGATGTAACAATGGTTGCAAAATGACACTGCCTAGTTGTGTAATGATGTAACAATGGTTGAAAAATGACACAGCCTAGTTGTGTAATGATGTAACAATGGTTGCAAAATGACACAGCCTAGTTGTGTAATGATGTAACAATGGTTGAAAAATGACACAGCCTTGTTGTGTAATGATGTAACAATGGTTGCAAAATGACACAGCCTAGTTGTGTAATGATGTAAAAAATGGTTGCAAAATGACACAGCCTAGTTGTGTAATGATGTAACAATGGTTGCAAAATGACACAGCCTAGTTGTATAATGATGTAACAATGGTTGCAAAATGACACAGCCTAGTTGTGTAATGATGTAACAATGGTTGCAAAATGACACAGCCTAGTTGTGTAATTATGTAACAATGGTTGAAAAATGACACAGCCATGTTGTGTAATGGTGTAACAATGGTTACACAATGACAAGCCACATTGTGTAATGGTGTAACAATGGTTACAAAATGACACAGCCAAGTTGTGTAATGGTGTAACAATGGTTGAAAAAGGACACAGCCTTGTTGTGTAATGATGTAACAATGGTTGCAAAATTGTTGTATTTTGACGATGGCTGGGTTAGCGCTTAGCTTTGCTACACGTTTCCCGCTTAAATTAGCTATACGTAGAAAACGCCATTTTGTACGTGTTGGCGGCCATCTTAGATCATGAGCGGCCTCGTGGCCGGCGTGCCCTTTAGTCCTTTGTCCGTTCCATTGACCACTCGAGTCTGCCCAGCAACAGGCTATTTTTAGTATTGGTCAAGCCCACACATGCGCAGTTCACACTGACCAGTCACTCCTTAGGAATGTGCCGCAAACTGACCAGTGGGTTTGAAACCCTCCAATGAGCTGGCAGTATTCCAAAATATGCCCTTATATGTACATAATGTTCTGCAACTTTGTGCCGCGTGTTCGTTTTATTACCTATAGAATTGTATAAAAGAAAGGGTCACACCGATGTTCGGTGTGATACCTCTTGCATTACCGAAGGGTGCTGTATGAGTGTACCACCACCCCATGGGGTCTTAATAAACTTGTTCTTTGACTTTTACAGTTTCCGTGCCAACAGTTCTTCCAATGTATGTGGGTTATCTTCGGAACATGTAGGCCTTGGGAACCCAATACGACAAATTGGCGACCACGAAGGGACTCATCGGTGACTCGGATGCCCGAAGGAGAGGTCGTGACGAAGGTTGGGACACTCGCCATGGACGCGCGCTGCCATTAAGTGACCCGAGTCTTGGCTCCCACGGTGTTTTTTCCTTTCCTTCCGATCTGACCTTCCAGGTGGCGCCGGTCCCCGACTGAGTTTCGATCGTCTGTGTTGCTGGATAAAGTGCCGTTTGGCTGATTCGATTAAAAGACCTTGGCAGTTGGAATCTGGATCCTTGAGATTTTGGGTAAGATTTGTGATCGGTAAGGTAGTCTGCGGACGCTTACTGGAGTTCTATGATTTGTGATCGGTAAGGTAGTCCTTGGACGCTTGCCGAATTGTGACCTATGACTTTGATTTGAGTTAGCTAACATTTGTGAATTTGTGAATTTGTGAACTTTGAACTTATATGTGTAGTGCACTTCACATAGGCAGGCATGTAGAGATGTTTCTCTAACTTTGTTTTTTCCCTTTGAGCGGCACATTTGTGTGAAGTACTGTAAGTGCCTTTTATACGGTGTCACGCTTTCGTGATACTTTTTGAACATGCCTGTTTTTAGTACGCTTCGAGGGATGTGTTGTCTTGGAAATGGTACCACAATTAGGTTAGCGGAATCACAGCCGGCTCCCCCAGAGGGAACACCAAATCGCGAAATGTATATTAAACATGGCCTTCCCCCTATAATGTACAGTAAACTCTGGCACAAGTACACAAAGTTGGATCCTGAATTGCAATGGCCACTACATGGGTCGTTCGATTTACAAAAAGTACAGTTTGTGGAGCAATGTCTGTTTCCACGCAGGTCTAGACAAAACATGTTTGATTGTGTGCGAATGTGGGAGAAAGCGGTGCGTGAACGAATGAAACGTGAAGTTGCCTTGGCGGACAAAGAGCAGAGCAAGGCTGCTCGGGATAAGGCTTTACAGCTTGAGGAAAAAGAGGCTCAGGAGAAAAGAGAGAGGGAGGAACGGGAACGCAAATTGCAAACGACGGGTCAGTTCCCTATTCGTCGACCGCTTTATCCTGTCCTTAATAATGAAATTGATGATTTTTCATTACTAGATCGGTCGCCGCCTCCGTACGTTTCACCGACGGCTCCAGCTGAAGATTCGGGTGATGAGGGGCAGGATAAGTTGGAAAAGAAGGGTGTATCTGCTCTCAGGTTTTCTACGGAGAGGTCCGCACATTTACGTAGTTGGGCTCGTAAAGTGAATAAGAAATGTGTTTCTCAGGAGGAGGTGATTGCGGAGAGGAGTAAGTGGTCGGATCTTGAGTTAATGTATTTCTTGTCTTCTTTGGCGGATGAAGTTGTTGTCGCGTATCGTGACTTTTCAGACGTGTTAGAACCTAAAGCTGTGTCAGTACATCGTGAGAATTTGGATAAAGGTTTATTTGCTCTTTCAGATGTCGACGACCTTTTCAAGCAATTGATCCAGCTGCGGGATGAAACAGCCAACTTGCGGGAGGAGCGAAAAAGGAGGCAAAAGGAGTCTGAGTCGAAGAATAGCGAGTCGATTAAGGAGTGTTCTCTCCGGGGTTCAGATAAGAATTCTGCAATGCATGTTATGCCTATGCGTGAAGCTGCGCCTCTGTATGTTCCACCGAAAGGGGAAGGTACAGATGATGATAGAAGATCGAAAGATGCGAAGGGGTATTTTGTATATAACTGGGTGTATACGCCTTGGAATAGAGCGGATGTTATGGCGCTAAAAAATTCTTTGCCTGATCTTCGTAAGAACCCGGCAGCATTTTATGAGGGGGTGGAAGGGGCTATTTCATCCTGTGTGATGACTCTAGTCGATATCGATTTGTTCTTTGGGTTAATACTTCCGCCTGATATGTGGAGACAAATTCGTAAGAATAATGATGAGACAGTGTTAGGGGGTACATGGAAAGAGATTAATGAAGCCGATTTAGAAAGAAAGCCAGCATGCAAACCTTGTCAGTTGATTTTAGACCTTCCAGCGGCTATTTTGACAAAATTAAAAACACTCGTTCCCTCTAAAAAGATCGATTGGACTGTGTTAGCTTCGTGCAAACAAAAACCTGATGAAACGGTTTCAGATTTCTTTACACGCTTCGAGGAGGCATTCCATGATTATAGTGGTCAATCATTAACAGATGATACGGGTCGGCATTTGTTTGTAGATAAGTATGTAACTAATCTCCTACCGGAGATTGCAAAACGATTGAAAACGAGTGAAAGTTCCTGGGCCACGGCGACCCCTGCGTCTTTGTTAACGATGGCTCAGTATTATGAGCGGCAGGAGATAGAGGCTAAAGAAAGTGTTGATAAGAAAGCGAAGGAATTGAAGACGAAGGTAATGTTGGCACAGGTCCGTGGGACTCAGTATAGGGGGAATGATAGAGGAAGACGAGGTGGAGGTACTACGTCGTATGGTCTTACGGATATAGCAGAGGATCAGTGGGCTTACTGTAAGGAGTTTGGGCATTGGGCTGATGATTGTCCGGTACTTCGTGAGCAGCGTAGTCAGCGTGGTCGAGGAAGTGGTAGGTCAAGAGGAGGTTATACAGGAGCAAGAGGTGGCGGAAGTGATCGTGGAAGGGTTGAGAGCAGGGGCCGTGGCCAGGATGAACGAAATACTTTTGATAGACGAAACCAATATCAGATATCGGAAAGTGAGAATGTGGAACACCAGGATTATGTACATGCATAGGACTGCGTAGGATGGGGTGCGGAACCAATTGAAGTGCCTGTAGATCAGGAGGGTCCATATGTAACAGCGGGTATTTTGGGTTCTACTGATCAGTTCCTAGTTGACACCGGAGCTACTCGTAGTGCTTTGTCTAAAAGGTTGGTTCCGAGGGCTCCCCTGTCTGGCGAAATGATTACATGTGTAGGGTTTGATGGCACACCCTCCCCTAGCCCATTGTCAAAACCCCTAGCGCTTTGTCTCGACAAATTTTTTAGTTTTGGCCAATTTTTGTTATCACCCTACACCCCAGATAACATTTTGGGCATTGATTTGCTTAAATATTTTCGAGCAACGATACGGTGCGCTCCGGAGGGAGTGCGTGTCATTCTCAATGACAACTATCCTGACCCAAATAGGTTTTATACTATACAGGATATTTCAGCTTTGGCCTCTCTCCCGCACACGTTATGGGCGACCTCAGACACGGATGTGGGAGAGATGCGTATTCCACCTATTCACATTACTGTTAAGGAGGGAGCTTCTCTGCCACGTGTGCCACAGTACAAGATTTCGAAGGAGGGAGAAATTGCCCTGACACACATTGTCCAGGATCTGATTGCGGCTGGGGTGGTAGAAGAGGTTTCCTACAATGTTTGTAATAGTCCTATTCTGCCGATTCTGAAAAGAGACACTGACGACAAAATTTATCGATTTATTATTGACCTGAGAGAGATCAACAAAATTGTTGTTCCCCAATACCCGGTGGTGTCTGATATTACAACATTACTTACGATGGTACCACCATCGGCTACGACTTTTAGCGTAATTGATTTGAAGAACGCCTTCTTTTCTATTCCTATCCATCCCGATAGTAGATACTTATTTGGCTTTACGTTAAATAATAAATCGTATAGATTTTGTCGTGTTCCTCAAGGGTACACTGAGAGTCCGAGTATCTACAGCCAGGCTTTGAAAAGACAGCTTGATTCTTTTGTGTTGCAGTCGGGGGTTGTCCTTATCCAATATGTGGATGACCTCCTGCTAGCTGCTGATTCTTATGCACAATGTGAAGAAAGTACGATTGCGCTGCTTTCTTTTCTGGCACAGAACAATCATAAGGTTTCCAAGAAAAAGCTTCAATATTGTAGACCCAAGGTGACCTACCTCGGTCATCTTTTGTCTAAGGAGGGGCGTGCATTGACATCAGATCGAATTCAAACAATTTTAGATACACCAGTCCCCCGTACACAGAGGGATGTGCGTGCCTTCATAGGGTTGACGTCCTTTTGTAGACAATGGATCATGGGGTTTTCGCAAATTATAAAGCCTTTGCTAGCGTTACTGTCCAAAACTACACCAATGCCCCTTGAATGGACAGATGAATGTCAGAATGCTTTTGAACAGTTGAGACAGGCCCTTTGTTCTGCACCCGTGTTAGGCACACCAGATTACACGAAACTTTTTACATTGTACGTGCATGAGAATGATGGGTGCGCGTTGTCAGTGTTAGTGCAATTACACGGGGATAAGCAGAGACCATGTGCGTATTTCTCTGCCACTCTTGATCCTGTAGCACGAGGGTTGCCTGGGTGTTTCCGAGCGGTAGCAGCCACAGCAGTAGCCATACGACAGAGTGAGGGAATAGTGTTATCACATAAACTGTTGGTGTTAGTTCCTCACGCAGTAGATGCCTTGTTAAACCAAACGAAAACCCAGTACCTCACGAGTGCACGATTAACAGGATATGAGCTTACGCTGTTGGCGCCACATATTACACTGAAAAGATGTGCTACTTTGAACCCTGCCACTTTATTGCCCTATCCGGTCGAGGAGGGTCAGGAAGAAAAACATCACGACTGTGTTTTCCTGACCGAGGAACAGACAAAGGGTCGTATCGACTTACAGGATATGCCACTTCCAGATGTGGATGGGGAACTGTGGGGCGATGGATCGTGTTTGAGGCTGCCAGATGGTACTACTTCTGCAGCTTATGCGATCACGACACTTAAGACAGTGGTGGAAACAGCTAGAATACCACAGAAATCGGCTCAGGCAGCGGAGCTGATAGCTTTAACAAGAGCCTGCAAATTGAGCGCTGGTTTATGTGTGAACATTTACACAGACAGCCAGTATGCCTTCGGAGTAGCGCATGACTTTGGGCTACTCTGGAGAGAACGCGGGTTTCTGACTTCTCATGGAGAACACATTATGCACGGAGAACTGGTGCGTGATCTCCTAAATGCGTTGCTTTGCCCGAAGAAGGTAGCGATAGTAAAATGTAGTGCCCATAAGAAGATCACTGATAAAGTGGGTCAGGGAAATGCCTTTGCGGATAGCATAGCGAGACAAACGGCTATGTTTCCAACTGACTCCCCCATGTACGTGACAAAGTCTCAAGCTGAACGATGGAACGATGCTAGAGCTGAGATATTAGATATTCAAAAGTCAGCCACTGAAGCTGAACTTGCGGTATGGGCAGTAGGTGGGGTGCTTGATGATGAAGGGTGTTGGAGAAGTAAAGATATGGAGAAGTGGAAATTGCCTGCAGCTTACTTGCAGGTGAAGGTCCAAATGGCACATGGGTTTATACACGTAGGGGCTCTTGCGATCACTCGACTGTTGACACGAGTTTGGGAGCATCCCGAGATTGCCAATACTGCTAAGAGAGTAGTGCAGACCTGTCTGATATGCTTGCAGCACAACCCTGGAAAGGGGACCCATACTCCGAAAGGAGGGTTCGTTCCACCTTCTGCACCATTCGAGGTACTCCAAATGGATTATATCCAGCTTGAGCGCTGTAATAACCTTAAGTATGTCTTAGTGGTGGTGTGCACTTTTAGCAAATGGGTTGAGGCTTTCCCCACGAAAGACAATACTGCTTTGACAACAGCTAAGGTTTTGCTCAAGGAGTACTTCCCTCGATTTGGAATCTGTAAATATCTGTGGAGCGACAATGGGCCTCATTTTGTCGGGAAAATTGTGTAATATGTGTTGAAGGGGTTAGGGATTCAGCAGAAGTTTCATGCTGTGTTCCACCCTCAGTCGGCAGGTCTTGTTGAGCGGTACAATGCCACGTTGAAATTAAAACTGGCTAAGATCGTGGCGTCCACGTCATTGAAATGGCCGGATGCCTTACCGCTAGCATTACTCTCCCTCAGTTCAATACCCCATTCTCGAACGGGCCTCACACCATATGAAGTGGTGTTTGGAAGGCCAATGAACATATGAGGGGTGCCTAAGCCGCGATTGATACATAATGTGCCTTGTGTAATGATGAATGACTATTTGGCACGATTAACAAATGATTTGCTTTCTATTCATCAACAGGTTCGAGAAGCGCTCCCTGACAACTCTACTGGAGAGGGCCATGATCTTCGTCCTGGGGACTTTGTGATGATTCGGTCGTTCGAGAGGACGAATAGCTTGGAACCGAGGTGGCGTGGCCCCGAGCAAGTCCTTCTCGCCACTCGGACAGCTGTACGAGTGACCAACAGGAAGCGGTGGATACATTCAACACACTGCCGTCGTGTCTCTTCTGATTTGGTAAATCCTGTTGTGTTGACCGATTATAAAGAGATTTTGGAAAAGGAAAAGAGCCCAGCTGTGACGTCGGCCGAAGTTGAGGGAGCCTTCCCGGACCACACTGCTTCTGGACGAGAGCGATATAATCTACGTCCGCGATAAGAAGAGTTCTTTCAGTTTTTTTAATGACTGGTTGGTTACCGCTCCAGGTTTGTGAAACGGAAACCGGGAATTCCACGGGAGGGGGGGGATCAGTTCTGCCAGTGTAGCGACACCCGTCTTGGCCCGGAGAAGAAAACAACGGCTACCTCGGAGTTCAGCACCATATTTTTCTTTTTTTAGGTATACACGTATGTGTATGTGAAACTTTGTGAGCAATTCGAACTATTTGAGACTCTGCAAAGGTTCTCAGAACTATGGCATCATCAGCAGCACGAGATAAGAGACTCTTGGGTGCCATTCTCTTTGTCCTAACTATTGTGGTGATTGCGGTAATAGCCTGGGTAGTTGAACTTGTGGTACCTGCACGTGAACATTTGCTGCCGACTACCCCGGCTCCATCTGAACATTTCCATTTTACCCTGCCTTATCACGAAGAACGGCACCGACAGACTTATCTGAACAATAGTTTCATTCAGATCCTACATCATACACATAATATGACAAATACTTCAAATTGCTGGGTATGTGGGATGTTGCCTGGGCATCAGAAGAAAGGGGGTACTCCACTCATCCCTCTCCCGTTTTCACATAATGGATCCTGTAATGCATTTTATACTCTCCTCTTTACTTTGAGATGGCCCACAAAAGGGGGAGTGCTTTTTCGTTTGAATAAATTGTGTCATCATGATCGGGATGGGTATCCACAAGCTGAGGGTACTTGATTTGAATATGAGGAGTACCGCCCTGACAATGTGTCTGCTTCACGAATGTATAGCAACCAGCGAAATGTCAATGTATCGAATGCACATGTTATTAATGTTATTGCTACTAAAGCAGACCTATGTATCCGTAATAAAGGTGTAATTTCTGTTGGGAAAAGTGAATGTAACACCACACTCACGTTTGATAGTCCTACTGGTATATCGTTTGTAACCTCCCGAAATACTTACTTCATCTGTGGAACGAAGGGTTATCGTCAGCTTCCTTTGGGATGGTCAGGCACTTGCTATGTGTCTTTTGTATTGCTGCCTGTATTCATTGCCCCACCAATGTATCATAACAATTACATCCTCTATCACGACTTTGTTTTAAACCGTGATAAACGTTCCCTTGTCTTGGACGATGTCGATCAAACGGACACTACTTTGCAACAGTATGTGGACTTTAATTTGGGTTTGTTCTCTTTCGTTGGGGCAGCTTTGAACAGTCGAAAGATCCGACGACTAACTCGTGTTGTTGAGGCTGTGGCTAATGATACTGCAATTGCACTCGGAAATGTCACTGAAGAAGTACAGATTTCTAGAATTGTTGCGCTTCAGAACCGGATGGTTCTGGATGTAGTGTTAGCTGACCGTGGGGGGGCATGTAGAATCATCGGAAGTAGCTGTTGCGTCTACATACCTGACAATTCACCATCTGTATATGATGCTATCACTAAACTACATAAGATAGCGGCTGAAATACATCCAGATAATGGTACTTGGACTCTGTCAGGATGGTTCTGGTCAATACTCACCACGTGGGGATGGAAACTGTTAACGATTCTATGTGTCATTGTGGGAATTCTGTTTTTCATTTGCTTATGTATCCAATGTGGCCCAGTTTTTTGTTCTATGTGCTTGTCAGTTTGTGTACCATCGAGACGAGCTCTTGCTCATGACAAAATGATGCTTCATAAAGAAGTAACACAAATAATGCTAATTGATATAGAAGATGAACACCCTGATTATGTCCACTATGAGGTAGCTTCAGCTAAACGCTAAAAGGGTCGTCTGTTGTATTTTGACGATGGCTGGGTTAGCGCTTAGCTTTGCTACACGTTTCCCGCTTAAATTAGCTATACGTAGAAAACGCCATTTTGTACGTGTTGGCGGCCATCTTAAATCATGAGCGGCCTCGTGGCCGGCGTGCCCTTTAGTCCTTTGTCCGTTCCATTGACCACTCGAGTCTGCCCAGCAACAGGCTATTTTTAGTATTGGTCAAGCCCACACATGCGCAGTTCACACTGACCAGTCACTCCTTAGGAATGTGCCGCAAACTGACCAGTGGGTTTGAAACCCTCCAATGAGCTGGCAGTATTCCAAAATATGCCCTTATATGTACATAATGTTCTGCAACTTTGTGCCGCGTGTTCGTTTTATTACCTATAGAATTGTATAAAAGAAAGGGTCACACCGTGGGGTCTTAATAAACTTGTTCTTTGACTTTTACAGTTTCCGTGCCAACAGTTCTTCCAATGTATGTGGGTTATCTTCGGAACATGTAGGCCTTGGGAACCCAATACGACAAAATGACACAGCCTAGTTGTGTAATGATGTAACAATGGTTGCAAAATGACACAGCCTAGTTGTGTAATGATGTAACAATGGTTGAAAAATGACACAGCCTTGTTGTGTAATGATGTAACAATGGTTGCAAAATGACACAGCCTAGTTGTGTAATGATGTAACAATGGTTGAAAAATGACACAGCCTAGTTGTGTAATGATGTAACAATGGTTGCAAAATGACACAGCCTAGTTGTGTAATGGTGTAACAATGGTTACAAAATGACACATCCTTGTTGTGTAATGGTGTAACAATGGTTGCAAAATGACACAGCCTCTTGGCGTAATGGTGTAACAATGGTTACAAAATGACACAGCCAAGTTGTATAATGGTGTAACAATGGTTACAAAATGACACAGCCACGTTGTATAATGGTGTAACAATGGTTACAAAATGACACAGCCACGTTGTGTAATGGTGTAACAATGGTTACAAAATGACACAGCCATGTTGTGTAATGGTGTAACAATGATTGAAAAATGACACCGCCTTGTTGTGTAATGATGTAACAATGGTTGCAAAATGACACAGCCTAGTTGTGTAATGATGTAAAAATGGTTGCAAAATGACACAGCCTAGTTGTGTAATGATGTAACAATGGTTGCAAAATGACACAGCCTAGTTGTGTAATGATGTAACAATGGTTGCAAAATGACACAGCCTAGTTGTGTAATGGTGTAACAAAGGTTGCAAAATGACACAGCCTAGTTGTGTAATGATGTAACAATGGTTGCAAAATGACACAGCCTAGTTGTGTAATGAGGTAACAATGGTTGCAAAATGACACAGCCTAGTTGTGTAATGATGTAACAATGGTTGAAAAATGACGCAGCCTTGTTGTGTAATGGTGTAACAATGGTTACACAATGACAAGTCACATTGTGTAATGGTGTAACAATGGTTACAAAATGACACATCCAAGTTGTGTAATGGTGTAACAATGGTTGAAAAATGACACAGCCTTGTTGTGTAATGATGTAACAATGGTTGCAAAATGGCAAAATGACACAGCCTAGTTGTGTAATGATGTAACAATGGTTGCAAAATGACACAGCCTAGTTGTGCAATAATGTAACAATGGTTGCAAAATGACACAGCCTAGTTGTGTAATGGTGTAACAATGGTTGCAAAATGACACAGCCTAGTTGTGTAATGGTGTAACAATGGTTGAAAAATGACACAGCCTTGTTGTGTAATGGTGTAAAAATGGTTACACAATGACAAGCCACATTGTGTAATGAAGTAACAATGGTTACAAAATGACACAGCCAAGTTGTGTAATGGTGTAACAATGGTTGAAAAATGACACAGCCTTGTTGTGTAATGATGTAACAATGGTTGCAAAATGACACAGCCTAGTTTGTAATGATGTAACAATGGTTGCAAAATGACACAGCCTAGTTGTGTAATGATGTAACAATGGTTGCAAAATGACACACCCTAGTTGTGTAATGGTGTAACAATGGTTGCAAAATGACACAGCCTAGTTGTGTAATGATGTAACAATGGTTGCAAAATGACACAGCCTAGTTGTGTAATGATGTAACAATGGTTGAAAAATGACACAGCCTTGTTGTGTAATGATGTAACAATGGTTGCAAAATGACACAGCCTAGTTGTGTAATGGTGTAACAATGGTTACAAAATGACACATCCTTGCTGTGTAATGATGTAACAATGGTTGCAAAATGACACAGCCTCTTGGCGTAATGGTGTAACAATTGTTACAAAATGACACAGCCAAGTTGTATAATGGTGTAACAATGGTTACAAAATGACACAGCCACGTTGTATAATGGTGTAACAATGGTTACAAAATGACACAGCCACGTTGTGTAATGGTGTGACAATGGTTACAAAATGACACAGCCATGTTGTGTAATGGTGTAACAATGATTGAAAAATGACACAGCCTTGTTGTGTAATGATGTAACAATGGTTGCAAAATGACACAGCCTAGTTGTGTAATGATGTAAAAATGGTTGCAACATGACACAGCCTAGTTGTGTAATGATGTAACAATGGTTGCAAAATGACACAGCCTAGTTGTGTAATGATGTAACAATGGTTGCAAAATGACACAGCCTAGTTGTGTAATGATGTAACAATGGTTGCAAAATGACACCGCCTAGTTGTGTAATGATGTTACAATGGTTGCAAAATGACACAGCCTAGTTGTGTAATGGTGTAACAATGGTTGCAAAATGACACAGCCTAGTTGTGTAATGATGTAACAATGGTTGCAAAATGACACAGCCATGTTGTGTAATGGTGTAACAATGGTTGCAAAATGACACAGCCTAGTTGTGTAATGATGTAACAATGGTTGCAAAATGACACAGCCTAGTTGTGTAATGGTGTAACAATGGTTGCAAAATGACACAGCCTAGTTGTGTAATGATGTAACAATGGTTGCAAAATGACACAGCCTAGTTGTGTAATGATGTAACAATGGTTGCAAAATGACACAGCCACGTTGTGTAATGGTGTAACAATGGTTGCAAAATGACACAGCCTAGTTGTGTAATGATGTAACAATGGTTGCAAAATGACACAGCCTAGTTGTGTAATGATGTAACAATGGTTGCAAAATGACGCAGCCTAGTTGTGTAATGATGTAACAATGGGTGAAAAATGACACAGCCTTGTCGTGTAATGGTGTAACAATGGTTACACAATGACAAGCCACATTGTGTAATGGTGTAACAATGGTTACAAAATGACACAGCCAAGTTGTGTAATGGTGTAACAATGGTTGAAAAATGACACAGCCTTGTTGTGTAATGATGTAAGAATGGTTGCAAAATGACACAGCCTAGTTGTGTAATGATGTAACAATGGTTGCAAAATGACACAGCCTAGTTGTGTAATGATGTAACATTGGTTGCAAAATGACACAGCCTAGTTGTGTAATGGTGTAACAATGGTTGCAAAATGACACAGCCTAGTTGTGTAATGATGTAACAATGGTTGCAAAATGACACAGCCTAGTTGTGTAATGATGTAACAATGGTTGAAAAATGACAAAGCTTTGTTGTGTAATGATGTAACAATGGTTGCAAAATGACACAGCCTAGTTTTGTAATGATGTAACAATGGTTGAAAAATGACAAAGCCTTGTTGTGTAATGATGTAACAATGGTTGCAAAATGACACAGCCTAGTTGTGTAATGGTGTAACAATGGTTACCAAATGACACATCCTTGTTGTGAAATGATGTAACAATGGTTGCAAAATGACACAGCCTAGTTGTAGAATAGTGTAACAATGGTTACAAAATGACACAGCCACGTTGTGTAATGGTGTAACAATGGTTACAAAATGACACAGCCATGTTGTGTAGTGGTGTAACAATGATTGAAAAATGACACAGCCTTGTTGTGTAATGATGTAACAATGGTTGCAAAATGACACAGCCTAGTTGTGTAATGATGTAAAAATCGTTGCAAAATGACACAGCCTAGTTGTGTAATGATGTAACAATGGTTGCAAAATGAAACAGCCTAGTTGTATAATGATGTAACAATGGTTGCAAAATGACACAGCCTAGTTGTGTAATGGTGTAACAATGGTTGCAAAATGACACAGCCTAGTTGTGTAATGATGTAACAATGGTTGCAAAATGACACAGCCACGTTGTGTAATGGTGTAAATGGTTGCAAAATGACACAGCCTAGTTGTGTAATGGTGTAACAATGGTTGCAAAATGACACAGCCTAGTTGTGTAATGATGTATCAATGGTTGCAAAATGACACAGCCACGTAGTGTAATGGTGTAAATGGTTGCAAAATGACACAGCCACGTTGTGTAATGATGTAACAATGGTTGAAAAATGACACAGCCTTGTTGTGTAATGGTGTAACAATGGTTACACAATGACAAGCCACATTGTGTAATGCTGTAACAATGGTTACAAAATGACACAGCCATGTTGTGTAATGGTGTAACAATGGTTGCAAAATGACACAGCCTAGTTGTGTAATGGTGTAACAATGGTTGCAAAATGACACAGCCTAGTTGTGTAATGATGTAACAATGGTTGCAAAATGACACAGCCTAGTTGTGTAATGATGTAACAATGGTTGAAAAATGACACAGCCTTGTTGTGTAATGATGTAACAATTTTTGCAAAATGACACAGCCTAGTTGTGTAATGATGTAACAATGGTTGAAAAATGACACAGCCTAGTTGTGTAATGATGTAACAATGGTTGCAAAATGACACAGCCTAGTTGTGTAATGATGTAACAATGGTTGAAAAATGACACAGCCTTGTTGTGTAATGATGTAACAATGGTTGCAAAATGACACAGCCTAGTTGTGTAATGATGTAACAATGGTTGAAAAATGACACAGCCTAGTTGTGTAATGATGTAACAATGGTTGCAAAATGGCACAGCCTAGTTGTGTAATGGTGTAACAATGGTTACAAAATGACACATCCTTGTTGTGAAATGATGTAACAATGGTTGCAAAATGACACAGCCTCTTGGCGTAATGGTGTAACAATGGTTACAAAATGACACAGCCAAGTTGTATATTGGTGTAACAATGGTTACAAAATGACACAGCCACGTTGTATAATCGTGTAACAATGGTTACAAAATGACACAGCCACGTTGTGTAATGGTGTGTAATGATTGAAAAATGACACAGCCTTGTTGTGTAATGATGTAACAATGGTTGCAAAATGACACAGCCTAGTTGTGTAATGATGTAAAAATGGTTGCAAAATGACACAGCCTAGTTGTGTAATGATGTAACAATGGTTGCAAAATGACACAGCCTAGTTGTGTAATGGTGTAACAATGGTTGCAAAATGACACAGCCTAGTTGTGTAATGATGTAACAATGGTTGCAAAATGACACAGCCACGTAGTGTAATGGTGTAAATGGTTGCAAAATGACACAGCCACGTTGTGTAATGATGTAACAATGGTTGAAAAATGACACAGCCTTGTTGTGTAATGGTGTACCAATGGTTACACAATGACAAGCCACATTGTGTAATGGTGTAACAATGGTTACAAAATGACACAGCCATGTTGTGTAATGGTGTAACAATGGTTGCAAAATGACACAGCCTAGTTGTGTAATGATGTAACAATGGTTGCAAAATGACACAGCCTGGTTGTGTAATGGTGTAACAATGGTTGCAAAATGACACAGCCTAGTTGTGTAATGATGTAACAATGGTTGCAAAATGACACAGCCACGTTGTGTAATGGTGTAACAATGGTTGCAAAATGACACAGCCTAGTTGTGTAATGATGTAACAATGGTTGCAAAATGACACAGCCTAGTTGTGTAATGGTGTAACAATGGTTGCAAAATGACACAGCCTAGTTGTGTAATGATGTAACAATGGTTGCAAAATGACACAGCCTAGTTGTCTAATGATGTAACAATGGTTGCAAAATGACACAGCCTAGTTGTGTAATGATGTAACAATGGTTGCAAAATGACACAGCCTTGTTGTGTAATGATGTAACAATGGTTGCAAAATGACACAGCCTAGTTGTGTAATGGTGTAACAATGGTTACAAAATGACACATCCTTGTTGTGTAATGATGTAACAATGGTTGCAAAATGACACAGCCTCTTGGCGTAATGGTGTAACAATGGTTACAAAATGACACAGCCAAGTTGTATAATGGTGTAACAATGGTTACAAAATGACACAGCCACGTTGTATAATGGTGTAACAATGGTTACAAAATGACACAGCCACATTGTGTAATGGTGTAACAATGGTTACAAAATGACACAGCCATGTTGTGTAATGGTGTAACAATGATTGAAAAATGACACAGCCTTGTTGTGTAATGATGTAACAATGGTTGCAAAATGACACAGCCTAGTTGTGTAATGATGTAAAAATGGTTGCAAAATGACACAGCCTAGTTGTGTAATGATGTAACAATGGTTGCAAAATGACACAGCCTAGTTGTGTAATGATGTAAAAATGGTTGCAAAATGACACAGCCCAGTTGTGTAATGGTGTAACAAAGGTTGCAAAATGACACAGCCTAGTTGTGTAATGATGTAACAATGGTTGCAAAATGACACAGCCTAGTTGTGTAATGATGTAACAATGGTTGCAAAATGACACAGGCTAGTTGTGTAATGATGTAACAATGGTTGAAAAAAGACACAGCCTTGTTGTGTAATGGTGTAACAATGGTTACACAATGACAAGCCACATTGTGTAATGGTGTAACAATGGTTACAAAATGACACATCCAAGTTGTGTAATGGTGTAACAATGGTTGAAAAATGACACAGCCTTGTTGTGTAATGATGTAACAATGGTTGCAAAATGACACAGCCTAGTTGTGTAATGATGTAAAAATGGTTGCAAAATGACACAGCCTAGTTGTGCAATGATGTAACAATGGTTGCAAAATGACACAGCCTAGTTGTGTAATGGTGTAACAATGGTTGCAAAATGACACAGCCTAGTTGTGTAATGATGTAACAATGGTTGCAAAATGACACAGCCTAGTTGTGTAATGATGTAACAATGGTTGAAAAATGACACAGCCTTGTTGTGTAATGATGTAACAATGGTTGGAAAATGACAAGCCACATTGTGTAATGGTGTAACAATGGCTACAAAATGACACAGCCAAGTTGTGTAATGGTGTAACAATGGTTGAAAAAGGACACAGCCTTGTTGTGTAATGATGTAACAATGGTTGCAAAATGACACAGCCTAGTTTGTAATGATGTAACAATGGTTGCAAAATGACACAGCCTAGTTGTGTAATGATGTAACAATGGTTGCAAAATGACACACCCTAGTTGTGTAATGGTGTAACAATGGTTGCAAAATGACACAGCCTAGTTGTGTAATGATGTAACAATGGTTGCAAAATGACACAGCCTAGTTGTGTAATGATGTAACAATGGTTGAAAAATGACACAGCCTTGTTGTGTAATGATGTAACAATGGTTACAAAATGACACAGCCACGTTGTATAATGGTGTAACAATGGTTACAAAATGACACAGCCACGTTGTGTAATGGTGTGACAATGGTTACAAAATGACACAGCCATGTTGTGTAATGGTGTAACAATGATTGAAAAATGACACAGCCTTGTTGTGTAATGATGTAACAATGGTTGCAAAATGACACAGCCTAGTTGTGTAATGATGTAAAAATGGTTGCAAAATGACACAGCCTATTTATGTAATGATGTAACAATGGTTGCAAAATGACACAGCCTAGTTGTGTAATGATGTAACAATGGTTGCAAAATGACACAGCCTAGTTGTGTAATGATGAAACAATGGTTGCAAAATGACACTGCCTAGTTGTGTAATGATGTTACAATGGTTGCAAAATGACACAGCCTAGTTGTGTAATGGTGTAACAATGGTTGCAAAATGACACAGCCTAGTTGTGTAATGATGTAACAATGGTTGCAAAATGACACAGCCACGTTGTGTAATGGTGTAACAATGGTTGCAAAATGACGCAGCCTAGTTGTGTAATGATGTAACAATGGTTGCAAAACGACACAGCCTAGTTGTGTAATGGTGTAACAATGGTTGCAAAATGACACAGCCTAGTTGTGTAATGATGTAACAATGGTTGCAAAATGACACAGCCTAGTTGTGTAATGATGTAACAATGGTTGCAAAATGACACAGCCACGTTGTGTAATGGTGTAACAATGGTTGCAAAATGACACAGCCTAGTTGTGTAATGATGTAACAATGGTTGCAAAATGACACAGCCTAGTTGTGTAATGATGTAACAATGGTTGCAAAATGACACAGCCTAGTTGTGTAATGATGTAACAATGGGTGAAAAATGACACAGCCTTGTTGTGTAATGGTGTAACAATGGTTACACAATGACAAGCCACATTGTGTAATGGTGTGACAATGGTTACAAAATGACAAAGCCAAGTTGTGTAATGGTGTAACAATGGTTGAAAAATGACACAGCCTTGTTGTGTAATGATGTAAGAATGGTTGCAAAATGACACAGCCTAGTTGTGTAATGATGTAACAATGGTTGCAAAATGACACAGCCTAGTTGTGTAATGATGTAACATTGGTTGCAAAATGACACAGCCTAGTTGTGTAATGGTGTAACAATGGTTGCAAAATGACACAGCCTAGTTGTGTAATGATGTAACAATGGTTGCAAAATGACACAGCTGTGTTGTGTAATGATGTAACAATGGTTGCAAAATGACACAGCCTAGTTTTGTAATGATGTAACAATGGTTAAAAAATGACAAAGCCTTGTTGTGCAATGATGTAACAATGGTTGCAAAATGACTCAGCCTAGTTGTGTAATGGTGTAACAATGGTTACAAAATGACACATCCTTGTTGTGAAATGATGTAACAATGGTTGCAAAATGACACAGCCTCTTGGCGTAATGGTGTAACAATGGTTACAAAATGACACAGCCAAGTTGTATAATGGTGTAACAATGGTTACAAAATGACACAGCCACGTTGTATAATGGTGTAACAATGGTTACAAAATGACACAGCCACGTTGTGTAATGGTGTAACAATGGTTACAAAATGACACAGCCATGTTGTGTGGTGGTGTAACAATGATTGAAAAATGACACAGCCTAGTTGTGTAATGATGTAAAAATCGTTGCAAAATGACACAGCCTAGTTGTGTAATGATGTAACAATGGTTGCAAAATGAAACAGCCTAGTTGTATAATGATGTAACAATGGTTGCAAAATGACACAGCCTAGTTGTGTAATGGTGTAACAATGGTTGCAAAATGACACAGCCTAGTTGTGTAATGATGTAACAATGGTTGCAAAATGACACAGCCACGTTGTGTAATGGTGTAAATGGTTGCAAAATGACACAGCCTAGTTGTGTAATGATGTAACAATGGTTGAAAAATGACACAGCCTTGTTGTGTAATGGTGTAACTATGGTTACACAATGACAAGCCACATTGTGTAATGGTGTAACAATGGTTACAAAATGACACAGTCATGTTGTGTAATAGTGTAACAATGGTTGCAAAATGACACAGCCTAGTTGTGTAATGATGTAACAATGGTTGCAAAATGACACAGCCTAGTTGTGTAATGATGTAACAATGGTTGAAAAATGACACAGCTTTGTTGTGTAATGATGTAACAAAGGTTGCAAAATGACACAGCGTAGTTTTGTAATGATGTAACAATGGTTGAAAAATGACAAAGCCTTGTTGTGTAATGATGTAACAATGGTTGCAAAATGACACAGCCTAGTTGTGTAATGGTGTAACAATGGTTACAAAATGACACATCCTTGTTGTGAAATGATGTAACAATGGTTGCAAAATGACACAGCCTCTTGGCGTAATGGTGTAACAATGGTTACAAAATGACACAGCCAAGTTGTATAATGGTGTAACAATGGTTACAAAATGACACAGCCATGTTGTGTAGTGGTGTAACAATGATTGAAAAATGACACAGCCTTGTTGTGTAATGATGTAACAATGGTTGCAAAATGACACAGCCTAGTTGTGTAATGATGTAAAAATCGTTGCAAAATGACACAGCCTAGTTGTGTAATGATGTAACAATGGTTGCAAAATGAAACAGCCTAGTTGTATAATGATGTAACAATGGTTGCAAAATGACACAGCCTAGTTGTGTAATGGTGTAACAATGGTTGCAAAATGACACAGCCTAGTTGTGTAATGATGTAACAATGGTTGCAAAATGACACAGCCACGTTGTGTAATGGTGTAAATGGTTGCAAAATGACACAGCCTAGTTGTGTAATGGTGTAACAATGGTTGCAAAATGACACAGCCTAGTTGTGTAATGATGTATCAATGGTTGCAAAATGACACAGCCACGTAGTGTAATGGTGTAAATGGTTGCAAAATGACACAGCCACGTTGTGTAATGATGTAACAATGGTTGAAAAATGACACAGCCTTGTTGTGTAATGGTGTAACAATGGTTACACAATGACAAGCCACATTGTGTAATGCTGTAACAATGGTTACAAAATGACACAGCCATGTTGTGTAATGGTGTAACAATGGTTGCAAAATGACACAGCCTAGTTGTGTAATGGTGTAACAATGGTTGCAAAATGACACAGCCTAGTTGTGTAATGATGTAACAATGGTTGCAAAATGACACAGCCTAGTTGTGTAATGATGTAACAATGGTTGAAAAATGACACAGCCTTGTTGTGTAATGATGTAACAATTTTTGCAAAATGACACAGCCTAGTTGTGTAATGATGTAACAATGGTTGAAAAATGACACAGCCTAGTTGTGTAATGATGTAACAATGGTTGCAAAATGACACAGCCTAGTTGTGTAATGATGTAACAATGGTTGAAAAATGACACAGCCTAGTTGTGTAATGATGTAACAATGGTTGCAAAATGGCACAGCCTAGTTGTGTAATGGTGTAACAATGGTTACAAAATGACACATCCTTGTTGTGAAATGATGTAACAATGGTTGCAAAATGACACAGCCTCTTGGCGTAATGGTGTAACAATGGTTACAAAATGACACAGCCAAGTTGTATAATGGTGTAACAATGGTTACAAAATGACACAGCCACGTTGTATAATCGTGTAACAATGGTTACAAAATGACACAGCCACGTTGTGTAATGGTGTGTAATGATTGAAAAATGACACAGCCTTGTTGTGTAATGATGTAACAATGGTTGCAAAATGACACAGCCTAGTTGTGTAATGATGTAAAAATGGTTGCAAAATGACACAGCCTAGTTGTGTAATGATGTAACAATGGTTGCAAAATGACACAGCCTAGTTGTGTAATGGTGTAACAATGGTTGCAAAATGACACAGCCTAGTTGTGTAATGATGTAACAATGGTTGCAAAATGACACAGCCACGTAGTGTAATGGTGTAAATGGTTGCAAAATGACACAGCCACGTTGTGTAATGATGTAACAATGGTTGAAAAATGACACAGCCTTGTTGTGTAATGGTGTACCAATGGTTACACAATGACAAGCCACATTGTGTAATGGTGTAACAATGGTTACAAAATGACACAGCCATGTTGTGTAATGGTGTAACAATGGTTGCAAAATGACACAGCCTAGTTGTGTAATGATGTAACAATGGTTGCAAAATGACACAGCCTGGTTGTGTAATGGTGTAACAATGGTTGCAAAATGACACAGCCTAGTTGTGTAATGATGTAACAATGGTTGCAAAATGACACAGCCACGTTGTGTAATGGTGTAACAATGGTTGCAAAATGACACAGCCTAGTTGTGTAATGATGTAACAATGGTTGCAAAATGACACAGCCTAGTTGTGTAATGGTGTAACAATGGTTGCAAAATGACACAGCCTAGTTGTGTAATGATGTAACAATGGTTGCAAAATGACACAGCCTAGTTGTCTAATGATGTAACAATGGTTGCAAAATGACACAGCCTAGTTGTGTAATGATGTAACAATGGTTGCAAAATGACACAGCCTTGTTGTGTAATGATGTAACAATGGTTGCAAAATGACACAGCCTAGTTGTGTAATGGTGTAACAATGGTTACAAAATGACACATCCTTGTTGTGTAATGATGTAACAATGGTTGCAAAATGACACAGCCTCTTGGCGTAATGGTGTAACAATGGTTACAAAATGACACAGCCAAGTTGTATAATGGTGTAACAATGGTTACAAAATGACACAGCCACGTTGTATAATGGTGTAACAATGGTTACAAAATGACACAGCCACATTGTGTAATGGTGTAACAATGGTTACAAAATGACACAGCCATGTTGTGTAATGGTGTAACAATGATTGAAAAATGACACAGCCTTGTTGTGTAATGATGTAACAATGGTTGCAAAATGACACAGCCTAGTTGTGTAATGATGTAAAAATGGTTGCAAAATGACACAGCCTAGTTGTGTAATGATGTAACAATGGTTGCAAAATGACACAGCCTAGTTGTGTAATGATGTAAAAATGGTTGCAAAATGACACAGCCCAGTTGTGTAATGGTGTAACAAAGGTTGCAAAATGACACAGCCTAGTTGTGTAATGATGTAACAATGGTTGCAAAATGACACAGCCTAGTTGTGTAATGATGTAACAATGGTTGCAAAATGACACAGGCTAGTTGTGTAATGATGTAACAATGGTTGAAAAATGACACAGCCTTGTTGTGTAATGGTGTAACAATGGTTACACAATGACAAGCCACATTGTGTAATGGTGTAACAATGGTTACAAAATGACACATCCAAGTTGTGTAATGGTGTAACAATGGTTGAAAAATGACACAGCCTTGTTGTGTAATGATGTAACAATGGTTGCAAAATGACACAGCCTAGTTGTGTAATGATGTAAAAATGGTTGCAAAATGACACAGCCTAGTTGTGCAATGATGTAACAATGGTTGCAAAATGACACAGCCTAGTTGTGTAATGGTGTAACAATGGTTGCAAAATGACACAGCCTAGTTGTGTAATGATGTAACAATGGTTGCAAAATGACACAGCCTAGTTGTGTAATGATGTAACAATGGTTGAAAAATGACACAGCCTTGTTGTGTAATGATGTAACAATGGTTGGAAAATGACAAGCCACATTGTGTAATGGTGTAACAATGGTTACAAAATGACACAGCCAAGTTGTGTAATGGTGTAACAATGGTTGAAAAAGGACACAGCCTAGTTGTGTAATGATGTAACAATGGTTGCAAAATGACACAGCCTAGTTGTGCAATAATGTAACAATGGTTGCAAAATGACACAGCCTAGTTGTGTAATGGTGTAACAATGGTTGCAAAATGACACAGCCTAGTTGTGTAATGGTGTAACAATGGTTGAAAAATGACACAGCCTTGTTGTGTAATGGTGTAAAAATGGTTACACAATGACAAGCCACATTGTGTAATGAAGTAACAATGGTTACAAAATGACACAGCCAAGTTGTGTAATGGTGTAACAATGGTTGAAAAATGACACAGCCTTGTTGTGTAATGATGTAACAATGGTTGCAAAATGACACAGCCTAGTTTGTAATGATGTAACAATGGTTGCAAAATGACACAGCCTAGTTGTGTAATGATGTAACAATGGTTGCAAAATGACACACCCTAGTTGTGTAATGGTGTAACAATGGTTGCAAAATGACACAGCCTAGTTGTGTAATGATGTAACAATGGTTGCAAAATGACACAGCCTAGTTGTGTAATGATGTAACAATGGTTGAAAAATGACACAGCCTTGTTGTGTAATGATGTAACAATGGTTGCAAAATGACACAGCCTAGTTGTGTAATGGTGTAACAATGGTTACAAAATGACACATCCTTGCTGTGTAATGATGTAACAATGGTTGCAAAATGACACAGCCTCTTGGCGTAATGGTGTAACAATTGTTACAAAATGACACAGCCAAGTTGTATAATGGTGTAACAATGGTTACAAAATGACACAGCCACGTTGTATAATGGTGTAACAATGGTTACAAAATGACACAGCCACGTTGTGTAATGGTGTGACAATGGTTACAAAATGACACAGCCATGTTGTGTAATGGTGTAACAATGATTGAAAAATGACACAGCCTTGTTGTGTAATGATGTAACAATGGTTGCAAAATGACACAGCCTAGTTGTGTAATGATGTAAAAATGGTTGCAACATGACACAGCCTAGTTGTGTAATGATGTAACAATGGTTGCAAAATGACACAGCCTAGTTGTGTAATGATGTAACAATGGTTGCAAAATGACACAGCCTAGTTGTGTAATGATGTAACAATGGTTGCAAAATGACACCGCCTAGTTGTGTAATGATGTTACAATGGTTGCAAAATGACACAGCCTAGTTGTGTAATGGTGTAACAATGGTTGCAAAATGACACAGCCTAGTTGTGTAATGATGTAACAATGGTTGCAAAATGACACAGCCATGTTGTGTAATGGTGTAACAATGGTTGCAAAATGACACAGCCTAGTTGTGTAATGATGTAACAATGGTTGCAAAATGACACAGCCTAGTTGTGTAATGGTGTAACAATGGTTGCAAAATGACACAGCCTAGTTGTGTAATGATGTAACAATGGTTGCAAAATGACACAGCCTAGTTGTGTAATGATGTAACAATGGTTGCAAAATGACACAGCCACGTTGTGTAATGGTGTAACAATGGTTGCAAAATGACACAGCCTAGTTGTGTAATGATGTAACAATGGTTGCAAAATGACACAGCCTAGTTGTGTAATGATGTAACAATGGTTGCAAAATGACGCAGCCTAGTTGTGTAATGATGTAACAATGGGTGAAAAATGACACAGCCTTGTCGTGTAATGGTGTAACAATGGTTACACAATGACAAGCCACATTGTGTAATGGTGTAACAATGGTTACAAAATGACACAGCCAAGTTGTGTAATGGTGTAACAATGGTTGAAAAATGACACAGCCTTGTTGTGTAATGATGTAAGAATGGTTGCAAAATGACACAGCCTAGTTGTGTAATGATGTAACAATGGTTGCAAAATGACACAGCCTAGTTGTGTAATGATGTAACATTGGTTGCAAAATGACACAGCCTAGTTGTGTAATGGTGTAACAATGGTTGCAAAATGACACAGCCTAGTTGTGTAATGATGTAACAATGGTTGCAAAATGACACAGCCTAGTTGTGTAATGATGTAACAATGGTTGAAAAATGACAAAGCTTTGTTGTGTAATGATGTAACAATGGTTGCAAAATGACACAGCCTAGTTTTGTAATGATGTAACAATGGTTGAAAAATGACAAAGCCTTGTTGTGTAATGATGTAACAATGGTTGCAAAATGACACAGCCTAGTTGTGTAATGGTGTAACAATGGTTACCAAATGACACATCCTTGTTGTGAAATGATGTAACAATGGTTGCAAAATGACACAGCCTAGTTGTAGAATAGTGTAACAATGGTTACAAAATGACACAGCCACGTTGTGTAATGGTGTAACAATGGTTACAAAATGACACAGCCATGTTGTGTAGTGGTGTAACAATGATTGAAAAATGACACAGCCTTGTTGTGTAATGATGTAACAATGGTTGCAAAATGACACAGCCTAGTTGTGTAATGATGTAAAAATCGTTGCAAAATGACACAGCCTAGTTGTGTAATGATGTAACAATGGTTGCAAAATGAAACAGCCTAGTTGTATAATGATGTAACAATGGTTGCAAAATGACACAGCCTAGTTGTGTAATGGTGTAACAATGGTTGCAAAATGACACAGCCTAGTTGTGTAATGATGTAACAATGGTTGCAAAATGACACAGCCACGTTGTGTAATGGTGTAAATGGTTGCAAAATGACACAGCCTAGTTGTGTAATGGTGTAACAATGGTTGCAAAATGACACAGCCTAGTTGTGTAATGATGTATCAATGGTTGCAAAATGACACAGCCACGTAGTGTAATGGTGTAAATGGTTGCAAAATGACACAGCCACGTTGTGTAATGATGTAACAATGGTTGAAAAATGACACAGCCTTGTTGTGTAATGGTGTAACAATGGTTACACAATGACAAGCCACATTGTGTAATGCTGTAACAATGGTTACAAAATGACACAGCCATGTTGTGTAATGGTGTAACAATGGTTGCAAAATGACACAGCCTAGTTGTGTAATGGTGTAACAATGGTTGCAAAATGACACAGCCTAGTTGTGTAATGATGTAACAATGGTTGCAAAATGACACAGCCTAGTTGTGTAATGATGTAACAATGGTTGAAAAATGACACAGCCTTGTTGTGTAATGATGTAACAATTTTTGCAAAATGACACAGCCTAGTTGTGTAATGATGTAACAATGGTTGAAAAATGACACAGCCTAGTTGTGTAATGATGTAACAATGGTTGCAAAATGACACAGCCTAGTTGTGTAATGATGTAACAATGGTTGAAAAATGACACAGCCTTGTTGTGTAATGATGTAACAATGGTTGCAAAATGACACAGCCTAGTTGTGTAATGATGTAACAATGGTTGAAAAATGACACAGCCTAGTTGTGTAATGATGTAACAATGGTTGCAAAATGGCACAGCCTAGTTGTGTAATGGTGTAACAATGGTTACAAAATGACACATCCTTGTTGTGAAATGATGTAACAATGGTTGCAAAATGACACAGCCTCTTGGCGTAATGGTGTAACAATGGTTACAAAATGACACAGCCAAGTTGTATATTGGTGTAACAATGGTTACAAAATGACACAGCCACGTTGTATAATCGTGTAACAATGGTTACAAAATGACACAGCCACGTTGTGTAATGGTGTGTAATGATTGAAAAATGACACAGCCTTGTTGTGTAATGATGTAACAATGGTTGCAAAATGACACAGCCTAGTTGTGTAATGATGTAAAAATGGTTGCAAAATGACACAGCCTAGTTGTGTAATGATGTAACAATGGTTGCAAAATGACACAGCCTAGTTGTGTAATGGTGTAACAATGGTTGCAAAATGACACAGCCTAGTTGTGTAATGATGTAACAATGGTTGCAAAATGACACAGCCACGTAGTGTAATGGTGTAAATGGTTGCAAAATGACACAGCCACGTTGTGTAATGATGTAACAATGGTTGAAAAATGACACAGCCTTGTTGTGTAATGGTGTACCAATGGTTACACAATGACAAGCCACATTGTGTAATGGTGTAACAATGGTTACAAAATGACACAGCCATGTTGTGTAATGGTGTAACAATGGTTGCAAAATGACACAGCCTAGTTGTGTAATGATGTAACAATGGTTGCAAAATGACACAGCCTGGTTGTGTAATGGTGTAACAATGGTTGCAAAATGACACAGCCTAGTTGTGTAATGATGTAACAATGGTTGCAAAATGACACAGCCACGTTGTGTAATGGTGTAACAATGGTTGCAAAATGACACAGCCTAGTTGTGTAATGATGTAACAATGGTTGCAAAATGACACAGCCTAGTTGTGTAATGGTGTAACAATGGTTGCAAAATGACACAGCCTAGTTGTGTAATGATGTAACAATGGTTGCAAAATGACACAGCCTAGTTGTCTAATGATGTAACAATGGTTGCAAAATGACACAGCCTAGTTGTGTAATGATGTAACAATGGTTGCAAAATGACACAGCCTTGTTGTGTAATGATGTAACAATGGTTGCAAAATGACACAGCCTAGTTGTGTAATGGTGTAACAATGGTTACAAAATGACACATCCTTGTTGTGTAATGATGTAACAATGGTTGCAAAATGACACAGCCTCTTGGCGTAATGGTGTAACAATGGTTACAAAATGACACAGCCAAGTTGTATAATGGTGTAACAATGGTTACAAAATGACACAGCCACGTTGTATAATGGTGTAACAATGGTTACAAAATGACACAGCCACATTGTGTAATGGTGTAACAATGGTTACAAAATGACACAGCCATGTTGTGTAATGGTGTAACAATGATTGAAAAATGACACAGCCTTGTTGTGTAATGATGTAACAATGGTTGCAAAATGACACAGCCTAGTTGTGTAATGATGTAAAAATGGTTGCAAAATGACACAGCCTAGTTGTGTAATGATGTAACAATGGTTGCAAAATGACACAGCCTAGTTGTGTAATGATGTAAAAATGGTTGCAAAATGACACAGCCCAGTTGTGTAATGGTGTAACAAAGGTTGCAAAATGACAAGCCACATTGTGTAATGGTGTAACAATGGTTACAAAATGACACATCCAAGTTGTGTAATGGTGTAACAATGGTTGAAAAATGACACAGCCTTGTTGTGTAATGATGTAACAATGGTTGCAAAATGACACAGCCTAGTTGTGTAATGATGTAAAAATGGTTGCAAAATGACACAGCCTAGTTGTGCAATGATGTAACAATGGTTGCAAAATGACACAGCCTAGTTGTGTAATGGTGTAACAATGGTTGCAAAATGACACAGCCTAGTTGTGTAATGATGTAACAATGGTTGCAAAATGACACAGCCTAGTTGTGTAATGATGTAACAATGGTTGAAAAATGACACAGCCTTGTTGTGTAATGATGTAACAATGGTTGGAAAATGACAAGCCACATTGTGTAATGGTGTAACAATGGCTACAAAATGACACAGCCAAGTTGTGTAATGGTGTAACAATGGTTGAAAAAGGACACAGCCTTGTTGTGTAATGATGTAACAATGGTTGCAAAATGACACAGCCTAGTTTGTAATGATGTAACAATGGTTGCAAAATGACACAGCCTAGTTGTGTAATGATGTAACAATGGTTGCAAAATGACACACCCTAGTTGTGTAATGGTGTAACAATGGTTGCAAAATGACACAGCCTAGTTGTGTAATGATGTAACAATGGTTGCAAAATGACACAGCCTAGTTGTGTAATGATGTAACAATGGTTGAAAAATGACACAGCCTTGTTGTGTAATGATGTAACAATGGTTACAAAATGACACAGCCACGTTGTATAATGGTGTAACAATGGTTACAAAATGACACAGCCACGTTGTGTAATGGTGTGACAATGGTTACAAAATGACACAGCCATGTTGTGTAATGGTGTAACAATGATTGAAAAATGACACAGCCTTGTTGTGTAATGATGTAACAATGGTTGCAAAATGACACAGCCTAGTTGTGTAATGATGTAAAAATGGTTGCAAAATGACACAGCCTATTTATGTAATGATGTAACAATGGTTGCAAAATGACACAGCCTAGTTGTGTAATGATGTAACAATGGTTGCAAAATGACACAGCCTAGTTGTGTAATGATGAAACAATGGTTGCAAAATGACACTGCCTAGTTGTGTAATGATGTTACAATGGTTGCAAAATGACACAGCCTAGTTGTGTAATGGTGTAACAATGGTTGCAAAATGACACAGCCTAGTTGTGTAATGATGTAACAATGGTTGCAAAATGACACAGCCACGTTGTGTAATGGTGTAACAATGGTTGCAAAATGACGCAGCCTAGTTGTGTAATGATGTAACAATGGTTGCAAAACGACACAGCCTAGTTGTGTAATGGTGTAACAATGGTTGCAAAATGACACAGCCTAGTTGTGTAATGATGTAACAATGGTTGCAAAATGACACAGCCTAGTTGTGTAATGATGTAACAATGGTTGCAAAATGACACAGCCACGTTGTGTAATGGTGTAACAATGGTTGCAAAATGACACAGCCTAGTTGTGTAATGATGTAACAATGGTTGCAAAATGACACAGCCTAGTTGTGTAATGATGTAACAATGGTTGCAAAATGACACAGCCTAGTTGTGTAATGATGTAACAATGGGTGAAAAATGACACAGCCTTGTTGTGTAATGGTGTAACAATGGTTACACAATGACAAGCCACATTGTGTAATGGTGTGACAATGGTTACAAAATGACAAAGCCAAGTTGTGTAATGGTGTAACAATGGTTGAAAAATGACACAGCCTTGTTGTGTAATGATGTAAGAATGGTTGCAAAATGACACAGCCTAGTTGTGTAATGATGTAACAATGGTTGCAAAATGACACAGCCTAGTTGTGTAATGATGTAACATTGGTTGCAAAATGACACAGCCTAGTTGTGTAATGGTGTAACAATGGTTGCAAAATGACACAGCCTAGTTGTGTAATGATGTAACAATGGTTGCAAAATGACACAGCCTAGTTGTGTAATGATGTAACAATGGTTGAAAAATGACACAGCTGTGTTGTGTAATGATGTAACAATGGTTGCAAAATGACACAGCCTAGTTTTGTAATGATGTAACAATGGTTAAAAAATGACAAAGCCTTGTTGTGCAATGATGTAACAATGGTTGCAAAATGACTCAGCCTAGTTGTGTAATGGTGTAACAATGGTTACAAAATGACACATCCTTGTTGTGAAATGATGTAACAATGGTTGCAAAATGACACAGCCTCTTGGCGTAATGGTGTAACAATGGTTACAAAATGACACAGCCAAGTTGTATAATGGTGTAACAATGGTTACAAAATGACACAGCCACGTTGTATAATGGTGTAACAATGGTTACAAAATGACACAGCCACGTTGTGTAATGGTGTAACAATGGTTACAAAATGACACAGCCATGTTGTGTGGTGGTGTAACAATGATTGAAAAATGACACAGCCTAGTTGTGTAATGATGTAAAAATCGTTGCAAAATGACACAGCCTAGTTGTGTAATGATGTAACAATGGTTGCAAAATGAAACAGCCTAGTTGTATAATGATGTAACAATGGTTGCAAAATGACACAGCCTAGTTGTGTAATGGTGTAACAATGGTTGCAAAATGACACAGCCTAGTTGTGTAATGATGTAACAATGGTTGCAAAATGACACAGCCACGTTGTGTAATGGTGTAAATGGTTGCAAAATGACACAGCCTAGTTGTGTAATGATGTAACAATGGTTGAAAAATGACACAGCCTTGTTGTGTAATGGTGTAACTATGGTTACACAATGACAAGCCACATTGTGTAATGGTGTAACAATGGTTACAAAATGACACAGTCATGTTGTGTAATAGTGTAACAATGGTTGCAAAATGACACAGCCTAGTTGTGTAATGATGTAACAATGGTTGCAAAATGACACAGCCTAGTTGTGTAATGATGTAACAATGGTTGAAAAATGACACAGCTTTGTTGTGTAATGATGTAACAAAGGTTGCAAAATGACACAGCGTAGTTTTGTAATGATGTAACAATGGTTGAAAAATGACAAAGCCTTGTTGTGTAATGATGTAACAATGGTTGCAAAATGACACAGCCTAGTTGTGTAATGGTGTAACAATGGTTACAAAATGACACATCCTTGTTGTGAAATGATGTAACAATGGTTGCAAAATGACACAGCCTCTTGGCGTAATGGTGTAACAATGGTTACAAAATGACACAGCCAAGTTGTATAATGGTGTAACAATGGTTACAAAATGACACAGCCATGTTGTGTAGTGGTGTAACAATGATTGAAAAATGACACAGCCTTGTTGTGTAATGATGTAACAATGGTTGCAAAATGACACAGCCTAGTTGTGTAATGATGTAAAAATCGTTGCAAAATGACACAGCCTAGTTGTGTAATGATGTAACAATGGTTGCAAAATGAAACAGCCTAGTTGTATAATGATGTAACAATGGTTGCAAAATGACACAGCCTAGTTGTGTAATGGTGTAACAATGGTTGCAAAATGACACAGCCTAGTTGTGTAATGATGTAACAATGGTTGCAAAATGACACAGCCACGTTGTGTAATGGTGTAAATGGTTGCAAAATGACACAGCCTAGTTGTGTAATGGTGTAACAATGGTTGCAAAATGACACAGCCTAGTTGTGTAATGATGTATCAATGGTTGCAAAATGACACAGCCACGTAGTGTAATGGTGTAAATGGTTGCAAAATGACACAGCCACGTTGTGTAATGATGTAACAATGGTTGAAAAATGACACAGCCTTGTTGTGTAATGGTGTAACAATGGTTACACAATGACAAGCCACATTGTGTAATGCTGTAACAATGGTTACAAAATGACACAGCCATGTTGTGTAATGGTGTAACAATGGTTGCAAAATGACACAGCCTAGTTGTGTAATGGTGTAACAATGGTTGCAAAATGACACAGCCTAGTTGTGTAATGATGTAACAATGGTTGCAAAATGACACAGCCTAGTTGTGTAATGATGTAACAATGGTTGAAAAATGACACAGCCTTGTTGTGTAATGATGTAACAATTTTTGCAAAATGACACAGCCTAGTTGTGTAATGATGTAACAATGGTTGAAAAATGACACAGCCTAGTTGTGTAATGATGTAACAATGGTTGCAAAATGACACAGCCTAGTTGTGTAATGATGTAACAATGGTTGAAAAATGACACAGCCTAGTTGTGTAATGATGTAACAATGGTTGCAAAATGGCACAGCCTAGTTGTGTAATGGTGTAACAATGGTTACAAAATGACACATCCTTGTTGTGAAATGATGTAACAATGGTTGCAAAATGACACAGCCTCTTGGCGTAATGGTGTAACAATGGTTACAAAATGACACAGCCAAGTTGTATAATGGTGTAACAATGGTTACAAAATGACACAGCCACGTTGTATAATCGTGTAACAATGGTTACAAAATGACACAGCCACGTTGTGTAATGGTGTGTAATGATTGAAAAATGACACAGCCTTGTTGTGTAATGATGTAACAATGGTTGCAAAATGACACAGCCTAGTTGTGTAATGATGTAAAAATGGTTGCAAAATGACACAGCCTAGTTGTGTAATGATGTAACAATGGTTGCAAAATGACACAGCCTAGTTGTGTAATGGTGTAACAATGGTTGCAAAATGACACAGCCTAGTTGTGTAATGATGTAACAATGGTTGCAAAATGACACAGCCACGTAGTGTAATGGTGTAAATGGTTGCAAAATGACACAGCCACGTTGTGTAATGATGTAACAATGGTTGAAAAATGACACAGCCTTGTTGTGTAATGGTGTACCAATGGTTACACAATGACAAGCCACATTGTGTAATGGTGTAACAATGGTTACAAAATGACACAGCCATGTTGTGTAATGGTGTAACAATGGTTGCAAAATGACACAGCCTAGTTGTGTAATGATGTAACAATGGTTGCAAAATGACACAGCCTGGTTGTGTAATGGTGTAACAATGGTTGCAAAATGACACAGCCTAGTTGTGTAATGATGTAACAATGGTTGCAAAATGACACAGCCACGTTGTGTAATGGTGTAACAATGGTTGCAAAATGACACAGCCTAGTTGTGTAATGATGTAACAATGGTTGCAAAATGACACAGCCTAGTTGTGTAATGGTGTAACAATGGTTGCAAAATGACACAGCCTAGTTGTGTAATGATGTAACAATGGTTGCAAAATGACACAGCCTAGTTGTCTAATGATGTAACAATGGTTGCAAAATGACACAGCCTAGTTGTGTAATGATGTAACAATGGTTGCAAAATGACACAGCCTTGTTGTGTAATGATGTAACAATGGTTGCAAAATGACACAGCCTAGTTGTGTAATGGTGTAACAATGGTTACAAAATGACACATCCTTGTTGTGTAATGATGTAACAATGGTTGCAAAATGACACAGCCTCTTGGCGTAATGGTGTAACAATGGTTACAAAATGACACAGCCAAGTTGTATAATGGTGTAACAATGGTTACAAAATGACACAGCCACGTTGTATAATGGTGTAACAATGGTTACAAAATGACACAGCCACATTGTGTAATGGTGTAACAATGGTTACAAAATGACACAGCCATGTTGTGTAATGGTGTAACAATGATTGAAAAATGACACAGCCTTGTTGTGTAATGATGTAACAATGGTTGCAAAATGACACAGCCTAGTTGTGTAATGATGTAAAAATGGTTGCAAAATGACACAGCCTAGTTGTGTAATGATGTAACAATGGTTGCAAAATGACACAGCCTAGTTGTGTAATGATGTAAAAATGGTTGCAAAATGACACAGCCCAGTTGTGTAATGGTGTAACAAAGGTTGCAAAATGACACAGCCTAGTTGTGTAATGATGTAACAATGGTTGCAAAATGACACAGCCTAGTTGTGTAATGATGTAACAATGGTTGCAAAATGACACAGGCTAGTTGTGTAATGATGTAACAATGGTTGAAAAATGACACAGCCTTGTTGTGTAATGGTGTAACAATGGTTACACAATGACAAGCCACATTGTGTAATGGTGTAACAATGGTTACAAAATGACACATCCAAGTTGTGTAATGGTGTAACAATGGTTGAAAAATGACACAGCCTTGTTGTGTAATGATGTAACAATGGTTGCAAAATGACACAGCCTAGTTGTGTAATGATGTAAAAATGGTTGCAAAATGACACAGCCTAGTTGTGCAATGATGTAACAATGGTTGCAAAATGACACAGCCTAGTTGTGTAATGGTGTAACAATGGTTGCAAAATGACACAGCCTAGTTGTGTAATGATGTAACAATGGTTGCAAAATGACACAGCCTAGTTGTGTAATGATGTAACAATGGTTGAAAAATGACACAGCCTTGTTGTGTAATGATGTAACAATGGTTGGAAAATGACAAGCCACATTGTGTAATGGTGTAACAATGGTTACAAAATGACACAGCCAAGTTGTGTAATGGTGTAACAATGGTTGAAAAAGGACACAGCCTTGTTGTGTAATGATGTAACAATGGTTGCAAAATGACACAGCCTAGTTTGTAATGATGTAACAATGGTTGCAAAATGACACAGCCTAGTTGTGTAATGATGTAACAATGGTTGCAAAATGACACACCCTAGTTGTGTAATGGTGTAACAATGGTTGCAAAATGACACAGCCTAGTTGTGTAATGATGTAACAATGGTTGCAAAATGACACAGCCTAGTTGTGTAATGATGTAACAATGGTTGAAAAATGACACAGCCTTGTTGTGTAATGATGTAACAATGGTTGCAAAATGACACAGCCTAGTTGTGTAATGGTGTAACAATGGTTACAAAATGACACATCCTTGTTGTGTAATGATGTAACAATGGTTGCAAAATGACACAGCCTCTTGGCGTAATGGTGTAACAATGGTTACAAAATGACACAGCCAAGTTGTATAATGGTGTAACAATGGTTACAAAATGACACAGCCACGTTGTATAATGGTGTAACAATGGTTACAAAATGACACAGCCACGTTGTGTAATGGTGTGACAATGGTTACAAAATGACACAGCCATGTTGTGTAATGGTGTAACAATGATTGAAAAATGACACAGCCTTGTTGTGTAATGATGTAACAATGGTTGCAAAATGACACAGCCTAGTTGTGTAATGATGTAAAAATGGTTGCAAAATGACACAGCCTATTTATGTAATGATGTAACAATGGTTGCAAAATGACACAGCCTAGTTGTGTAATGATGTAACAATGGTTGCAAAATGACACAGCCTAGTTGTGTAATGATGAAACAATGGTTGCAAAATGACACTGCCTAGTTGTGTAATGATGTTACAATGGTTGCAAAATGACACAGCCTAGTTGTGTAATGGTGTAACAATGGTTGCAAAATGACACAGCCTAGTTGTGTAATGATGTAACAATGGTTGCAAAATGACACAGCCACGTTGTGTAATGGTGTAACAATGGTTGCAAAATGACGCAGCCTAGTTGTGTAATGATGTAACAATGGTTGCAAAACGACACAGCCTAGTTGTGTAATGGTGTAACAATGGTTGCAAAATGACACAGCCTAGTTGTGTAATGATGTAACAATGGTTGCAAAATGACACAGCCTAGTTGTGTAATGATGTAACAATGGTTGCAAAATGACACAGCCACGTTGTGTAATGGTGTAACAATGGTTGCAAAATGACACAGCCTAGTTGTGTAATGATGTAACAATGGTTGCAAAATGACACAGCCTAGTTGTGTAATGATGTAACAATGGTTGCAAAATGACACAGCCTAGTTGTGTAATGATGTAACAATGGGTGAAAAATGACACAGCCTTGTTGTGTAATGGTGTAACAATGGTTACACAATGACAAGCCACATTGTGTAATGGTGTGACAATGGTTACAAAATGACAAAGCCAAGTTGTGTAATGGTGTAACAATGGTTGAAAAATGACACAGCCTTGTTGTGTAATGATGTAAGAATGGTTGCAAAATGACACAGCCTAGTTGTGTAATGATGTAACAATGGTTGCAAAATGACACAGCCTAGTTGTGTAATGATGTAACATTGGTTGCAAAATGACACAGCCTAGTTGTGTAATGGTGTAACAATGGTTGCAAAATGACACAGCCTAGTTGTGTAATGATGTAACAATGGTTGCAAAATGACACAGCCTAGTTGTGTAATGATGTAACAATGGTTGAAAAATGACACAGCTGTGTTGTGTAATGATGTAACAATGGTTGCAAAATGACACAGCCTAGTTTTGTAATGATGTAACAATGGTTAAAAAATGACAAAGCCTTGTTGTGCAATGATGTAACAATGGTTGCAAAATGACTCAGCCTAGTTGTGTAATGGTGTAACAATGGTTACAAAATGACACATCCTTGTTGTGAAATGATGTAACAATGGTTGCAAAATGACACAGCCTCTTGGCGTAATGGTGTAACAATGGTTACAAAATGACACAGCCAAGTTGTATAATGGTGTAACAATGGTTACAAAATGACACAGCCACGTTGTATAATGGTGTAACAATGGTTACAAAATGACACAGCCACGTTGTGTAATGGTGTAACAATGGTTACAAAATGACACAGCCATGTTGTGTGGTGGTGTAACAATGATTGAAAAATGACACAGCCTAGTTGTGTAATGATGTAAAAATCGTTGCAAAATGACACAGCCTAGTTGTGTAATGATGTAACAATGGTTGCAAAATGAAACAGCCTAGTTGTATAATGATGTAACAATGGTTGCAAAATGACACAGCCTAGTTGTGTAATGGTGTAACAATGGTTGCAAAATGACACAGCCTAGTTGTGTAATGATGTAACAATGGTTGCAAAATGACACAGCCACGTTGTGTAATGGTGTAAATGGTTGCAAAATGACACAGCCTAGTTGTGTAATGATGTAACAATGGTTGAAAAATGACACAGCCTTGTTGTGTAATGGTGTAACTATGGTTACACAATGACAAGCCACATTGTGTAATGGTGTAACAATGGTTACAAAATGACACAGTCATGTTGTGTAATAGTGTAACAATGGTTGCAAAATGACACAGCCTAGTTGTGTAATGATGTAACAATGGTTGCAAAATGACACAGCCTAGTTGTGTAATGATGTAACAATGGTTGAAAAATGACACAGCTTTGTTGTGTAATGATGTAACAAAGGTTGCAAAATGACACAGCGTAGTTTTGTAATGATGTAACAATGGTTGAAAAATGACAAAGCCTTGTTGTGTAATGATGTAACAATGGTTGCAAAATGACACAGCCTAGTTGTGTAATGGTGTAACAATGGTTACAAAATGACACATCCTTGTTGTGAAATGATGTAACAATGGTTGCAAAATGACACAGCCTCTTGGCGTAATGGTGTAACAATGGTTACAAAATGACACAGCCAAGTTGTATAATGGTGTAACAATGGTTACAAAATGACACAGCCACGTTGTATAATGGTGTAACAATGGTTACAAAATGACACAGCCACGTTGTGTAATGGTGTAACAATAGTTACAAAATGACACAGCCATGTTGTGTAGTGGTGTAACAATGATTGAAAAATGACACAGCCTTGTTGTGTAATGATGTAACAATGGTTGCAAAATGACACAGCCTAGTTGTGTAATGATGTAAAAATCGTTGCAAAATGACACAGCCTAGTTGTGTAATGATGTAACAATGGTTGCAAAATGAAACAGCCTAGTTGTATAATGATGTAACAATGGTTGCAAAATGACACAGCCTAGTTGTGTAATGGTGTAACAATGGTTGCAAAATGACACAGCCTAGTTGTGTAATGATGTAACAATGGTTGCAAAATGACACAGCCTAGTTGTGTAATGATGTAACAATGGTTGCAAAATGACACAGCCTAGTTGTGTAATGATGTAACAATGGTTGCAAAATGACACAGCCTTGTTGTGTAATGGTGTAACAATGGTTACACAATGACAAGGCACATTGTGTAATGGTGTAACAATGGTTACAAAATGACACATCCAAGTTGTGTAATGGTGTAACAATGGATGAAAAATGACACAGCCTTGTTGTGTAATGATGTAACAATGGTTGCAAAATGACACAGCCTAGTTGTGTAATGATGTAACAATGGTTGCAAAATGACACAGCCTAGGTGTGCAATGATGTAACAATGGTTGCAAAATGACACAGCCTAGTTGTGTAATGGTGTAACAATGGTTGCAAAATGACACAGCCTAGTTGTGTAATGATGTAACAATGGTTGCAAAATGACACAGCCTAGTTGTGTAATGATGTAACAATGGTTGAAAAATGACACAGCCTTGTTGTGTAATGATGTAACAATGGTTGGAAAATGACAAGCCACATTGTGTAATGGTGTAACAATGGTTACAAAATGACACAGCCAAGTTGTGTAATGGTGTAACAATGGTTGAAAAAGGACACAGCCTTGTTGTGTAATGATGTAACAATGGTTGCAAAATGACACAGCCTAGTTTGTAATGATGTAACAATGGTTGCAAAATGACACAGCCTAGTTGTGTAATGATGTAACAATGGTTGCAAAATGACACACCCTAGTTGTGTAATGGTGTAACAATGGTTGCAAAATGACACAGCCTAGTTGTGTAATGATGTAACAATGGTTGCAAAATGACACAGCCTAGTTGTGTAATGATGTAACAATGGTTGAAAAATGACACAGCCTTGTTGTGTAATGATGTAACAATGGTTGCAAAATGACACAGCCTAGTTGTGTAATGGTGTAACAATGGTTACAAAATGACACATCCTTGTTGTGTAATGATGTAACAATGGTTGCAAAATGACACAGCCTCTTGGCGTAATGGTGTAACAATGGTTACAAAATGACACAGCCAAGTTGTATATTGGTGTAACAATGGTTACAAAATGACACAGCCACGTTGTATAATGGTGTAACAATGGTTACAAAATGACACAGCCACGTTGTGTAATGGTGTGACAATGGTTACAAAATGACACAGCCATGTTGTGTAATGGTGTAACAATGATTGAAAAATGACACAGCCTTGTTGTGTAATGATGTAACAATGGTTGCAAAATGACACAGCCTAGTTGTGTAATGATGTAAAAATGGTTGCAAAATGACACAGCCTATTTATGTAATGATGTAACAATGGTTGCAAAATGACACAGCCTAGTTGTGTAATGATGTAACAATGGTTGCAAAATGACACAGCCTAGTTGTGTAATGATGAAACAATGGTTGCAAAATGACACTGCCTAGTTGTGTAATGATGTTACAATGGTTGCAAAATGACACAGCCTAGTTGTGTAATGGTGTAACAATGGTTGCAAAATGACACAGCCTAGTTGTGTAATGATGTAACAATGGTTGCAAAATGACACAGCCACGTTGTGTAATGGTGTAACAATGGTTGCAAAATGACGAAGCCTAGTTGTGTAATGATGTAACAATGGTTGCAAAATGACACAGCCTAGTTGTGTAATGATGAAACAATGGTTGCAAAATGACACTGCCTAGTTGTGTAATGATGTTACAATGGTTGCAAAATGACACAGCCTAGTTGTGTAATGGTGTAACAATGGTTGCAAAATGACACAGCCTAGTTGTGTAATGATGTAACAATGGTTGCAAAATGACACAGCCACGTTGTGTAATGGTGTAACAATGGTTGCAAAATGACGAAGCCTAGTTGTGTAATGATGTAACAATGGTTGCAAAACGACACAGCCTAGTTGTGTAATGGTGTAACAATGGTTGCAAAATGACACAGCCTAGTTGTGTAATGATGTAACAATGGTTGCAAAATGACACAGCCACGTTGTGTAATGGTGTAACAATGGTTGCAAAATGACACAGCCTAGTTGTGTAATGATGTAACAATGGTTGCAAAATGACACAGCCTAGTTGTGTAATGATGTAACAATGGTTGCAAAATGACACAGCCTAGTTGTGTAATGATGTAACAATGGGTGAAAAATGACACAGCCTTGTTGTGTAATGGTGTAACAATGGTTACACAATGACAAGCCACATTGTGTAATGGTGTAACAATGGTTACAAAATGACAAAGCCAAGTTGTGTAATGGTGTAACAATGGTTGAAAAATGACACAGCCTTGTTGTGTAATGATGTAAGAATGGTTGCAAAATGACACAGCCTAGTTGTGTAATGATGTAACAATGGTTGCAAAATGACACAGCCTAGTTGTGTAATGATGTAACATTGGTTGCAAAATGACACAGCCTAGTTGTGTAATGGTGTAACAATGGTTGCAAAATGACACAGCCTAGTTGTGTAATGATGTAACAATGGTTGCAAAATGACACAGCCTAGTTGTGTAATGATGTAACAATGGTTGAAAAATGACACAGCTGTGTTGTGTAATGATGTAACAATGGTTGCAAAATGACACAGCCTAGTTTTGTAATGATGTAACAATGGTTGCAAAATGACACAGCCACGTTGTGTAATGGTGTAACAATGGTTGCAAAATGACGCAGCCTAGTTGTGTAATGATGTAACAATGGTTGCAAAACGACACAGCCTAGTTGTGTAATGGTGTAACAATGGTTGCAAAATGACACAGCCTAGTTGTGTAATGATGTAACAATGGTTGCAAAATGACACAGCCTAGTTGTGTAATGATGTAACAATGGTTGCAAAATGACACAGCCACGTTGTGTAATGGTGTAACAATGGTTGCAAAATGACACAGCCTAGTTGTGTAATGATGTAACAATGGTTGCAAAATGACACAGCCTAGTTGTGTAATGATGTAACAATGGTTGCAAAATGACACAGCCTAGTTGTGTAATGATGTAACAATGGGTGAAAAATGACACAGCCTTGTTGTGTAATGGTGTAACAATGGTTACACAATGACAAGCCACATTGTGTAATGGTGTAACAATGGTTACAAAATGACAAAGCCAAGTTGTGTAATGGTGTAACAATGGTTGAAAAATGACACAGCCTTGTTGTGTAATGATGTAAGAATGGTTGCAAAATGACACAGCCTAGTTGTGTAATGATGTAACAATGGTTGCAAAATGACACAGCCTAGTTGTGTAATGATGTAACATTGGTTGCAAAATGACACAACCTAGTTGTGTAATGGTGTAACAATGGTTGCAAAATGACACAGCCTAGTTGTGTAATGATGTAACAATGGTTGCAAAATGACACAGCCTAGTTGTGTAATGATGTAACAATGGTTGAAAAATGACACAGCTGTGTTGTGTAATGATGTAACAATGGTTGCAAAATGACACAGCCTAGTTTTGTAATGATGTAACAATGGTTAAAAAATGACAAAGCCTTGTTGTGCAATGATGTAACAATGGTTGCAAAATGACTCAGCCTAGTTGTGTAATGGTGTAACAATGGTTACAAAATGACACATCCTTGTTGTGAAATGATGTAACAATGGTTGCAAAATGACACAGCCTCTTGGCGTAATGGTGTAACAATGGTTACAAAATGACACAGCCAAGTTGTATAATGGTGTAACAATGGTTACAAAATGACACAGCCACGTTGTATAATGGTGTAACAATGGTTACAAAATGACACAGCCACGTTGTGTAATGGTGTAACAATGGTTACAAAATGACACAGCCATGTTGTGTGGTGGTGTAACAATGATTGAAAAATGACACAGCCTAGTTGTGTAATGATGTAAAAATCGTTGCAAAATGACACAGCCTAGTTGTGTAATGATGTAACAATGGTTGCAAAATGAAACAGCCTAGTTGTATAATGATGTAACAATGGTTGCAAAATGACACAGCCTAGTTGTGTAATGGTGTAACAATGGTTGCAAAATGACACAGCCTAGTTGTGTAATGATGTAACAATGGTTGCAAAATGACACAGCCACGTTGTGTAATGGTGTAAATGGTTGCAAAATGACACAGCCTAGTTGTGTAATGATGTAACAATGGTTGAAAAATGACACAGCCTTGTTGTGTAATGGTGTAACTATGGTTACACAATGACAAGCCACATTGTGTAATGGTGTAACAATGGTTACAAAATGACACAGTCATGTTGTGTAATAGTGTAACAATGGTTGCAAAATGACACAGCCTAGTTGTGTAATGATGTAACAATGGTTGCAAAATGACACAGCCTAGTTGTGTAATGATGTAACAATGGTTGAAAAATGACACAGCTTTGTTGTGTAATGATGTAACAAAGGTTGCAAAATGACACAGCGTAGTTTTGTAATGATGTAACAATGGTTGAAAAATGACAAAGCCTTGTTGTGTAATGATGTAACAATGGTTGCAAAATGACACAGCCTAGTTGTGTAATGATGTAAAAATGGTTGCAAAATGACACAGCCTATTTATGTAATGATGTAACAATGGTTGCAAAATGACACAGCCTAGTTGTGTAATGATGTAACAATGGTTGCAAAATGACACAGCCTAGTTGTGTAATGATGAAACAATGGTTGCAAAATGACACTGCCTAGTTGTGTAATGATGTTACAATGGTTGCAAAATGACACAGCCTAGTTGTGTAATGGTGTAACAATGGTTACAAAATGACACATCCTTGTTGTGAAATGATGTAACAATGGTTACAAAATGACACAGCCATGTTGTGTAATGGTGTAACAATGGTTGCAAAATGACACCGCCTAGTTGTGTAATGGTGTAACAATGGTTGCAAAATGACACAGCCTAGTTGTGTAATGATGTAACAATGGTTGCAAAATGACACAGCCTAGTTGTGTAATGATGTAACAATGGTTGAAAAATGACACAGCCTTGTTGTGTAATGATGTAACAATTTTTGCAAAATGACACAGCCTAGTTGTGTAATGATGTAACAATGGTTGAAAAATGACACAGCCTAGTTGTGTAATGATGTAACAATGGTTGCAAAATGACACAGCCTAGTTGTGTAATGATGTAACAATGGTTGAAAAATGACACAGCCTTGTTGTGTAATGATGTAACAATGGTTGCAAAATGACACAGCCTAGTTGTGTAATGATGTAACAATGGTTGAAAAATGACACAGCCTAGTTGTGTAATGATGTAACAATGGTTGCAAAATGGCACAGCCTAGTTGTGTAATGGTGTAACAATGGTTACAAAATGACACATCCTTGTTGTGAAATGATGTAACAATGGTTGCAAAATGACACAGCCTCTTGGCGTAATGGTGTAACAATGGTTACAAAATGACACAGCCAAGTTGTATAATGGTGTAACAATGGTTACAAAATGACACAGCCACGTTGTATAATCGTGTAACAATGGTTACAAAATGACACAGCCACGTTGTGTAATGGTGTGTAATGATTGAAAAATGACACAGCCTTGTTGTGTAATGATGTAACAATGGTTGCAAAATGACACAGCCTAGTTGTGTAATGATGTAAAAATGGTTGCAAAATGACACAGCCTAGTTGTGTAATGATGTAACAATGGTTGCAAAATGACACAGCCTAGTTGTGTAATGGTGTAACAATGGTTGCAAAATGACACAGCCTAGTTGTGTAATGATGTAACAATGGTTGCAAAATGACACAGCCACGTAGTGTAATGGTGTAAATGGTTGCAAAATGACACAGCCACGTTGTGTAATGATGTAACAATGGTTGAAAAATGACACAGCCTTGTTGTGTAATGGTGTACCAATGGTTACACAATGACAAGCCACATTGTGTAATGGTGTAACAATGGTTACACAATGACAAGCCACATTGTGTAATGGTGTAACAATGGTTACAAAATGACACATCCAAGTTGTGTAATGGTGTAACAATGGTTGAAAAATGACACAGCCTTGTTGTGTAATGATGTAACAATGGTTGCAAAATGACACAGCCTAGTTGTGTAATGATGTAAAAATGGTTGCAAAATGACACAGCCTAGTTGTGCAATGATGTAACAATGGTTGCAAAATGACACAGCCTAGTTGTGTAATGGTGTAACAATGGTTGCAAAATGACACAGCCTAGTTGTGTAATGATGTAACAATGGTTGCAAAATGACACAGCCTAGTTGTGTAATGATGTAACAATGGTTGAAAAATGACACAGCCTTGTTGTGTAATGATGTAACAATGGTTGGAAAATGACAAGCCACATTGTGTAATGGTGTAACAATGGTTACAAAATGACACAGCCAAGTTGTGTAATGGTGTAACAATGGTTGAAAAAGGACACAGCCTTGTTGTGTAATGATGTAACAATGGTTGCAAAATGACACAGCCTAGTTTGTAATGATGTAACAATGGTTGCAAAATGACACAGCCTAGTTGTGTAATGATGTAACAATGGTTGCAAAATGACACACCCTAGTTGTGTAATGGTGTAACAATGGTTGCAAAATGACACAGCCTAGTTGTGTAATGATGTAACAATGGTTGCAAAATGACACAGCCTAGTTGTGTAATGATGTAACAATGGTTGAAAAATGACACAGCCTTGTTGTGTAATGATGTAACAATGGTTGCAAAATGACACAGCCTAGTTGTGTAATGGTGTAACAATGGTTACAAAATGACACATCCTTGTTGTGTAATGATGTAACAATGGTTGCAAAATGACACAGCCTCTTGGCGTAATGGTGTAACAATGGTTACAAAATGACACAGCCAAGTTGTATAATGGTGTAACAATGGTTACAAAATGACACAGCCACGTTGTATAATGGTGTAACAATGGTTACAAAATGACACAGCCACGTTGTGTAATGGTGTGACAATGGTTACAAAATGACACAGCCATGTTGTGTAATGGTGTAACAATGATTGAAAAATGACACAGCCTTGTTGTGTAATGATGTAACAATGGTTGCAAAATGACACAGCCTAGTTGTGTAATGATGTAAAAATGGTTGCAAAATGACACAGCCTATTTATGTAATGATGTAACAATGGTTGCAAAATGACACAGCCTAGTTGTGTAATGATGTAACAATGGTTGCAAAATGACACAGCCTAGTTGTTTAATGATGAAACAATGGTTGCAAAATGACACTGCCTAGTTGTGTAATGATGTTACAATGGTTGCAAAATGACACAGCCTAGTTGTGTAATGGTGTAACAATGGTTGCAAAATGACACAGCCTAGTTGTGTAATGATGTAACAATGGTTGCAAAATTACACAGCCACGTTGTGTAATGGTGTAACAATGGTTGCAAAATGACGCAGCCTAGTTGTGTAATGATGTAACAATGGTTGCAAAACGACACAGCCTAGTTGTGTAATGGTGTAACAATGGTTGCAAAATGACACAGCCTAGTTGTGTAATGATGTAACAATGGTTGCAAAATGACACAGCCTAGTTGTGTAATGATGTAACAATGGTTGCAAAATGACACAGCCACGTTGTGTAATGGTGTAACAATGGTTGCAAAATGACACAGCCTAGTTGTGTAATGATGTAACAATGGTTGCAAAATGACACAGCCTAGTTGTGTAATGATGTAACAATGGTTGCAAAATGACACAGCCTAGTTGTGTAATGATGTAACAATGGGTGAAAAATGACACAGCCTTGTTGTGTAATGGTGTAACAATGGTTACACAATGACAAGCCACATTGTGTAATGGTGTGACAATGGTTACAAAATGACAAAGCCAAGTTGTGTAATGGTGTAACAATGGTTGAAAAATGACACAGCCTTGTTGTGTAATGATGTAAGAATGGTTGCAAAATGACACAGCCTAGTTGTGTAATGATGTAACAATGGTTGCAAAATGACACAGCCTAGTTGTGTAATGATGTAACATTGGTTGCAAAATGACACAGCCTAGTTGTGTAATGGTGTAACAATGGTTGCAAAATGACACAGCCTAGTTGTGTAATGATGTAACAATGGTTGCAAAATGACACAGCCTAGTTGTGTAATGATGTAACAATGGTTGAAAAATGACACAGCTGTGTTGTGTAATGATGTAACAATGGTTGCAAAATGACACAGCCTAGTTTTGTAATGATGTAACAATGGTTAAAAAATGACAAAGCCTTGTTGTGCAATGATGTAACAATGGTTGCAAAATGACTCAGCCTAGTTGTGTAATGGTGTAACAATGGTTACAAAATGACACATCCTTGTTGTGAAATGATGTAACAATGGTTGCAAAATGACACAGCCAAGTTGTATAATGGTGTAACAATGGTTACAAAATGACACAGCCACGTTGTATAATGGTGTAACAATGGTTACAAAATGACACAGCCACGTTGTGTAATGGTGTAACAATGGTTACAAAATGACACAGCCATGTTGTGTGGTGGTGTAACAATGATTGAAAAATGACACAGCCTAGTTGTGTAATGATGTAAAAATCGTTGCAAAATGACACAGCCTAGTTGTGTAATGATGTAACAATGGTTGCAAAATGAAACAGCCTAGTTGTATAATGATGTAACAATGGTTGCAAAATGACACAGCCTAGTTGTGTAATGGTGTAACAATGGTTGCAAAATGACACAGCCTAGTTGTGTAATGATGTAACAATGGTTGCAAAATGACACAGCCACGTTGTGTAATGGTGTAAATGGTTGCAAAATGACACAGCCTAGTTGTGTAATGATGTAACAATGGTTGAAAAATGACACAGCCTTGTTGTGTAATGGTATAACTATGGTTACACAATGACAAGCCACATTGTGTAATGGTGTAACAATGGTTACAAAATGACACAGTCATGTTGTGTAATAGTGTAACAATGGTTGCAAAATGACACAGCCTAGTTGTGTAATGATGTAACAATGGTTGCAAAATGACACAGCCTAGTTGTGTAATGATGTAACAATGGTTGAAAAATGACACAGCTTTGTTGTGTAATGATGTAACAAAGGTTGCAAAATGACACAGCGTAGTTTTGTAATGATGTAACAATGGTTGAAAAATGACAAAGCCTTGTTGTGTAATGATGTAACAATGGTTGCAAAATGACACAGCCTAGTTGTGTAATGGTGTAACAATGGTTACAAAATGACACATCCTTGTTGTGAAATTATGTAACAATGGTTGCAAAATGACACAGCCTCTTGGCGTAATGGTGTAACAATGGTTACAAAATGACACAGCCAAGTTGTATAATGGTGTAACAATGGTTACAAAATGACACAGCTACGTTGTATAATGGTGTAACAATGGTTACAAAATGACACAGCCACGTTGTGTAATGGTGTAACAATAGTTACAAAATGACACAGCCATGTTGTGTAGTGGTGTAACAATGATTGAAAAATGACACAGCCTTGTTGTGTAATGATGTAACAATGGTTGCAAAATGACACAGCCTAGTTGTGTAATGATGTAAAAATCGTTGCAAAATGACACAGCCTAGTTGTGTAATGATGTAACAATGGTTGCAAAATGAAACAGCCTAGTTGTATAATGATGTAACAATGGTTGCAAAATGACACAGCCTAGTTGTGTAATGGTGTAACAATGGTTGCAAAATGACACAGCCTAGTTGTGTAATGATGTAACAATGGTTGCAAAATGACACAGCCTAGTTGTGTAATGATGTAACAATGGTTGCAAAATGACACAGCCTAGTTGTGTAATGATGTAACAATGGTTGCAAAATGACACAGCCTTGTTGTGTAATGGTGTAACAATGGTTACACAATGACAAGGCACATTGTGTAATGGTGTAACAATGGTTACAAAATGACACATCCAAGTTGTGTAATGGTGTAACAATGGTTGAAAAATGACACAGCCTTGTTGTGTAATGATGTAACAATGGTTGCAAAATGACACAGCCTAGTTGTGTAATGATGTAACAATGGTTGCAAAATGACACAGCCTAGTTGTGCAATGATGTAACAATGGTTGCAAAATGACACAGCCTAGTTGTGTAATGGTGTAACAATGGTTGCAAAATGACACAGCCTAGTTGTGTAATGATGTAACAATGGTTGCAAAATGACACAGCCTAGTTGTGTAATGATGTAACAATGGTTGAAAAATGACACAGCCTTGTTGTGTAATGATGTAACAATGGTTGGAAAATGACAAGCCACATTGTGTAATGGTGTAACAATGGTTACAAAATGACACAGCCAAGTTGTGTAATGGTGTAACAATGGTTGAAAAAGGACACAGCCTTGTTGTGTAATGATGTAACAATGGTTGCAAAATGACACAGCCTAGTTTGTAATGATGTAACAATGGTTGCAAAATGACACAGCCTAGTTGTGTAATGATGTAACAATGGTTGCAAAATGACACACCCTAGTTGTGTAATGGTGTAACAATGGTTGCAAAATGACACAGCCTAGTTGTGTAATGATGTAACAATGGTTGAAAAATGACACAGCCTTGTTGTGTAATGATGTAACAATGGTTGGAAAATGACAAGCCACATTGTGTAATGGTGTAACAATGGTTGAAAAAGGACACAGCCTTGTTGTGTAATGATGTAACAATGGTTGCAAAATGACACATCCTAGTTTGTAATGATGTAACAATGGTTGCAAAATGACACAGCCTAGTTGTGTAATGATGTAACAATGGTTGCAAAATGACACACCCTAGTTGTGTAATGGTGTAACAATGGTTGCAAAATGACACAGCCTAGTTGTGTAATGATGTAACAATGGTTGCAAAATGACACAGCCTAGTTGTGTAATGATGTAACAATGGTTGAAAAATGACACAGCCTTGTTGTGTAATGATGTAACAATGGTTGCAAAATGACAAAGCCTAGTTGTGTAATGGTGTAACAATGGTTACAAAATGACACATCCTTGTTGTGTAATGATGTAACAATGGTTGCAAAATGACACAGCCTCTTGGCGTAATGGTGTAACAATGGTTACAAAATGACACAGCCAAGTTGTATAATGGTGTAACAATGGTTACAAAATGACACAGCCACGTTGTATAATGGTGTAACAATGGTTACAAAATGACACAGCCACGTTGTGTAATGGTGTGACAATGGTTACAAAATGACACAGCCATGTTGTGTAATGGTGTAACAATGATTGAAAAATGACACAGCCTTGTTGTGTAATGATGTAACAATGGTTGCAAAATGACACAGCCTAGTTGTGTAATGATGTAAAAATGGTTGCAAAATGACACAGCCTATTTATGTAATGATGTAACAATGGTTGCAAAATGACACAGCCTAGTTGTGTAATGATGTAACAATGGTTGCAAAATGACACAGCCTAGTTGTGTAATGATGAAACAATGGTTGCAAAATGACACTGCCTAGTTGTGTAATGATGTTACAATGGTTGCAAAATGACACAGCCTAGTTGTGTAATGGTGTAACAATGGTTGCAAAATGACACAGCCTAGTTGTGTAATGATGTAACAATGGTTGCAAAATGACACAGCCACGTTGTGTAATGGTGTAACAATGGTTGCAAAATGACGCAGCCTAGTTGTGTAATGATGTAACAATAGTTGCAAAACGACACAGCCTAGTTGTGTAATGGTGTAACAATGGTTGCAAAATGACACAGCCTAGTTGTGTAATGATGTAACAATGGTTGCAAAATGACACAGCCTAGTTGTGTAATGATGTAACAATGGTTGCAAAATGACACAGCCACGTTGTGTAATGGTGTAACAATGGTTGCAAAATGACACAGCCTAGTTGTGTAATGATGTAACAATGGTTGCAAAATGACACAGCCTAGTTGTGTAATGATGTAACAATGGTTGCAAAATGACACAGCCTAGTTGTGTAATGATGTAACAATGGGTGAAAAATGACACAGCCTTGTTGTGTAATGGTGTAACAATGGTTACACAATGACAAGCCACATTGTGTAATGGTGTGACAATGGTTACAAAATGACAAAGCCAAGTTGTGTAATGGTGTAACAATGGTTGAAAAATGACACAGCCTTGTTGTGTAATGATGTAAGAATGGTTGCAAAATGACACAGCCTAGTTGTGTAATGATGTAACAATGGTTGCAAAATGACACAGCCTAGTTGTGTAATGATGTAACATTGGTTGCAAAATGACACAGCCTAGTTGTGTAATGGTGTAACAATGGTTGCAAAATGACACAGCCTAGTTGTGTAATGATGTAACAATGGTTGCAAAATGACACAGCCTAGTTGTGTAATGATGTAACAATGGTTGAAAAATGACACAGCTGTGTTGTGTAATGATGTAACAATGGTTGCAAAATGACACAGCCTAGTTTTGTAATGATGTAACAATGGTTAAAAAATGACAAAGCCTTGTTGTGCAATGATGTAACAATGGTTGCAAAATGACTCAGCCTAGTTGTGTAATGGTGTAACAATGGTTACAAAATGACACATCCTTGTTGTGAAATGATGTAACAATGGTTGCAAAATGACACAGCCTCTTGGCGTAATGGTGTAACAATGGTTACAAAATGACACAGCCAAGTTGTATAATGGTGTAACAATGGTTACAAAATGACACAGCCACGTTGTATAATGGTGTAACAATGGTTACAAAATGACACAGCCACGTTGTGTAATGGTGTAACAATGGTTACAAAATGACACAGCCATGTTGTGTGGTGGTGTAACAATGATTGAAAAATGACACAGCCTAGTTGTGTAATGATGTAAAAATCGTTGCAAAATGACACAGCCTAGTTGTGTAATGATGTAACAATGGTTGCAAAATGAAACAGCCTAGTTGTATAATGATGTAACAATGGTTGCAAAATGACACAGCCTAGTTGTGTAATGGTGTAACAATGGTTGCAAAATGACACAGCCTAGTTGTGTAATGATGTAACAATGGTTGCAAAATGACACAGCCACGTTGTGTAATGGTGTAAATGGTTGCAAAATGACACAGCCTAGTTGTGTAATGATGTAACAATGGTTGAAAAATGACACAGCCTTGTTGTGTAATGGTGTAACTATGGTTACACAATGACAAGCCACATTGTGTAATGGTGTAACAATGGTTACAAAATGACACAGTCATGTTGTGTAATAGTGTAACAATGGTTGCAAAATGACACAGCCTAGTTGTGTAATGATGTAACAATGGTTGCAAAATGACACAGCCTAGTTGTGTAATGATGTAACAATGGTTGAAAAATGACACAGCTTTGTTGTGTAATGATGTAACAAAGGTTGCAAAATGACACAGCGTAGTTTTGTAATGATGTAACAATGGTTGAAAAATGACAAAGCCTTGTTGTGTAATGATGTAACAATGGTTGCAAAATGACACAGCCTAGTTGTGTAATGGTGTAACAATGGTTACAAAATGACACATCCTTGTTGTGAAATGATGTAACAATGGTTGCAAAATGACACAGCCTCTTGGCGTAATGGTGTAACAATGGTTACAAAATGACACAGCCAAGTTGTATAATGGTGTAACAATGGTTACAAAATGACACAGCCACGTTGTATAATGGTGTAACAATGGTTACAAAATGACACAGCCACGTTGTGTAATGGTGTAACAATAGTTACAAAATGACACAGCCATGTTGTGTAGTGGTGTAACAATGATTGAAAAATGACACAGCCTTGTTGTGTAATGATGTAACAATGGTTGCAAAATGACACAGCCTAGTTGTGTAATGATGTAAAAATCGTTGCAAAATGACACAGCCTAGTTGTGTAATGATGTAACAATGGTTGCAAAATGAAACAGCCTAGTTGTATAATGATGTAACAATGGTTGCAAAATGACACAGCCTAGTTGTGTAATGGTGTAACAATGGTTGCAAAATGACACAGCCTAGTTGTGTAATGATGTAACAATGGTTGCAAAATGACACAGCCTAGTTGTGTAATGATGTAACAATGGTTGCAAAATGACACAGCCTAGTTGTGTAATGATGTAACAATGGTTGCAAAATGACACAGCCTTGTTGTGTAATGGTGTAACAATGGTTACACAATGACAAGGCACATTGTGTAATGGTGTAACAATGGTTACAAAATGACACATCCAAGTTGTGTAATGGTGTAACAATGGTTGAAAAATGACACAGCCTTGTTGTGTAATGATGTAACAATGGTTGCAAAATGACACAGCCTAGTTGTGTAATGATGTAACAATGGTTGCAAAATGACACAGCCTAGTTGTGCAATGATGTAACAATGGTTGCAAAATGACACAGCCTAGTTGTGTAATGGTGTAACAATGGTTGCAAAATGACACAGCCTAGTTGTGTAATGATGTAACAATGGTTGCAAAATGACACAGCCTAGTTGTGTAATGATGTAACAATGGTTGAAAAATGACACAGCCTTGTTGTGTAATGATGTAACAATGGTTGGAAAATGACAAGCCACATTGTGTAATGGTGTAACAATGGTTACAAAATGACACAGCCAAGTTGTGTAATGGTGTAACAATGGTTGAAAAAGGACACAGCCTTGTTGTGTAATGATGTAACAATGGTTGCAAAATGACACAGCCTAGTTTGTAATGATGTAACAATGGTTGAAAAATGACACAGCCTAGTTGTGTAATGATGTAACAATGGTTGCAAAATGACACACCCTAGTTGTGTAATGGTGTAACAATGGTTGCAAAATGACACAGCCTAGTTGTGTAATGATGTAACAATGGTTGCAAAATGACACAGCCTAGTTGTGTAATGATGTAACAATGGTTGAAAAATGACACAGCCTTGTTGTGTAATGATGTAACAATGGTTGCAAAATGACACAGCCTAGTTGTGTAATGGTGTAACAATGGTTACAAAATGACACATCCTTGTTGTGTAATGATGTAACAATGGTTGCAAAATGACACAGCCTCTTGGCGTAATGGTGTAACAATGGTTACAAAATGACACAGCCAAGTTGTATATTGGTGTAACAATGGTTACAAAATGACACAGCCACGTTGTATAATGGTGTAACAATGGTTACAAAATGACACAGCCACGTTGTGTAATGGTGTGACAATGGTTACAAAATGACACAGCCATGTTGTGTAATGGTGTAACAATGATTGAAAAATGACACAGCCTTGTTGTGTAATGATGTAACAATGGTTGCAAAATGACACAGCCTAGTTGTGTAATGATGTAAAAATGGTTGCAAAATGACACAGCCTATTTATGTAATGATGTAACAATGGTTGCAAAATGACACAGCCTAGTTGTGTAATGATGTAACAATGGTTGCAAAATGACACAGCCTAGTTGTGTAATGATGAAACAATGGTTGCAAAATGACACTGCCTAGTTGTGTAATGATGTTACAATGGTTGCAAAATGACACAGCCTAGTTGTGTAATGGTGTAACAATGGTTGCAAAATGACACAGCCTAGTTGTGTAATGATGTAACAATGGTTGCAAAATGACACAGCCACGTTGTGTAATGGTGTAACAATGGTTGCAAAATGACGCAGCCTAGTTGTGTAATGATGTAACAATGGTTGCAAAACGACACAGCCTAGTTGTGTAATGGTGTAACAATGGTTGCAAAATGACACAGCCTAGTTGTGTAATGATGTAACAATGGTTGCAAAATGACACAGCCTAGTTGTGTAATGATGTAACAATGGTTGCAAAATGACACAGCCACGTTGTGTAATGGTGTAACAATGGTTGCAAAATGACACAGCCTAGTTGTGTAATGATGTAACAATGGTTGCAAAATGACACAGCCTAGTTGTGTAATGATGTAACAATGGTTGCAAAATGACACAGCCTAGTTGTGTAATGATGTAACAATGGGTGAAAAATGACACAGCCTTGTTGTGTAATGGTGTAACAATGGTTACACAATGACAAGCCACATTGTGTAATGGTGTAACAATGGTTACAAAATGACAAAGCCAAGTTGTGTAATGGTGTAACAATGGTTGAAAAATGACACAGCCTTGTTGTGTAATGATGTAAGAATGGTTGCAAAATGACACAGCCTAGTTGTGTAATGATGTAACAATGGTTGCAAAATGACACAGCCTAGTTGTGTAATGATGTAACATTGGTTGCAAAATGACACAGCCTAGTTGTGTAATGGTGTAACAATGGTTGCAAAATGACACAGCCTAGTTGTGTAATGATGTAACAATGGTTGCAAAATGACACAGCCTAGTTGTGTAATGATGTAACAATGGTTGAAAAATGACACAGCTGTGTTGTGTAATGATGTAACAATGGTTGCAAAATGACACAGCCTAGTTTTGTAATGATGTAACAATGGTTAAAAAATGACAAAGCCTTGTTGTGCAATGATGTAACAATGGTTGCAAAATGACTCAGCCTAGTTGTGTAATGGTGTAACAATGGTTACAAAATGACACATCCTTGTTGTGAAATGATGTAACAATGGTTGCAAAATGACACAGCCTCTTGGCGTAATGGTGTAACAATGGTTACAAAATGACACAGCCAAGTTGTATAATGGTGTAACAATGGTTACAAAATGACACAGCCACGTTGTATAATGGTGTAACAATGGTTACAAAATGACACAGCCACGTTGTGTAATGGTGTAACAATGGTTACAAAATGACACAGCCATGTTGTGTGGTGGTGTAACAATGATTGAAAAATGACACAGCCTAGTTGTGTAATGATGTAAAAATCGTTGCAAAATGACACAGCCTAGTTGTGTAATGATGTAACAATGGTTGCAAAATGAAACAGCCTAGTTGTATAATGATGTAACAATGGTTGCAAAATGACACAGCCTAGTTGTGTAATGGTGTAACAATGGTTGCAAAATGACACAGCCTAGTTGTGTAATGATGTAACAATGGTTGCAAAATGACACAGCCACGTTGTGTAATGGTGTAAATGGTTGCAAAATGACACAGCCTAGTTGTGTAATGATGTAACAATGGTTGAAAAATGACACAGCCTTGTTGTGTAATGGTGTAACTATGGTTACACAATGACAAGCCACATTGTGTAATGGTGTAACAATGGTTACAAAATGACACAGTCATGTTGTGTAATAGTGTAACAATGGTTGCAAAATGACACAGCCTAGTTGTGTAATGATGTAACAATGGTTGCAAAATGACACAGCCTAGTTGTGTAATGATGTAACAATGGTTGAAAAATGACACAGCTTTGTTGTGTAATGATGTAACAAAGGTTGCAAAATGACACAGCGTAGTTTTGTAATGATGTAACAATGGTTGAAAAATGACAAAGCCTTGTTGTGTAATGATGTAACAATGGTTGCAAAATGACACAGCCTAGTTGTGTAATGATGTAAAAATGGTTGCAAAATGACACAGCCTATTTATGTAATGATGTAACAATGGTTGCAAAATGACACAGCCTAGTTGTGTAATGATGTAACAATGGTTGCAAAATGACACAGCCTAGTTGTGTAATGATGAAACAATGGTTGCAAAATGACACTGCCTAGTTGTGTAATGATGTTACAATGGTTGCAAAATGACACAGCCTAGTTGTGTAATGGTGTAACAATGGTTGCAAAATGACACAGCCTAGTTGTGTAATGATGTAACAATGGTTGCAAAATGACACAGCCACGTTGTGTAATGGTGTAACAATGGTTGCAAAATGACGCAGCCTAGTTGTGTAATGATGTAACAATGGTTGCAAAACGACACAGCCTAGTTGTGTAATGGTGTAACAATGGTTGCAAAATGACACAGCCTAGTTGTGTAATGATGTAACAATGGTTGCAAAATGACACAGCCTAGTTGTGTAATGATGTAACAATGGTTGCAAAATGACACAGCCACGTTGTGTAATGGTGTAACAATGGTTGCAAAATGACACAGCCTAGTTGTGTAATGATGTAACAATGGTTGCAAAATGACACAGCCTAGTTGTGTAATGATGTAACAATGGTTGCAAAATGACACAGCCTAGTTGTGTAATGATGTAACAATGGGTGAAAAATGACACAGCCTTGTTGTGTAATGGTGTAACAATGGTTACACAATGACAAGCCACATTGTGTAATGGTGTAACAATGGTTACAAAATGACAAAGCCAAGTTGTGTAATGGTGTAACAATGGTTGAAAAATGACACAGCCTTGTTGTGTAATGATGTAAGAATGGTTGCAAAATGACACAGCCTAGTTGTGTAAAGATGTAACAATGGTTGCAAAATGACACAGCCTAGTTGTGTAATGATGTAACATTGGTTGCAAAATGACACAGCCTAGTTATGTAATGGTGTAACAATGGTTGCAAAATGACACAGCCTAGTTGTGTAATGATGTAACAATGGTTGCAAAATGACACAGCCTAGTTGTGTAATGATGTAACAATGGTTGAAAAATGACACAGCTGTGTTGTGTAATGATGTAACAATGGTTGCAAAATGACACAGCCTAGTTTTGTAATAATGTAACAATGGTTAAAAAATGACAAAGCCTTGTTGTGCAATGATGTAACAATGGTTGCAAAATGACTCAGCCTAGTTGTGTAATGGTGTAACAATGGTTACAAAATGACACCTCCTTGTTGTGAAATGATGTAACAATGGTTGCAAAATGACACAGCCTCTTGGCGTAATGGTGTAACAATGGTTACAAAATGACACAGCCAAGTTGTATAATGGTGTAACAATGGTTACAAAATGACACAGCCACGTTGTATAATGGTGTAACAATGGTTACAAAATGACACAGCCACGTTGTGTAATGGTGTAACAATGGTTACAAAATGACACAGCCATGTTGTGTGGTGGTGTAACAATGATTGAAAAATGACACAGCCTAGTTGTGTAATGATGTAAAAATCGTTGCAAAATGACACAGCCACGTTGTGTAATGGTGTAACAATGGTTGCAAAATGACACAGCCTAGTTGTGTAATGATGTAACAATGGTTGCAAAATGACACAGCCTAGTTGTGTAATGATGTAACAATGGTTGCAAAATGACACAGCCTAGTTGTGTAATGATGTAACAATGGGTGAAAAATGACACAGCCTTGTTGTGTAATGGTGTAACAATGGTTACACAATGACAAGCCACATTGTGTAATGGTGTAACAATGGTTACAAAATGACAAAGCCAAGTTGTGTAATGGTGTAACAATGGTTGAAAAATGACACAGCCTTGTTGTGTAATGATGTAAGAATGGTTGCAAAATGACACAGCCTAGTTGTGTAAAGATGTAACAATGGTTGCAAAATGACACAGCCTAGTTGTGTAATGATGTAACATTGGTTGCAAAATGACACAGCCTAGTTATGTAATGGTGTAACAATGGTTGCAAAATGACACAGCCTAGTTGTGTAATGATGTAACAATGGTTGCAAAATGACACAGCCTAGTTGTGTAATGATGTAACAATGGTTGAAAAATGACACAGCTGTGTTGTGTAATGATGTAACAATGGTTGCAAAATGACACAGCCTAGTTTTGTAATAATGTAACAATGGTTAAAAAATGACAAAGCCTTGTTGTGCAATGATGTAACAATGGTTGCAAAATGACTCAGCCTAGTTGTGTAATGGTGTAACAATGGTTACAAAATGACACATCCTTGTTGTGAAATGATGTAACAATGGTTGCAAAATGACACAGCCTCTTGGCGTAATGGTGTAACAATGGTTACAAAATGACACAGCCAAGTTGTATAATGGTGTAACAATGGTTACAAAATGACACAGCCACGTTGTATAATGGTGTAACAATGGTTACAAAATGACACAGCCACGTTGTGTAATGGTGTAACAATGGTTACAAAATGACACAGCCATGTTGTGTGGTGGTGTAACAATGATTGAAAAATGACACAGCCTAGTTGTGTAATGATGTAAAAATCGTTGCAAAATGACACAGCCTAGTTGTGTAATGATGTAACAATGGTTGCAAAATGAAACAGCCTAGTTGTATAATGATGTAACAATGGTTGCAAAATGACACCGCCTAGTTGTGTAATGGTGTAACAATGGTTGCAAAATGACACAGCCTAGTTGTGTAATGATGTAACAATGGTTGCAAAATGACACAGCCACGTTGTGTAATGGTGTAAATGGTTGCAAAATGACACAGCCTAGTTGTGTAATGATGTAACAATGGTTGAAAAATGACACAGCCTTGTTGTGTAATGGTGTAACTATGGTTACACAATGACAAGCCACATTGTGTAATGGTGTAACAATGGTTACAAAATGACACAGTCATGTTGTGTAATAGTGTAACAATGGTTGCAAAATGACACAGCCTAGTTGTGTAATGATGTAACAATGGTGGCAAAATGACACAGCCTAGTTGTGTAATGATGTAACAATGGTTGAAAAATGACACAGCTTTGTTGTGTAATGATGTAACAAAGGTTGCAAAATGACACAGCGTAGTTTTGTAATGATGTAACAATGGTTGAAAAATTACAAAGCCTTGTTGTGTAATGATGTAACAATGGTTGCAAAATGACACAGCCTAGTTGTGTAATGGTGTAACAATGGTTACAAAATGACACATCCTTGTTGTGAAATGATGTAACAATGGTTGCAAAATGACACAGCCTCTTGGCGTAATGGTGTAACAATGGTTACAAAATGACACAGCCAAGTTGTATAATGGTGTAACAATGGTTACAAAATGACACAGCCACGTTGTATAATGGTGTAACAATGGTTACAAAATGACACAGCCACGTTGTGTAATGGTGTAACAATAGTTACAAAATGACACAGCCATGTTGTGTAGTGGTGTAACAATGATTGAAAAATGACACAGCCTTGTTGTGTAATGATGTAACAATGGTTGCAAAATGACACAGCCTAGTTGTGTAATGATGTAAAAATCGTTGCAAAATGACACAGCCTAGTTGTGTAATGAAGTAACAATGGTTGCAAAATGAAACAGCCTAGTTGTATAATGATGTAACAATGGTTGCAAAATGACACAGCCTAGTTGTGTAATGGTGTAACAATGGTTGCAAAATGACACAGCCTAGTTGTGTAATGATGTAACAATGGTTGCAAAATGACACAGCCTAGTTGTGTAATGATGTAACAATGGTTGCAAAATGACACAGCCTAGTTGTGTAATGATGTAACAATTGTTTCAAAATGACACAGCCTTGTTGTGTAATGGTGTAACAATGGTTACACAATGACAAGGCACATTGTGTAATGGTGTAACAATGGTTACAAAATGACACATCCAAGTTGTGTAATGGTGTAACAATGGTTGAAAAATGACACAGCCTTGTTGTGTAATGATGTAACAATGGTTGCAAAATGACACAGCCTAGTTGTGTAATGATGTAACAATGGTTGCAAAATGACACAGCCTAGTTGTGCAATGATGTAACAATGGTTGCAAAATGACACAGCCTAGTTGTGTAATGGTGTAACAATGGTTGCAAAATGACACAGCCTAGTTGTGTAATGATGTAACAATGGTTGCAAAATGACACAGCCTAGTTGTGTAATGATGTAACAATGGTTGAAAAATGACACAGCCTTGTTGTGTAATGATGTAACAATGGTTGGAAAATGACAAGCCACATTGTGTAATGGTGTAACAATGGTTACAAAATGACACAGCCTTGTTGTGTAATGGTGTAACAATGGTTGAAAAAGGACACAGCCTTGTTGTGTAATGATGTAACAATGGTTGCAAAATGACACAGCCTAGTTTGTAATGATGTAACAATGGTTGCAAAATGACACAGCCTAGTTGTGTAATGATGTAACAATGGTTGCAAAATGACACACCCTAGTTGTGTAATGGTGTAACAATGGTTGCAAAATGACACAGCCTAGTTGTGTAATGATGTAACAATGGTTGCAAAATGACACAGCCTAGTTGTGTAATGATGTAACAATGGTTGAAAAATGACACAGCCTTGTTGTGTAATGATGTAACAATGGTTGCAAAATGACACAGCCTAGTTGTGTAATGGTGTAACAATGGTTACAAAATGACACATCCTTGTTGTGTAATGATGTAACAATGGTTGCAAAATGACACAGCCTCTTGGCGTAATGGTGTAACAATGGTTACAAAATGACACAGCCAAGTTGTATAATGGTGTAACAATGGTTACAAAATGACACAGCCACGTTGTATAATGGTGTAACAATGGTTACAAAATGACACAGCCACGTTGTGTAATGGTGTGACAATGGTTACAAAATGACACAGCCATGTTGTGTAATGGTGTAACAATGATTGAAAAATGACACAGCCTTGTTGTGTAATGATGTAACAATGTGTAGTAACCACGCTACGCTGGTATGTTGTAAACCAAGTAGGTTTATTCAGCAATAAGATAACAGGTGGTAATTCATAACAAATCACAGCCCCAACAGGAGCAGCCTGCTAGCTGCTCAGCCTCTCTCACCAACTGTCACACCTCATCCAGTCACTCAGGCACTCTAGAGAAGGTCCACGCACCAACATTCCATACAGAGGACACACACACAGGCTGAGCAGCTAGAGAGAAGAAACATAGGGAATGAAACATCATGTGAGGACACTACATACCTCTTCCCTAATGAACAAAAGAAAGAGCGAATGCAAAACAATGAACAAGCAATTAACTATAAACATATATGTACATCATACATAAATAGTCCACATCCCATAAATGAAGAGAATGTCAAGAAGAGAAAATGAACAATTTAAAAACAGAGTCAAAAGTCCAGACCCAGGGATGACGGGAACACCGCACCTCGAGAGGGAAAGGAACCCAAGACAGGAAGGAAAGATGGCTACTGAATACAATATAACCATCCCCCTTCTCAAATGCAAAAAATAAATATAGTTGAAAATGTAATGTTGAATAATGGGACTGACACCCAAAATCCTGCCCCCACCATTAACAAGGGACAACTGTAATGTGGAATAGAGGGACTGAAACCCAAAATCCTGCCCCCACCATTAACAAGGGACAACCGTTTGTATATTCCCGTGTAGGAAGACACATAATGTGAACAAAGGGGCTGAAACCCTAAGTCCTGCCCCAAACTAAAAGGGACACCAAAAAATGTAAAGTGCTCTCCAAGAGGGAAGGCACGTAGGAAATATAACCCTGCATCAATCTTTCGTAATATGTAAAGTGCTCTCCATGTGGGGACGCACATAGGGAAAATAACCCTGCATCAATCTATCGTGCGGCACAAGGTGTCTTACGCACGCAGGGTCCCAGACCCTGCAACCAAAAAAAAAAACACCCTCATGTAAGGGTACACTGAAATTAAGCTTAAATTTGGACAACAACAGTTCCAAAACATACCCTGACGTAGGGTCAACCCTCTTGTAAGGGAACAACTCACCCCGTGTAAGGGTTCACCCCTATGTAGAGGCCAAGTAAAGTGTATCTAAATCCTGCAAAGAAAACTACATGTCCCTAAAGTAAAGGAGACATTAATGTTTAAAACTGTAATACTGTACTCAAGACATTTAAGATTGCTACATATATACTGAAAAGTGATTTCGACTTAAATGCTGCAAACAGATATGGAATTAAGACATCAAAAAGAAAATGTGAAAAATAGCCACTAGATGGCAGCATAGTACAGATGAGTGAATGAAGATAGGCATGTAAACCAGATCGACACAACTCGAGAATAAAAAGAAATGCAACCTTCAAAGAAAACGAGTCACTGTTATTTCAAAATCACATGTGCTCAGATAAACCTTCAAAGTATGTTTTTCCGATTTCTTCATGCTACAGTTTCATGAGTGAGTTGTAGAATCAGAAGAAAACAAATACATCCTCTCACCGGACAAAGCTTAATACTCATGAAAATCAACAAACAGGCAAGGAAAGCGTGTGATTGTTGCTCCCACGACGGTGTTCCTGAAAGGCCAAAGCTTCAAATAGCTTTATGTAAAACATCACAACCGACACAAACGTGGTTGGCAAATGGGAGTCAAGCACTTAAAATTGTACTGTAAAATCACACATGGAATTGAAGAGTTAGAATTGCCAGCCTTAAGATGGCGGCACGTACATCACGTCGTACCGGCTGGCTCCCAGCACACCCCTGCAGCTAAACAACCATAGACAGCATTGTGAGCTTCGAGAAAAAAAAAACGTCATGAAGAGTTCCACTTCAGCAGCCTCTCCTCACCACAGCACGAGGCAGGTAAGGTGCGCGAGCTCAGTTTTAAATTTGAAACACAGTCCAACAGTTGTTTGTAGCAGAATACATTTATGGGAAAAAATGTATAAACTAAGAAATAAGCGTTAATAAAGCTTATTTCAAAAATCGGGTGAAATGAGATAAAAACAGCATAATAAAGCTTTCATATCTCTGTTGATTTTTGTGCTACCTTGACAGACTGCCTCCAAAACGGTAACACTGTTCTTCTGAAGCAAAGGTGATATGTGTCTCCAGACACGTCCATGTCAATAATATCACATAAAATGCCAAAACTCCTCATGGTGTGAACTCTCCACATGGAATACGACCAACTGTAAAGTTAAGTGTTCATGTAGAAAGCGCCGGTGACACATGAAACGTTATTTAGGGACATCACCCTGCACAGCCTAAGAAGTAGTGGATGAAACTTCTTTTTTTTTTAAACTGTTCAGTGTCAAATTGTGCAGGATCATAAATGGCCAGACTAAATATGAAAACAAACTGCGCAGCTGCCAAAAATAAAACAGTCTCACTCTGCACACGCTTAGGCAGATGAGGAGGCCCATTGTACATATGGGTTCTTTCTGAACTACTTCATAGGCCTCTCTAGACTGTGTGTAGCACACTTGTGTGGCGGTTGTCTGGTGTGAAGTACAGCACGCTTTAGCTGGCGCAGAATCTCTCCTTAAAAATGTCCATTCGCAGGTTTGATTAGATTTACAAGAGCCAAATGCCATTAAATTAATTACGCTCACTTCTGATGAATTCGCAATTAATGTCCATATACCCCAGGTGAACCACACGCAGCACGCTTGGGCAGGGGCTGTCCGGTCTGATGGACACTGGTGAGGCTTCATGGCGTGCTCTTTATGTTCCCTTTGTGGCTCCTTACCTTGAGGTATCTTGATTTTCTTAGTTTCATCTTGTTGCTCCTGTTTCTTTTGTCTTGTTACTGTTGGCTGTGCCAGACGTCTGCTCCCTGTGGTAGCTTCTACCCAACATGTTGAGGGACACATTTCCACTTCTTTCAGGCGTCTTGCGTGGGGAGGTCTCCAACTCGTCGCCAAAAATAATGTAGTAACCACGCTACGCTGGTATGTTGTAAACCAAGTAGGTTTATTCAGCAATAAGATAACAGGTGCTAATTCATAACAAATCACAGCCCCAACAGGAGCAGCCTGCTAGCTGCTCAGCCTCTCTCACCAACTGTCACACCTCATCCAGTCACTCAGGCACTCTAGAGAAGGTCCACGCACCAACATTCCATACAGAGGACACACACACAGGCTGAGCAGCTAGAGAGAAGAAACATAGGGAATGAAACATCATGTGAGGACACTACACAATGGTTGCAAAATGACACAGCCTAGTTGTGTAATGATGTAAAAATGGTTGCAAAATGACACAGCCTATTTATGTAATGATGTAACAATGGTTGCAAAATGACACAGCCTAGTTGTGTAATGATGTAACAATGGTTGCAAAATGACACAGCCTAGTTGTGTAATGATGAAACAATGGTTGCAAAATGACACTGCCTAGTTGTGTAATGATGTTACAATGGTTGCAAAATGACACAGCCTAGTTGTGTAATGGTGTAACAATGGTTGCAAAATGACACAGCCTAGTTGTGTAATGATGTAACAATGGTTGCAAAATGACACAGCCACGTTGTGTAATGGTGTAACAATGGTTGCAAAATGACGCAGCCTAGTTGTGTAATGATGTAACAATGGTTGCAAAACGACACAGCCTAGTTGTGTAATGGTGTAACAATGGTTGCAAAATGACACAGCCTAGTTGTGTAATGATGTAACAATGGTTGCAAAATGACACAGCCTAGTTGTGTAATGATGTAACAATGGTTGCAAAATGACACAGCCACGTTGTGTAATGGTGTAACAATGGTTGCAAAATGACACAGCCTAGTTGTGTAATGATGTAACAATGGGTGAAAAATGACACAGCCTTGTTGTGTAATGGTGTAACAATGGTTACACAATGACAAGCCACATTGTGTAATGGTGTAACAATGGTTACAAAATGACAAAGCCAAGTTGTGTAATGGTGTAACAATGGTTGAAAAATGACACAGCCTTGTTGTGTAATGATGTAAGAATGGTTGCAAAATGACACAGCCTAGTTGTGTAATGATGTAACAATGGTTGCAAAATGACACAGCCTAGTTGTGTAATGATGTAACATTGGTTGCAAAATGACACAGCCTAGTTGTGTAATGGTGTAACAATGGTTGCAAAATGACACAGCCTAGTTGTGTAATGATGTAACAATGGTTGCAAAATGACACAGCCTAGTTGTGTAATGATGTAACAATGGTTGAAAAATGACACAGCTGTGTTGTGTAATGATGTAACAATGGTTGCAAAATGACACAGCCTAGTTTTGTAATGATGTAACAATGGTTAAAAAATGACAAAGCCTTGTTGTGCAATGATGTAACAATGGTTGCAAAATGACTCAGCCTAGTTGTGTAATGGTGTAACAATGGTTGAAAAATGACACAACCTTGTTGTGTAATGATGTAACAATGGTTGGAAAATGACAAGCCACATTGTGTAATGGTGTAACAATGGTTACAAAATGACACAGCCAAGTTGTGTAATGGTGTAACAATGGTTGAAAAAGGACACAGCCAAGTTGTATAATGGTGTAACAATGGTTACAAAATGACACAGCCACGTTGTATAATGGTGTAACACTGGTTACAAAATGACACAGCCACGTTGTGTAATGGTGTAACAATGGTTACAAAATGACACAGCCATGTTGTGTGGTGGTGTAACAATGATTGAAAAATGACACAGCCTAGTTGTGTAATGATGTAAAAATCGTTGCAAAATGACACAGCCTAGTTGTGTAATGATGTAACAATGGTTGCAAAATGAAACAGCCTAGTTGTATAATGATGTAACAATGGTTGCAAAATGACACAGCCTAGTTGTGTAATGGTGTAACAATGGTTGCAAAATGACACAGCCTAGTTGTGTAATGATGTAACAATGGTTGCAAAATGACACTGCCACGTTGTGTAATGGTGTAAATGGTTGCAAAATGACACAGCCTAGTTGTGTAATGATGTAACAATGGTTGAAAAATGACACAGCCTTGTTGTGTAACGGTGTAACTATGGTTACACAATGACAAGCCACATTGTGTAATGGTGTAACAATGGTTACAAAATGACACAGTCATGTTGTGTAATAGTGTAACAATGGTTGCAAAATGACACAGCCTAGTTGTGTAATGATGTAACAATGGTTGCAAAATGACACAGCCTAGTTGTGTAATGATGTAACAATGGTTGAAAAATGACACAGCTTTGTTGTGTAATGATGTAACAAAGGTTGCAAAATGACACAGCGTAGTTTTGTAATGATGTAACAATGGTTGAAAAATGACAAAGCCTTGTTGTGTAATGATGTAACAATGGTTGCAAAATGACACAGCCTAGTTGTGTAATGGTGTAACAATGGTTACAAAATGACACATCCTTGTTGTGAAATGATGTAACAATGGTTGCAAAATGACACAGCCTCTTGGCGTAATGGTGTAACAATGGTTACAAAATGACACAGCCAAGTTGTATAATGGTGTAACAATGGTTACAAAATGACACAGCCACGTTGTATAATGGTGTAACAATGGTTACAAAATGACACAGCCACGTTGTGTAATGGTGTAACAATGGTTACAAAATGACACAGCCATGTTGTGTAGTGGTGTAACAATGATTGAAAAATGACACAGCCTTGTTGTGTAATGATGTAACAATGGTTGCAAAATGACACAGCCTAGTTGTGTAATGATGTAAAAATCGTTGCAAAATGACACAGCCTAGTTGTGTAATGATGTAACAATGGTTGCAAAATGAAACAGCCTAGTTGTATAATGATGTAACAATGGTTGCAAAATGACACAGCCTAGTTGTGTAATGGTGTAACAATGGTTGCAAAATGACACAGCCTAGTTGTGTAATGATGTAACAATGGTTGCAAAATGACACAGCCTAGTTGTGTAATGATGTAACAATGGTTGCAAAATGACACAGCCTAGTTGTGTAATGATGTAACAATGGTTGCAAAATGACACAGCCTTGTTGTGTAATGGTGTAACAATGGTTACACAATGACAAGGCACAATGTGTAATGGTGTAACAATGGTTACACAATGACAAGCCACATTGTGTAATGGTGTAACAATGGTTACAAAATGACACCGTCATGTTGTGTAATGGTGTAACAATGGTTAAAAAATGACACAGCGTTGTTGTGTAATGATGTAACAATGGTTGCAAAATGACACAGCCTAGTTGTGTAATGATGTAACAATGGTTGCAAAATGACACAGCCTAGTTGTGTAATGATGTAACAATGGTTGCAAAATGACACAGCCAAGTTGTGTAATGATGTAACAATGGTTGCAAAATGACACAGCCTAGTTGTGTAATGATGTAACAATGGTTGAAAAATTACACTGCCTTGTTGTGTAATGATGTAACAATGGTTGCAAAAGGACACAGCTTAGTTGTGTAATGATGTAACAATGGTTGAAAAATGACACAGCCTTGTTGGGTAATGATGTAACAATGGTTGCAAAATGACACAGCCTAGTTGTGTAATGGTGTAACAATGGTTACAAAATGACACATCTTTGTTGAGTAATGATGTAACAATGGTTGCAAAATGACACAGCCTCTTGGCGTAATTGTGTAACAATGGTTACAAAATGACACAGCCAAGTTGTATAATGGTGTAACAGTGGTTACAAAATGACACAGCCACGTTGTATAATGGTGTAACAATGGTTACAAAATGACACAGCCACGTTGTGTAATGGTGTAACAATGGTTACAAAATGACACAGCCATGTTGTGTAATGGTGTAACAATGGTTACAAAATGACACAGCCATGTTGTGTAGTGGTGTAACAATGATTGAAAAATGACACAGACTTGTTGTGTAATGATGTAACAATGGTTGCAAAATGACACAGCCTAGTTGTGTAATGATGTAACAATGGTTGAAAAATGACACAGCCTAGTTGTGTAATGATGTAACAATGGTTGCAAAATGACACAGCCTAGTTGTGTAATGATGTAACAATGGTTGAAAAATGACACAGCCTTGTTGTGTAATGATGTAACAATGGTTGCAAAATGACACAGCCTAGTTGTGTAATGATGTAACAATGGTTGAAAAATGACTCAGCCTAGTTGTGTAATGATGTAACAATGGTTGCAAAATGACACAGCCTAGTTGTGTAATGGTGTAACAATGGTTACAAAATGACACATCCTTGTTGTGTAATGATGTAACAATGGTTGCAAAATGACACAGCCTCTTGGCGTAATGGTGTAACAATGGTTACAAAATGACAAAGCCAAGTTGTATAATGGTGTAACAATGGTTACAAAAGGACACAGCCACGTTGTATAATTGTGTAACAATGGTTACAAAATTACACAGCCACGTTGTGTAATGGTGTGTAATGATTGAAAAATGACACAGCCTTGTTGTGTAATGATGTAACAATGGTTGCAAAATGACACAGCCTAGTTGTGTAATGATGTAAAAATGGTTGCAAAATCACACAGCCTAGTTGTGTAATGATGTAACAATGGTTGCAAAATGACACAGCCTAGTTGTGTAATGATGTAACAATGGTTGCAAAATGACACAGCCTAGTTGTGTAATGGTGTAACAATGGTTACAAAATGACACATCCTTGTTGTGTAATGATGTAACAATGGTTGCAAAATGACACAGCCTCTTGGCGTAATGGTGTAACAATGGTTACAAAATGACACAGCCAAGTTGTATAATGGTGTAACAATGGTTACAAAATGACACAGCCACGTTGTATAATGGTGTAACAATGGTTACAAAATGACACAGCCACGTTGTGTAATGGTGTGTAATGATTGAAAAATGACACAGCCTTGTTGTGTAATGATGTAACAATGGTTGCAAAATGACACAGCCTAGTTGTGTAATGATGTAAAAATGGTTGCAAAATGACACAGCCTAGTTGTGTAATGATGTAACAATGGTTGCAAAATGACACAGCCTAGTTGTGTAATGGTGTAACAATGGTTGCAAAATGACACAGCCTAGTTGTTTAATGATGTAACAATGGTTGGAAAATGACACAGCCTAGTTGTGTAATGATGTAACAATGGTTGCAAAATGACACAGCCTAGTTGTGTAATGATGTAACAATGGTTGAAAAATGACACAGCCATGTTGTGTAATGGTGTAACAATGGTTACACAATGACAAGCCACATTGTGTAATGGTGTAACAATGGTTACAAAATGACACAGCCAAGTTGTGTAATGGTGTAACAATGGTTGAAAAAGGACACAGCCTTGTTGTGTAATGATGTAACAATGGTTGCAAAATGACACAGCCTAGTTGTGTAATGATGTAACAATGGTTGCAAAATGACACAGCCTAGTTGTGTAATGATGTAACAATGGTTGAAAAATGACACAGCCTTGTTGTGTAATGATGTAACAATGGTTGCAAAATGACACAGCCTAGTTGTGTAATGATGTAACAATGGTTGAAAAATGACACAGCCTAGTTGTGTAATGATGTAACAATGGTTGCAAAATGACACAGCCTAGTTGTGTAATGATGTAACAATGGTTGCAAAATGACACAGCCACGTTGTGTAATGGTGTAACAATGGTTGCAAAATGACACAGCCTAGTTGTGTAATGATGTAACAATGGTTGCAAAATGACACAGCCTAGTTGTGTAATGATGTAACAATGGTTGCAAAATGACGCAGCCTAGTTGTGTAATGATGTAACAATGGGTGAAAAATGACACAGCCTTGTTGTGTAATGGTGTAACAATGGTTACACAATGACAAGCCACATTGTGTAATGGTGTAACAATGGTTACAAAATGACACAGCCAAGTTGTGTAATGGTGTAACAATGGTTGAAAAATGACACAGCCTTGTTGTGTAATGATGTAAGAATGGTTGCAAAATGACACAGCCTAGTTGTGTAATGATGTAACAATGGTTGCAAAATGACACAGCCTAGTTGTGTAATGATGTAACATTGGTTGCAAAATGACACAGCCTAGTTGTGTAATGGTGTAACAATGGTTGCAAAATGACACAGCCTAGTTGTGTAATGATGTAACAATGGTTGCAAAATGACACAGCCTAGTTGTGTAATGATGTAACAATGGTTGAAAAATGACAAAGCTTTGTTGTGTAATGATGTAACAATGGTTGCAAAATGACACAGCTTAGTTTTGTAATGATGTAACAATGGTTGAAAAATGACAAAGCCTTGTTGTGTAATGATGTAACAATGGTTGCAAAATGACACAGCCTAGTTGTGTAATGGTGTAACAATGGTTACCAAATGACACATCCTTGTTGTGAAATGATGTAACAATGGTTGCAAAATGACACAGCCACGTTGTGTAATGGTGTAAATGGTTGCAAAATGACACAGCCTAGTTGTGTAATGGTGTAACAATGGTTACAAAATGACAAAGCCACGTTGTATAATGGTGTAACAATGGTTACAAAATGACACAGCCACGTTGTGTAATGGTGTAACAATGGTTGCAAAATGAAACAGCCTAGTTGTATAATGATGTAACAATGGTTGCAAAATGACACAGCCTAGTTGTGTAGTGGTGTAACAATGGTTGCAAAATGACACAGCCTAGTTGTGTAATGATGTAACAATGGTTGCAAAATGACACAGCCACGTTGTGTAATGGTGTAAATGGTTGCAAAATGACACAGCCTAGTTGTGTAATGGTGTAACAATGGTTACAAAATGACACAGCCACGTTGTATAATGGTGTAACAATGGTTACAAAATGACACAGCCACGTTGTGTAATGGTGTGTAATGATTGAAAAATGACACAGCCTTGTTGTGTAATGATGTAACAATGGTTGCAAAATGACACAGCCTAGCTGTGTAATGATGTAAAAATGGTTGCAAAATGACACAGCCTAGTTGTGTAATGATGTAACAATGGTTGCAAAATGACACAGCCTAGTTGTGTAATGGTGTAACAATGGTTTCAAAATGACACAGCCTAGTTGTGTAATGATGTAACAATGGTTGCAACATGACACAGCCACGTAGTGTAATGGTGTAAATGGTTGCAAAATGACACAGCCACGTTGTGTAATGGTGTAACAATGGTTACACAATGACAAGCCACATTGTGTAATGGTGTAATAATGGTTACAAAATGACACAGCCATGTTGTGTAATGGTGTAACAATGGTTGCAAAATGACACAGCCTAGTTGTGTAATGGTGTAACAATGGTTGCAAAATGACACAGCCTAGTTGTGTAATGATGTAACAATGGTTGCAAAATGACACAGCCTAGTTGTGTAATGATGTAACAATGGTTGAAAAATGACACAGCCTTGTTGTGTAATGATGTAACAATGGTTGCAAAATGACACTGCCTAGTTGTGTAATGATGTAACAATGGTTGAAAAATGACACAGCCTAGTTGTGTAATGATGTAACAATGGTTGCAAAATGACACAGCCTAGTTGTGTAATGATGTAACAATGGTTGAAAAATGACACAGCCTTGTTGTGTAATGATGTAACAATGGTTGCAAAATGACACAGCCTAGTTGTGTAATGATGTAAAAAATGGTTGCAAAATGACACAGCCTAGTTGTGTAATGATGTATCAATGGTTGCAAAATGACACAGCCTAGTTGTGTAATGATGTAACAATGGTTGCAAAATGACACAGCCTAGTTGTGTAATGATGTAACAATGGTTGCAAAATGACACAGCCTAGTTGTGTAATTATGTAACAATGGTTGAAAAATGACACAGCCATGTTGTGTAATGGTGTAACAATGGTTACACAATGACAAGCCACATTGTGTAATGGTGTAACAATGGTTACAAAATGACACAGCCAAGTTGTGTAATGGTGTAACAATGGTTGAAAAAGGACACAGCCTTGTTGTGTAATGATGTAACAATGGTTGCAAAATTGTTGTATTTTGACGATGGCTGGGTTAGCGCTTAGCTTTGCTACACGTTTCCCGCTTAAATTAGCTATACGTAGAAAACGCCATTTTGTACGTGTTGGCGGCCATCTTAGATCATGAGCGGCCTCGTGGCCGGCGTGCCCTTTAGTCCTTTGTCCGTTCCATTGACCACTCGAGTCTGCCCAGCAACAGGCTATTTTTAGTATTGGTCAAGCCCACACATGCGCAGTTCACACTGACCAGTCACTCCTTAGGAATGTGCCGCAAACTGACCAGTGGGTTTGAAACCCTCCAATGAGCTGGCAGTATTCCAAAATATGCCCTTATATGTACATAATGTTCTGCAACTTTGTGCCGCGTGTTCGTTTTATTACCTATAGAATTGTATAAAAGAAAGGGTCACACCGATGTTCGGTGTGATACCTCTTGCATTACCGAAGGGTGCTGTATGAGTGTACCACCACCCCATGGGGTCTTAATAAACTTGTTCTTTGACTTTTACAGTTTCCGTGCCAACAGTTCTTCCAATGTATGTGGGTTATCTTCGGAACATGTAGGCCTTGGGAACCCAATACGACAAATTGGCGACCACGAAGGGACTCATCGGTGACTCGGATGCCCGAAGGAGAGGTCGTGACGAAGGTTGGGACACTCGCCATGGACGCGCGCTGCCATTAAGTGACCCGAGTCTTGGCTCCCACGGTGTTTTTTCCTTTCCTTCCGATCTGACCTTCCAGGTGGCGCCGGTCCCCGACTGAGTTTCGATCGTCTGTGTTGCTGGATAAAGTGCCGTTTGGCTGATTCGATTAAAAGACCTTGGCAGTTGGAATCTGGATCCTTGAGATTTTGGGTAAGATTTGTGATCGGTAAGGTAGTCTGCGGACGCTTACTGGAGTTCTATGATTTGTGATCGGTAAGGTAGTCCTTGGACGCTTGCCGAATTGTGACCTATGACTTTGATTTGAGTTAGCTAACATTTGTGAATTTGTGAATTTGTGAACTTTGAACTTATATGTGTAGTGCACTTCACATAGGCAGGCATGTAGAGATGTTTCTCTAACTTTGTTTTTTCCCTTTGAGCGGCACATTTGTGTGAAGTACTGTAAGTGCCTTTTATACGGTGTCACGCTTTCGTGATACTTTTTGAACATGCCTGTTTTTAGTACGCTTCGAGGGATGTGTTGTCTTGGAAATGGTACCACAATTAGGTTAGCGGAATCACAGCCGGCTCCCCCAGAGGGAACACCAAATCGCGAAATGTATATTAAACATGGCCTTCCCCCTATAATGTACAGTAAACTCTGGCACAAGTACACCTAGTTGGATCCTGAATTGCAATGGCCACTACATGGGTCGTTCGATTTACAAAAAGTACAGTTTGTGGAGCAATGTCTGTTTCCACGCAGGTCTAGACAAAACATGTTTGATTGTGTGCGAATGTGGGAGAAAGCGGTGCGTGAACGAATGAAACGTGAAGTTGCCTTGGCGGACAAAGAGCAGAGCAAGGCTGCTCGGGATAAGGCTTTACAGCTTGAGGAAAAAGAGGCTCAGGAGAAAAGAGAGAGGGAGGAACGGGAACGCAAATTGCAAACGACGGGTCAGTTCCCTATTCGTCGACCGCTTTATCCTGTCCTTAATAATGAAATTGATGATTTTTCATTACTAGATCGGTCGCCGCCTCCGTACGTTTCACCGACGGCTCCAGCTGAAGATTCGGGTGATGAGGGGCAGGATAAGTTGGAAAAGAAGGGTGTATCTGCTCTCAGGTTTTCTACGGAGAGGTCCGCACATTTACGTAGTTGGGCTCGTAAAGTGAATAAGAAATGTGTTTCTCAGGAGGAGGTGATTGCGGAGAGGAGTAAGTGGTCGGATCTTGAGTTAATGTATTTCTTGTCTTCTTTGGCGGATGAAGTTGTTGTCGCGTATCGTGACTTTTCAGACGTGTTAGAACCTAAAGCTGTGTCAGTACATCGTGAGAATTTGGATAAAGGTTTATTTGCTCTTTCAGATGTCGACGACCTTTTCAAGCAATTGATCCAGCTGCGGGATGAAACAGCCAACTTGCGGGAGGAGCGAAAAAGGAGGCAAAAGGAGTCTGAGTCGAAGAATAGCGAGTCGATTAAGGAGTGTTCTCTCCGGGGTTCAGATAAGAATTCTGCAATGCATGTTATGCCTATGCGTGAAGCTGCGCCTCTGTATGTTCCACCGAAAGGGGAAGGTACAGATGATGATAGAAGATCGAAAGATGCGAAGGGGTATTTTGTATATAACTGGGTGTATACGCCTTGGAATAGAGCGGATGTTATGGCGCTAAAAAATTCTTTGCCTGATCTTCGTAAGAACCCGGCAGCATTTTATGAGGGGGTGGAAGGGGCTATTTCATCCTGTGTGATGACTCTAGTCGATATCGATTTGTTCTTTGGGTTAATACTTCCGCCTGATATGTGGAGACAAATTCGTAAGAATAATGATGAGACAGTGTTAGGGGGTACATGGAAAGAGATTAATGAAGCCGATTTAGAAAGAAAGCCAGCATGCAAACCTTGTCAGTTGATTTTAGACCTTCCAGCGGCTATTTTGACAAAATTAAAAACACTCGTTCCCTCTAAAAAGATCGATTGGACTGTGTTAGCTTCGTGCAAACAAAAACCTGATGAAACGGTTTCAGATTTCTTTACACGCTTCGAGGAGGCATTCCATGATTATAGTGGTCAATCATTAACAGATGATACGGGTCGGCATTTGTTTGTAGATAAGTATGTAACTAATCTCCTACCGGAGATTGCAAAACGATTGAAAACGAGTGAAAGTTCCTGGGCCACGGCGACCCCTGCGTCTTTGTTAACGATGGCTCAGTATTATGAGCGGCAGGAGATAGAGGCTAAAGAAAGTGTTGATAAGAAAGCGAAGGAATTGAAGACGAAGGTAATGTTGGCACAGGTCCGTGGGACTCAGTATAGGGGGAATGATAGAGGAAGACGAGGTGGAGGTACTACGTCGTATGGTCTTACGGATATAGCAGAGGATCAGTGGGCTTACTGTAAGGAGTTTGGGCATTGGGCTGATGATTGTCCGGTACTTCGTGAGCAGCGTAGTCAGCGTGGTCGAGGAAGTGGTAGGTCAAGAGGAGGTTATACAGGAGCAAGAGGTGGCGGAAGTGATCGTGGAAGGGTTGAGAGCAGGGGCCGTGGCCAGGATGAACGAAATACTTTTGATAGACGAAACCAATATCAGATATCGGAAAGTGAGAATGTGGAACACCAGGATTATGTACATGCATAGGACTGCGTAGGATGGGGTGCGGAACCAATTGAAGTGCCTGTAGATCAGGAGGGTCCATATGTAACAGCGGGTATTTTGGGTTCTACTGATCAGTTCCTAGTTGACACCGGAGCTACTCGTAGTGCTTTGTCTAAAAGGTTGGTTCCGAGGGCTCCCCTGTCTGGCGAAATGATTACATGTGTAGGGTTTGATGGCACACCCTCCCCTAGCCCATTGTCAAAACCCCTAGCGCTTTGTCTCGACAAATTTTTTAGTTTTGGCCAATTTTTGTTATCACCCTACACCCCAGATAACATTTTGGGCATTGATTTGCTTAAATATTTTCGAGCAACGATACGGTGCGCTCCGGAGGGAGTGCGTGTCATTCTCAATGACAACTATCCTGACCCAAATAGGTTTTATACTATACAGGATATTTCAGCTTTGGCCTCTCTCCCGCACACGTTATGGGCGACCTCAGACACGGATGTGGGAGAGATGCGTATTCCACCTATTCACATTACTGTTAAGGAGGGAGCTTCTCTGCCACGTGTGCCACAGTACAAGATTTCGAAGGAGGGAGAAATTGCCCTGACACACATTGTCCAGGATCTGATTGCGGCTGGGGTGGTAGAAGAGGTTTCCTACAATGTTTGTAATAGTCCTATTCTGCCGATTCTGAAAAGAGACACTGACGACAAAATTTATCGATTTATTATTGACCTGAGAGAGATCAACAAAATTGTTGTTCCCCAATACCCGGTGGTGTCTGATATTACAACATTACTTACGATGGTACCACCATCGGCTACGACTTTTAGCGTAATTGATTTGAAGAACGCCTTCTTTTCTATTCCTATCCATCCCGATAGTAGATACTTATTTGGCTTTACGTTAAATAATAAATCGTATAGATTTTGTCGTGTTCCTCAAGGGTACACTGAGAGTCCGAGTATCTACAGCCAGGCTTTGAAAAGACAGCTTGATTCTTTTGTGTTGCAGTCGGGGGTTGTCCTTATCCAATATGTGGATGACCTCCTGCTAGCTGCTGATTCTTATGCACAATGTGAAGAAAGTACGATTGCGCTGCTTTCTTTTCTGGCACAGAACAATCATAAGGTTTCCAAGAAAAAGCTTCAATATTGTAGACCCAAGGTGACCTACCTCGGTCATCTTTTGTCTAAGGAGGGGCGTGCATTGACATCAGATCGAATTCAAACAATTTTAGATACACCAGTCCCCCGTACACAGAGGGATGTGCGTGCCTTCATAGGGTTGACGTCCTTTTGTAGACAATGGATAATGGGGTTTTCGCAAATTATAAAGCCTTTGCTAGCGTTACTGTCCAAAACTACACCAATGCCCCTTGAATGGACAGATGAATGTCAGAATGCTTTTGAACAGTTGAGACAGGCCCTTTGTTCTGCACCCGTGTTAGGCACACCAGATTACACGAAACTTTTTACATTGTACGTGCATGAGAATGATGGGTGCGCGTTGTCAGTGTTAGTGCAATTACACGGGGATAAGCAGAGACCATGTGCGTATTTCTCTGCCACTCTTGATCCTGTAGCACGAGGGTTGCCTGGGTGTTTCCGAGCGGTAGCAGCCACAGCAGTAGCCATACGACAGAGTGAGGGAATAGTGTTATCACATAAACTGTTGGTGTTAGTTCCTCACGCAGTAGATGCCTTGTTAAACCAAACGAAAACCCAGTACCTCACGAGTGCACGATTAACAGGATATGAGCTTACGCTGTTGGCGCCACATATTACACTGAAAAGATGTGCTACTTTGAACCCTGCCACTTTATTGCCCTATCCGGTCGAGGAGGGTCAGGAAGAAAAACATCACGACTGTGTTTTCCTGACCGAGGAACAGACAAAGGGTCGTATCGACTTACAGGATATGCCACTTCCAGATGTGGATGGGGAACTGTGGGGCGATGGATCGTGTTTGAGGCTGCCAGATGGTACTACTTCTGCAGCTTATGCGATCACGACACTTAAGACAGTGGTGGAAACAGCTAGAATACCACAGAAATCGGCTCAGGCAGCGGAGCTGATAGCTTTAACAAGAGCCTGCAAATTGAGCGCTGGTTTATGTGTGAACATTTACACAGACAGCCAGTATGCCTTCGGAGTAGCGCATGACTTTGGGCTACTCTGGAGAGAACGCGGGTTTCTGACTTCTCATGGAGAACACATTATGCACGGAGAACTGGTGCGTGATCTCCTAAATGCGTTGCTTTGCCCGAAGAAGGTAGCGATAGTAAAATGTAGTGCCCATAAGAAGATCACTGATAAAGTGGGTCAGGGAAATGCCTTTGCGGATAGCATAGCGAGACAAACGGCTATGTTTCCAACTGACTCCCCCATGTACGTGACAAAGTCTCAAGCTGAACGATGGAACGATGCTAGAGCTGAGATATTAGATATTCAAAAGTCAGCCACTGAAGCTGAACTTGCGGTATGGGCAGTAGGTGGGGTGCTTGATGATGAAGGGTGTTGGAGAAGTAAAGATATGGAGAAGTGGAAATTGCCTGCAGCTTACTTGCAGGTGAAGGTCCAAATGGCACATGGGTTTATACACGTAGGGGCTCTTGCGATCACTCGACTGTTGACACGAGTTTGGGAGCATCCCGAGATTGCCAATACTGCTAAGAGAGTAGTGCAGACCTGTCTGATATGCTTGCAGCACAACCCTGGAAAGGGGACCCATACTCCGAAAGGAGGGTTCGTTCCACCTTCTGCACCATTCGAGGTACTCCAAATGGATTATATCCAGCTTGAGCGCTGTAATAACCTTAAGTATGTCTTAGTGGTGGTGTGCACTTTTAGCAAATGGGTTGAGGCTTTCCCCACGAAAGACAATACTGCTTTGACAACAGCTAAGGTTTTGCTCAAGGAGTACTTCCCTCGATTTGGAATCTGTAAATATCTGTGGAGCGACAATGGGCCTCATTTTGTCGGGAAAATTGTGTAATATGTGTTGAAGGGGTTAGGGATTCAGCAGAAGTTTCATGCTGTGTTCCACCCTCAGTCGGCAGGTCTTGTTGAGCGGTACAATGCCACGTTGAAATTAAAACTGGCTAAGATCGTGGCGTCCACGTCATTGAAATGGCCGGATGCCTTACCGCTAGCATTACTCTCCCTCAGTTCAATACCCCATTCTCGAACGGGCCTCACACCATATGAAGTGGTGTTTGGAAGGCCAATGAACATATGAGGGGTGCCTAAGCCGCGATTGATACATAATGTGCCTTGTGTAATGATGAATGACTATTTGGCACGATTAACAAATGATTTGCTTTCTATTCATCAACAGGTTCGAGAAGCGCTCCCTGACAACTCTACTGGAGAGGGCCATGATCTTCGTCCTGGGGACTTTGTGATGATTCGGTCGTTCGAGAGGACGAATAGCTTGGAACCGAGGTGGCGTGGCCCCGAGCAAGTCCTTCTCGCCACTCGGACAGCTGTACGAGTGACCAACAGGAAGCGGTGGATACATTCAACACACTGCCGTCGTGTCTCTTCTGATTTGGTAAATCCTGTTGTGTTGACCGATTATAAAGAGATTTTGGAAAAGGAAAAGAGCCCAGCTGTGACGTCGGCCGAAGTTGAGGGAGCCTTCCCGGACCACACTGCTTCTGGACGAGAGCGATATAATCTACGTCCGCGATAAGAAGAGTTCTTTCAGTTTTTTTAATGACTGGTTGGTTACCGCTCCAGGTTTGTGAAACGGAAACCGGGAATTCCACGGGAGGGGGGGGATCAGTTCTGCCAGTGTAGCGACACCCGTCTTGGCCCGGAGAAGAAAACAACGGCTACCTCGGAGTTCAGCACCATATTTTTCTTTTTTTAGGTATACACGTATGTGTATGTGAAACTTTGTGAGCAATTCGAACTATTTGAGACTCTGCAAAGGTTCTCAGAACTATGGCATCATCAGCAGCACGAGATAAGAGACTCTTGGGTGCCATTCTCTTTGTCCTAACTATTGTGGTGATTGCGGTAATAGCCTGGGTAGTTGAACTTGTGGTACCTGCACGTGAACATTTGCTGCCGACTACCCCGGCTCCATCTGAACATTTCCATTTTACCCTGCCTTATCACGAAGAACGGCACCGACAGACTTATCTGAACAATAGTTTCATTCAGATCCTACATCATACACATAATATGACAAATACTTCAAATTGCTGGGTATGTGGGATGTTGCCTGGGCATCAGAAGAAAGGGGGTACTCCACTCATCCCTCTCCCGTTTTCACATAATGGATCCTGTAATGCATTTTATACTCTCCTCTTTACTTTGAGATGGCCCACAAAAGGGGGAGTGCTTTTTCGTTTGAATAAATTGTGTCATCATGATCGGGATGGGTATCCACAAGCTGAGGGTACTTGATTTGAATATGAGGAGTACCGCCCTGACAATGTGTCTGCTTCACGAATGTATAGCAACCAGCGAAATGTCAATATATCGAATGCACATGTTATTAATGTTATTGCTACTAAAGCAGACCTATGTATCCGTAATAAAGGTGTAATTTCTGTTGGGAAAAGTGAATGTAACACCACACTCACGTTTGATAGTCCTACTGGTATATCGTTTGTAACCTCCCGAAATACTTACTTCATCTGTGGAACGAAGGGTTATCGTCAGCTTCCTTTGGGATGGTCAGGCACTTGCTATGTGTCTTTTGTATTGCTGCCTGTATTCATTGCCCCACCAATGTATCATAACAATTACATCCTCTATCACGACTTTGTTTTAAACCGTGATAAACGTTCCCTTGTCTTGGACGATGTCGATCAAACGGACACTACTTTGCAACAGTATGTGGACTTTAATTTGGGTTTGTTCTCTTTCGTTGGGGCAGCTTTGAACAGTCGAAAGATCCGACGACTAACTCGTGTTGTTGAGGCTGTGGCTAATGATACTGCAATTGCACTCGGAAATGTCACTGAAGAAGTACAGATTTCTAGAATTGTTGCGCTTCAGAACCGGATGGTTCTGGATGTAGTGTTAGCTGACCGTGGGGGGGCATGTAGAATCATCGGAAGTAGCTGTTGCGTCTACATACCTGACAATTCACCATCTGTATATGATGCTATCACTAAACTACATAAGATAGCGGCTGAAATACATCCAGATAATGGTACTTGGACTCTGTCAGGATGGTTCTGGTCAATACTCACCACGTGGGGATGGAAACTGTTAACGATTCTATGTGTCATTGTGGGAATTCTGTTTTTCATTTGCTTATGTATCCAATGTGGCCCAGTTTTTTGTTCTATGTGCTTGTCAGTTTGTGTACCATCGAGACGAGCTCTTGCTCATGACAAAATGATGCTTCATAAAGAAGTAACACAAATAATGCTAATTGATATAGAAGATGAACACCCTGATTATGTCCACTATGAGGTAGCTTCAGCTAAACGCTAAAAGGGTCGTCTGTTGTATTTTGACGATGGCTGGGTTAGCGCTTAGCTTTGCTACACGTTTCCCGCTTAAATTAGCTATACGTAGAAAACGCCATTTTGTACGTGTTGGCGGCCATCTTAAATCATGAGCGGCCTCGTGGCCGGCGTGCCCTTTAGTCCTTTGTCCGTTCCATTGACCACTCGAGTCTGCCCAGCAACAGGCTATTTTTAGTATTGGTCAAGCCCACACATGCGCAGTTCATACTGACCAGTCACTCCTTAGGAATGTGCCGCAAACTGACCAGTGGGTTTGAAACCCTCCAATGAGCTGGCAGTATTCCAAAATATGCCCTTATATGTACATAATGTTCTGCAACTTTGTGCCGCGTGTTCGTTTTATTACCTATAGAATTGTATAAAAGAAAGGGTCACACCGTGGGGTCTTAATAAACTTGTTCTTTGACTTTTACAGTTTCCGTGCCAACAGTTCTTCCAATGTATGTGGGTTATCTTCGGAACATGTAGGCCTTGGGAACCCAATACGACAAAATGACACAGCCTAGTTGTGTAATGATGTAACAATGGTTGCAAAATGACACAGCCTAGTTGTGTAATGATGTAACAATGGTTGAAAAATGACACAGCCTTGTTGTGTAATGATGTAACAATGGTTGCAAAATGACACAGCCTAGTTGTGTAATGATGTAACAATGGTTGAAAAATGACACAGCCTAGTTGTGTAATGATGTAACAATGGTTGCAAAATGACACAGCCTAGTTGTGTAATGGTGTAACAATGGTTACAAAATGACACATCCTTGTTGTGTAATGGTGTAACAATGGTTGCAAAATGACACAGCCTCTTGGCGTAATGGTGTAACAATGGTTACAAAATGACACAGCCAAGTTGTATAATGGTGTAACAATGGTTACAAAATGACACAGCCACGTTGTATAATGGTGTAACAATGGTTACAAAATGACACAGCCACGTTGTGTAATGGTGTAACAATGGTTACAAAATGACACAGCCATGTTGTGTAATGGTGTAACAATGATTGAAAAATGACACCGCCTTGTTGTGTAATGATGTAACAATGGTTGCAAAATGACACAGCCTAGTTGTGTAATGATGTAAAAATGGTTGCAAAATGACACAGCCTAGTTGTGTAATGATGTAACAATGGTTGCAAAATGACACAGCCTAGTTGTGTAATGATGTAACAATGGTTGCAAAATGACACAGCCTAGTTGTGTAATGGTGTAACAAAGGTTGCAAAATGACACAGCCTAGTTGTGTAATGATGTAACAATGGTTGCAAAATGACACAGCCTAGTTGTGTAATGAGGTAACAATGGTTGCAAAATGACACAGCCTAGTTGTGTAATGATGTAACAATGGTTGAAAAATGACGCAGCCTTGTTGTGTAATGGTGTAACAATGGTTACACAATGACAAGTCACATTGTGTAATGGTGTAACAATGGTTACAAAATGACACATCCAAGTTGTGTAATGGTGTAACAATGGTTGAAAAATGACACAGCCTTGTTGTGTAATGATGTAACAATGGTTGCAAAATGGCAAAATGACACAGCCTAGTTGTGTAATGATGTAACAATGGTTGCAAAATGACACAGCCTAGTTGTGCAATAATGTAACAATGGTTGCAAAATGACACAGCCTAGTTGTGTAATGGTGTAACAATGGTTGCAAAATGACACAGCCTAGTTGTGTAATGGTGTAACAATGGTTGAAAAATGACACAGCCTTGTTGTGTAATGGTGTAAAAATGGTTACACAATGACAAGCCACATTGTGTAATGAAGTAACAATGGTTACAAAATGACACAGCCAAGTTGTGTAATGGTGTAACAATGGTTGAAAAATGACACAGCCTTGTTGTGTAATGATGTAACAATGGTTGCAAAATGACACAGCCTAGTTTGTAATGATGTAACAATGGTTGCAAAATGACACAGCCTAGTTGTGTAATGATGTAACAATGGTTGCAAAATGACACACCCTAGTTGTGTAATGGTGTAACAATGGTTGCAAAATGACACAGCCTAGTTGTGTAATGATGTAACAATGGTTGCAAAATGACACAGCCTAGTTGTGTAATGATGTAACAATGGTTGAAAAATGACACAGCCTTGTTGTGTAATGATGTAACAATGGTTGCAAAATGACACAGCCTAGTTGTGTAATGGTGTAACAATGGTTACAAAATGACACATCCTTGCTGTGTAATGATGTAACAATGGTTGCAAAATGACACAGCCTCTTGGCGTAATGGTGTAACAATTGTTACAAAATGACACAGCCAAGTTGTATAATGGTGTAACAATGGTTACAAAATGACACAGCCACGTTGTATAATGGTGTAACAATGGTTACAAAATGACACAGCCACGTTGTGTAATGGTGTGACAATGGTTACAAAATGACACAGCCATGTTGTGTAATGGTGTAACAATGATTGAAAAATGACACAGCCTTGTTGTGTAATGATGTAACAATGGTTGCAAAATGACACAGCCTAGTTGTGTAATGATGTAAAAATGGTTGCAACATGACACAGCCTAGTTGTGTAATGATGTAACAATGGTTGCAAAATGACACAGCCTAGTTGTGTAATGATGTAACAATGGTTGCAAAATGACACAGCCTAGTTGTGTAATGATGTAACAATGGTTGCAAAATGACACCGCCTAGTTGTGTAATGATGTTACAATGGTTGCAAAATGACACAGCCTAGTTGTGTAATGGTGTAACAATGGTTGCAAAATGACACAGCCTAGTTGTGTAATGATGTAACAATGGTTGCAAAATGACACAGCCATGTTGTGTAATGGTGTAACAATGGTTGCAAAATGACACAGCCTAGTTGTGTAATGATGTAACAATGGTTGCAAAATGACACAGCCTAGTTGTGTAATGGTGTAACAATGGTTGCAAAATGACACAGCCTAGTTGTGTAATGATGTAACAATGGTTGCAAAATGACACAGCCTAGTTGTGTAATGATGTAACAATGGTTGCAAAATGACACAGCCACGTTGTGTAATGGTGTAACAATGGTTGCAAAATGACACAGCCTAGTTGTGTAATGATGTAACAATGGTTGCAAAATGACACAGCCTAGTTGTGTAATGATGTAACAATGGTTGCAAAATGACGCAGCCTAGTTGTGTAATGATGTAACAATGGGTGAAAAATGACACAGCCTTGTCGTGTAATGGTGTAACAATGGTTACACAATGACAAGCCACATTGTGTAATGGTGTAACAATGGTTACAAAATGACACAGCCAAGTTGTGTAATGGTGTAACAATGGTTGAAAAATGACACAGCCTTGTTGTGTAATGATGTAAGAATGGTTGCAAAATGACACAGCCTAGTTGTGTAATGATGTAACAATGGTTGCAAAATGACACAGCCTAGTTGTGTAATGATGTAACATTGGTTGCAAAATGACACAGCCTAGTTGTGTAATGGTGTAACAATGGTTGCAAAATGACACAGCCTAGTTGTGTAATGATGTAACAATGGTTGCAAAATGACACAGCCTAGTTGTGTAATGATGTAACAATGGTTGAAAAATGACAAAGCTTTGTTGTGTAATGATGTAACAATGGTTGCAAAATGACACAGCCTAGTTTTGTAATGATGTAACAATGGTTGAAAAATGACAAAGCCTTGTTGTGTAATGATGTAACAATGGTTGCAAAATGACACAGCCTAGTTGTGTAATGGTGTAACAATGGTTACCAAATGACACATCCTTGTTGTGAAATGATGTAACAATGGTTGCAAAATGACACAGCCTAGTTGTAGAATAGTGTAACAATGGTTACAAAATGACACAGCCACGTTGTGTAATGGTGTAACAATGGTTACAAAATGACACAGCCATGTTGTGTAGTGGTGTAACAATGATTGAAAAATGACACAGCCTTGTTGTGTAATGATGTAACAATGGTTGCAAAATGACACAGCCTAGTTGTGTAATGATGTAAAAATCGTTGCAAAATGACACAGCCTAGTTGTGTAATGATGTAACAATGGTTGCAAAATGAAACAGCCTAGTTGTATAATGATGTAACAATGGTTGCAAAATGACACAGCCTAGTTGTGTAATGGTGTAACAATGGTTGCAAAATGACACAGCCTAGTTGTGTAATGATGTAACAATGGTTGCAAAATGACACAGCCACGTTGTGTAATGGTGTAAATGGTTGCAAAATGACACAGCCTAGTTGTGTAATGGTGTAACAATGGTTGCAAAATGACACAGCCTAGTTGTGTAATGATGTATCAATGGTTGCAAAATGACACAGCCACGTAGTGTAATGGTGTAAATGGTTGCAAAATGACACAGCCACGTTGTGTAATGATGTAACAATGGTTGAAAAATGACACAGCCTTGTTGTGTAATGGTGTAACAATGGTTACACAATGACAAGCCACATTGTGTAATGCTGTAACAATGGTTACAAAATGACACAGCCATGTTGTGTAATGGTGTAACAATGGTTGCAAAATGACACAGCCTAGTTGTGTAATGGTGTAACAATGGTTGCAAAATGACACAGCCTAGTTGTGTAATGATGTAACAATGGTTGCAAAATGACACAGCCTAGTTGTGTAATGATGTAACAATGGTTGAAAAATGACACAGCCTTGTTGTGTAATGATGTAACAATTTTTGCAAAATGACACAGCCTAGTTGTGTAATGATGTAACAATGGTTGAAAAATGACACAGCCTTGTTGTGTAATGATGTAACAATGGTTGCAAAATGACACAGCCTAGTTGTGTAATGATGTAACAATGGTTGAAAAATGACACAGCCTAGTTGTGTAATGATGTAACAATGGTTGCAAAATGGCACAGCCTAGTTGTGTAATGGTGTAACAATGGTTACAAAATGACACATCCTTGTTGTGAAATGATGTAACAATGGTTGCAAAATGACACAGCCTCTTGGCGTAATGGTGTAACAATGGTTACAAAATGACACAGCCAAGTTGTATATTGGTGTAACAATGGTTACAAAATGACACAGCCACGTTGTATAATCGTGTAACAATGGTTACAAAATGACACAGCCACGTTGTGTAATGGTGTGTAATGATTGAAAAATGACACAGCCTTGTTGTGTAATGATGTAACAATGGTTACAAAATGACACAGCCTAGTTGTGTAATGATGTAAAAATGGTTGCAAAATGACACAGCCTAGTTGTGTAATGATGTAACAATGGTTGCAAAATGACACAGCCTAGTTGTGTAATGGTGTAACAATGGTTGCAAAATGACACAGCCTAGTTGTGTAATGATGTAACAATGGTTGCAAAATGACACAGCCACGTAGTGTAATGGTGTAAATGGTTGCAAAATGACACAGCCACGTTGTGTAATGATGTAACAATGGTTGAAAAATGACACAGCCTTGTTGTGTAATGGTGTACCAATGGTTACACAATGACAAGCCACATTGTGTAATGGTGTAACAATGGTTACAAAATGACACAGCCATGTTGTGTAATGGTGTAACAATGGTTGCAAAATGACACAGCCTAGTTGTGTAATGATGTAACAATGGTTGCAAAATGACACAGCCTGGTTGTGTAATGGTGTAACAATGGTTGCAAAATGACACAGCCTAGTTGTGTAATGATGTAACAATGGTTGCAAAATGACACAGCCACGTTGTGTAATGGTGTAACAATGGTTGCAAAATGACACAGCCTAGTTGTGTAATGATGTAACAATGGTTACAAAATGACACAGCCTAGTTGTGTAATGGTGTAACAATGGTTGCAAAATGACACAGCCTAGTTGTGTAATGATGTAACAATGGTTGCAAAATGACACAGCCTAGTTGTCTAATGATGTAACAATGGTTGCAAAATGACACAGCCTAGTTGTGTAATGATGTAACAATGGTTGCAAAATGACACAGCCTTGTTGTGTAATGATGTAACAATGGTTGCAAAATGACACAGCCTAGTTGTGTAATGGTGTAACAATGGTTACAAAATGACACATCCTTGTTGTGTAATGATGTAACAATGGTTGCAAAATGACACAGCCTCTTGGCGTAATGGTGTAACAATGGTTACAAAATGACACAGCCAAGTTGTATAATGGTGTAACAATGGTTACAAAATGACACAGCCACGTTGTATAATGGTGTAACAATGGTTACAAAATGACACAGCCACATTGTGTAATGGTGTAACAATGGTTACAAAATGACACAGCCATGTTGTGTAATGGTGTAACAATGATTGAAAAATGACACAGCCTTGTTGTGTAATGATGTAACAATGGTTGCAAAATGACACAGCCTAGTTGTGTAATGATGTAAAAATGGTTGCAAAATGACACAGCCTAGTTGTGTAATGATGTAACAATGGTTGCAAAATGACACAGCCTAGTTGTGTAATGATGTAAAAATGGTTGCAAAATGACACAGCCCAGTTGTGTAATGGTGTAACAAAGGTTGCAAAATGACACAGCCTAGTTGTGTAATGATGTAACAATGGTTGCAAAATGACACAGCCTAGTTGTGTAATGATGTAACAATGGTTGCAAAATGACACAGGCTAGTTGTGTAATGATGTAACAATGGTTGAAAAATGACACAGCCTTGTTGTGTAATGGTGTAACAATGGTTACACAATGACAAGCCACATTGTGTAATGGTGTAACAATGGTTACAAAATGACACATCCAAGTTGTGTAATGGTGTAACAATGGTTGAAAAATGACACAGCCTTGTTGTGTAATGATGTAACAATGGTTGCAAAATGACACAGCCTAGTTGTGTAATGATGTAAAAATGGTTGCAAAATGACACAGCCTAGTTGTGCAATGATGTAACAATGGTTGCAAAATGACACAGCCTAGTTGTGTAATGGTGTAACAATGGTTGCAAAATGACACAGCCTAGTTGTGTAATGATGTAACAATGGTTGCAAAATGACACAGCCTAGTTGTGTAATGATGTAACAATGGTTGAAAAATGACACAGCCTTGTTGTGTAATGATGTAACAATGGTTGGAAAATGACAAGCCACATTGTGTAATGGTGTAACAATGGCTACAAAATGACACAGCCAAGTTGTGTAATGGTGTAACAATGGTTGAAAAAGGACACAGCCTTGTTGTGTAATGATGTAACAATGGTTGCAAAATGACACAGCCTAGTTTGTAATGATGTAACAATGGTTGCAAAATGACACAGCCTAGTTGTGTAATGATGTAACAATGGTTGCAAAATGACACACCCTAGTTGTGTAATGGTGTAACAATGGTTGCAAAATGACACAGCCTAGTTGTGTAATGATGTAACAATGGTTGCAAAATGACACAGCCTAGTTGTGTAATGATGTAACAATGGTTGAAAAATGACACAGCCTTGTTGTGTAATGATGTAACAATGGTTGCAAAATGACACAGCCTAGTTGTGTAATGGTGTAACAATGGTTACAAAATGACACATCCTTGTTGTGTAATGATGTAACAATGGTTGCAAAATTACACAGCCTCTTGGCGTAATGGTGTAACAATGGTTACAAAATGACACAGCCAAGTTGTATAATGGTGTAACAATGGTTACAAAATGACACAGCCACGTTGTATAATGGTGTAACAATGGTTACAAAATGACACAGCCACGTTGTGTAATGGTGTGACAATGGTTACAAAATGACACAGCCATGTTGTGTAATGGTGTAACAATGATTGAAAAATGACACAGCCTTGTTGTGTAATGATGTAACAATGGTTGCAAAATGACACAGCCTAGTTGTGTAATGATGTAAAAATGGTTGCAAAATGACACAGCCTATTTATGTAATGATGTAACAATGGTTGCAAAATGACACAGCCTAGTTGTGTAATGATGTAACAATGGTTGCAAAATGACACAGCCTAGTTGTGTAATGATGAAACAATGGTTGCAAAATGACACTGCCTAGTTGTGTAATGATGTTACAATGGTTGCAAAATGACACAGCCTAGTTGTGTAATGGTGTAACAATGGTTGCAAAATGACACAGCCTAGTTGTGTAATGATGTAACAATGGTTGCAAAATGACACAGCCACGTTGTGTAATGGTGTAACAATGGTTGCAAAATGACGCAGCCTAGTTGTGTAATGATGTAACAATGGTTGCAAAACGACACAGCCTAGTTGTGTAATGGTGTAACAATGGTTGCAAAATGACACAGCCTAGTTGTGTAATGATGTAACAATGGTTGCAAAATGACACAGCCTAGTTGTGTAATGATGTAACAATGGTTGCAAAATGACACAGCCACGTTGTGTAATGGTGTAACAATGGTTGCAAAATGACACAGCCTAGTTGTGTAATGATGTAACAATGGTTGCAAAATGACACAGCCTAGTTGTGTAATGATGTAACAATGGTTGCAAAATGACACAGCCTAGTTGTGTAATGATGTAACAATGGGTGAAAAATGACACAGCCTTGTTGTGTAATGGTGTAACAATGGTTACACAATGACAAGCCACATTGTGTAATGGTGTGACAATGGTTACAAAATGACAAAGCCAAGTTGTGTAATGGTGTAACAATGGTTGAAAAATGACACAGCCTTGTTGTGTAATGATGTAAGAATGGTTGCAAAATGACACAGCCTAGTTGTGTAATGATGTAACAATGGTTGCAAAATGACACAGCCTAGTTGTGTAATGATGTAACATTGGTTGCAAAATGACACAGCCTAGTTGTGTAATGGTGTAACAATGGTTGCAAAATGACACAGCCTAGTTGTGTAATGATGTAACAATGGTTGCAAAATGACACAGCCTAGTTGTGTAATGATGTAACAATGGTTGAAAAATGACACAGCTGTGTTGTGTAATGATGTAACAATGGTTGCAAAATGACACAGCCTAGTTTTGTAATGATGTAACAATGGTTAAAAAATGACAAAGCCTTGTTGTGCAATGATGTAACAATGGTTGCAAAATGACTCAGCCTAGTTGTGTAATGGTGTAACAATGGTTACAAAATGACACATCCTTGTTGTGAAATGATGTAACAATGGTTGCAAAATGACACAGCCTCTTGGCGTAATGGTGTAACAATGGTTACAAAATGACACAGCCAAGTTGTATAATGGTGTAACAATGGTTACAAAATGACACAGCCACGTTGTATAATGGTGTAACAATGGTTACAAAATGACACAGCCACGTTGTGTAATGGTGTAACAATGGTTACAAAATGACACAGCCATGTTGTGTGGTGGTGTAACAATGATTGAAAAATGACACAGCCTAGTTGTGTAATGATGTAAAAATCGTTGCAAAATGACACAGCCTAGTTGTGTAATGATGTAACAATGGTTGCAAAATGAAACAGCCTAGTTGTATAATGATGTAACAATGGTTGCAAAATGACACAGCCTAGTTGTGTAATGGTGTAACAATGGTTGCAAAATGACACAGCCTAGTTGTGTAATGATGTAACAATGGTTGCAAAATGACACAGCCACGTTGTGTAATGGTGTAAATGGTTGCAAAATGACACAGCCTAGTTGTGTAATGATGTAACAATGGTTGAAAAATGACACAGCCTTGTTGTGTAATGGTGTAACTATGGTTACACAATGACAAGCCACATTGTGTAATGGTGTAACAATGGTTACAAAATGACACAGTCATGTTGTGTAATAGTGTAACAATGGTTGCAAAATGACACAGCCTAGTTGTGTAATGATGTAACAATGGTTGCAAAATGACACAGCCTAGTTGTGTAATGATGTAACAATGGTTGAAAAATGACACAGCTTTGTTGTGTAATGATGTAACAAAGGTTGCAAAATGACACAGCGTAGTTTTGTAATGATGTAACAATGGTTGAAAAATGACAAAGCCTTGTTGTGTAATGATGTAACAATGGTTGCAAAATGACACAGCCTAGTTGTGTAATGGTGTAACAATGGTTACAAAATGACACATCCTTGTTGTGAAATGATGTAACAATGGTTGCAAAATGACACAGCCTCTTGGCGTAATGGTGTAACAATGGTTACAAAATGACACAGCCAAGTTGTATAATGGTGTAACAATGGTTACAAAATGACACAGCCATGTTGTGTAGTGGTGTAACAATGATTGAAAAATGACACAGCCTTGTTGTGTAATGATGTAACAATGGTTGCAAAATGACACAGCCTAGTTGTGTAATGATGTAAAAATCGTTGCAAAATGACACAGCCTAGTTGTGTAATGATGTAACAATGGTTGCAAAATGAAACAGCCTAGTTGTATAATGATGTAACAATGGTTGCAAAATGACACAGCCTAGTTGTGTAATGGTGTAACAATGGTTGCAAAATGACACAGCCTAGTTGTGTAATGATGTAACAATGGTTGCAAAATGACACAGCCACGTTGTGTAATGGTGTAAATGGTTGCAAAATGACACAGCCTAGTTGTGTAATGGTGTAACAATGGTTGCAAAATGACACAGCCTAGTTGTGTAATGATGTATCAATGGTTGCAAAATGACACAGCCACGTAGTGTAATGGTGTAAATGGTTGCAAAATGACACAGCCACGTTGTGTAATGATGTAACAATGGTTGAAAAATGACACAGCCTTGTTGTGTAATGGTGTAACAATGGTTACACAATGACAAGCCACATTGTGTAATGCTGTAACAATGGTTACAAAATGACACAGCCATGTTGTGTAATGGTGTAACAATGGTTGCAAAATGACACAGCCTAGTTGTGTAATGGTGTAACAATGGTTGCAAAATGACACAGCCTAGTTGTGTAATGATGTAACAATGGTTGCAAAATGACACAGCCTAGTTGTGTAATGATGTAACAATGGTTGAAAAATGACACAGCCTTGTTGTGTAATGATGTAACAATTTTTGCAAAATGACACAGCCTAGTTGTGTAATGATGTAACAATGGTTGAAAAATGACACAGCCTAGTTGTGTAATGATGTAACAATGGTTGCAAAATGACACAGCCTAGTTGTGTAATGATGTAACAATGGTTGAAAAATGACACAGCCTAGTTGTGTAATGATGTAACAATGGTTGCAAAATGGCACAGCCTAGTTGTGTAATGGTGTAACAATGGTTACAAAATGACACATCCTTGTTGTGAAATGATGTAACAATGGTTGCAAAATGACACAGCCTCTTGGCGTAATGGTGTAACAATGGTTACAAAATGACACAGCCAAGTTGTATAATGGTGTAACAATGGTTACAAAATGACACAGCCACGTTGTATAATCGTGTAACAATGGTTACAAAATGACACAGCCACGTTGTGTAATGGTGTGTAATGATTGAAAAATGACACAGCCTTGTTGTGTAATGATGTAACAATGGTTGCAAAATGACACAGCCTAGTTGTGTAATGATGTAAAAATGGTTGCAAAATGACACAGCCTAGTTGTGTAATGATGTAACAATGGTTGCAAAATGACACAGCCTAGTTGTGTAATGGTGTAACAATGGTTGCAAAATGACACAGCCTAGTTGTGTAATGATGTAACAATGGTTGCAAAATGACACAGCCACGTAGTGTAATGGTGTAAATGGTTGCAAAATGACACAGCCACGTTGTGTAATGATGTAACAATGGTTGAAAAATGACACAGCCTTGTTGTGTAATGGTGTACCAATGGTTACACAATGACAAGCCACATTGTGTAATGGTGTAACAATGGTTACAAAATGACACAGCCATGTTGTGTAATGGTGTAACAATGGTTGCAAAATGACACAGCCTAGTTGTGTAATGATGTAACAATGGTTGCAAAATGACACAGCCTGGTTGTGTAATGGTGTAACAATGGTTGCAAAATGACACAGCCTAGTTGTGTAATGATGTAACAATGGTTGCAACGTTCTATAGCTTGCTACCCGCAGATGTATTCTGGAATGCCAGGCTATGCCTACTATGTATAAACAAAAACGACTTGCTATGGGGTCCAGAGAAACACTAAAAGGATCAGTGTCTGAAAAACCAGGTTGTCTGTGATGGATTATGTAGGGGTGGATATCCACACACACAAAAGTTGATGAATGAATGCGTATATGAGCTAAGCGTACTGCATAAGAGTAATGCACCAGATGAATTGGCGTGTGTGTGAGGGTCCACTGCATTGATTTGGAATATTTCCTGTATGTTTACTATTAAGTGTTTTTTAGCTTTATCCTGTATGTCACCCATTTTCCTAGCTCACCAATGCCCCCTGCATATGAATTAAAGCATTACAGAATTATTTCTCCTATGTATTTTGAAAACTGTGTAAAAAGGAAAAAGATGAAGATAACTAATAAGTGTATCTAATACTTGTGAAACCTGACTATGATTAGCTATTATGCGACCAGCACTGAATATATTAATATAAAATGTTGTCTGAAACGGGGGTCAAACACTATACTAAAAGATGTGTTTTTTCTACAGAGCACTTGGATATCAGATATATTTCACTACAGAATACAACCCCTCCTTCCCCTTTCTTGCCCTGACGAAGGTGCGGCCTATCTTTGGGGCCTGGCACCGAAACGCGCGTCGGCGTTGAAACCATCTCCCCTGAACATTGTACGATCTATCCCCGGCCTATGGCTGAGAGGAATATTCAGGATGTTCTCAGAGCAATTTACCTCAAAGTCCATCTGAGCAGAATGTTTGAATGAGCCTTGTATGAGTATGATTGGTTGCGATGTATGAATTTGTTGAAGTTTGAATGTTGGAAGGATGACGGGTTGTGTATATTTATAGATGTTTTTATCTTATAATTTTTCAAAAAAATGAGTTTGTACAATTATGTTATGTATAAAAATATATGAATCAATCAAGAATAAAAATGATATATTTTCTATAAAAGTGCTTCTGCTTAAATTGTATGCGGTCTTGAGTAATTGGTGAGCGCTAAAATGGGTGACTTTTGAAGATTCTGGACTCTTACTGAGCCTATACCTGATCAAACACGGGGCAGATCTACCTTCTTCTTTAAGCTACTAGTTGTGTAATGATGTAACAATGGTTGCAAAATGACACAGCCTTGTTGTGTAATGATGTAACAATGGTTGCAAAATGACACAGCCTAGTTGTGTAATGGTGTAACAATGGTTACAAAATGACACATCCTTGTTGTGTAATGATGTAACAATGGTTGCAAAATGACACAGCCTCTTGGCGTAATGGTGTAACAATGGTTACAAAATGACACAGCCAAGTTGTATAATGGTGTAACAATGGTTACAAAATGACACAGCCACGTTGTATAATGGTGTAACAATGGTTACAAAATGACACAGCCACATTGTGTAATGGTGTAACAATGGTTACAAAATGACACAGCCATGTTGTGTAATGGTGTAACAATGATTGAAAAATGACACAGCCTTGTTGTGTAATGATGTAACAATGGTTGCAAAATGACACAGCCTAGTTGTGTAATGATGTAAAAATGGTTGCAAAATGACACAGCCTAGTTGTGTAATGATGTAACAATGGTTGCAAAATGACACAGCCTAGTTGTGTAATGATGTAAAAATGGTTGCAAAATGACACAGCCCAGTTGTGTAATGGTGTAACAAAGGTTGCAAAATGACACAGCCTAGTTGTGTAATGATGTAACAATGGTTGCAAAATGACACAGCCTAGTTGTGTAATGATGTAACAATGGTTGCAAAATGACACAGGCTAGTTGTGTAATGATGTAACAATGGTTGAAAAATGACACAGCCTTGTTGTGTAATGGTGTAACAATGGTTACACAATGACAAGCCACATTGTGTAATGGTGTAACAATGGTTACAAAATGACACATCCAAGTTGTGTAATGGTGTAACAATGGTTGAAAAATGACACAGCCTTGTTGTGTAATGATGTAACAATGGTTGCAAAATGACACAGCCTAGTTGTGTAATGATGTAAAAATGGTTGCAAAATGACACAGCCTAGTTGTGCAATGATGTAACAATGGTTGCAAAATGACACAGCCTAGTTGTGTAATGGTGTAACAATGGTTGCAAAATGACACAGCCTAGTTGTGTAATGATGTAACAATGGTTGCAAAATGACACAGCCTAGTTGTGTAATGATGTAACAATGGTTGAAAAATGACACAGCCTTGTTGTGTAATGATGTAACAATGGTTGGAAAATGACAAGCCACATTGTGTAATGGTGTAACAATGGTTACAAAATGACACAGCCAAGTTGTGTAATGGTGTAACAATGGTTGAAAAAGGACACAGCCTTGTTGTGTAATGATGTAACAATGGTTGCAAAATGACACAGCCTAGTTTGTAATGATGTAACAATGGTTGCAAAATGACACAGCCTAGTTGTGTAATGATGTAACAATGGTTGCAAAATGACACACCCTAGTTGTGTATTGGTGTAACAATGGTTGCAAAATGACACAGCCTAGTTGTGTAATGATGTAACAATGGTTGCAAAATGACACAGCCTAGTTGTGTAATGATGTAACAATGGTTGAAAAATGACACAGCCTTGTTGTGTAATGATGTAACAATGGTTGCAAAATGACACAGCCTAGTTGTGTAATGGTGTAACAATGGTTACAAAATGACACATCCTTGTTGTGTAATGATGTAACAATGGTTGCAAAATGACACAGCCTCTTGGCGTAATGGTGTAACAATGGTTACAAAATGACACAGCCAAGTTGTATAATGGTGTAACAATGGTTACAAAATGACACAGCCACGTTGTATAATGGTGTAACAATGGTTACAAAATGACACAGCCACGTTGTGTAATGGTGTGACAATGGTTACAAAATGACACAGCCATGTTGTGTAATGGTGTAACAATGATTGAAAAATGACACAGCCTTGTTGTGTAATGATGTAACAATGGTTGCAAAATGACACAGCCTAGTTGTGTAATGATGTAAAAATGGTTGCAAAATGACACAGCCTATTTATGTAATGATGTAACAATGGTTGCAAAATGACACAGCCTAGTTGTGTAATGATGTAACAATGGTTGCAAAATGACACAGCCTAGTTGTGTAATGATGAAACAATGGTTGCAAAATGACACTGCCTAGTTGTGTAATGATGTTACAATGGTTGCAAAATGACACAGCCTAGTTGTGTAATGGTGTAACAATGGTTGCAAAATGACACAGCCTAGTTGTGTAATGATGTAACAATGGTTGCAAAATGACACAGCCACGTTGTGTAATGGTGTAACAATGGTTGCAAAATGACGCAGCCTAGTTGTGTAATGATGTAACAATGGTTGCAAAACGACACAGCCTAGTTGTGTAATGGTGTAACAATGGTTGCAAAATGACACAGCCTAGTTGTGTAATGATGTAACAATGGTTGCAAAATGACACAGCCTAGTTGTGTAATGATGTAACAATGGTTGCAAAATGACACAGCCACGTTGTGTAATGGTGTAACAATGGTTGCAAAATGACACAGCCTAGTTGTGTAATGATGTAACAATGGTTGCAAAATGACACAGCCTAGTTGTGTAATGATGTAACAATGGTTGCAAAATGACACAGCCTAGTTGTGTAATGATGTAACAATGGGTGAAAAATGACACAGCCTTGTTGTGTAATGGTGTAACAATGGTTACACAATGACAAGCCACATTGTGTAATGGTGTGACAATGGTTACAAAATGACAAAGCCAAGTTGTGTAATGGTGTAACAATGGTTGAAAAATGACACAGCCTTGTTGTGTAATGATGTAAGAATGGTTGCAAAATGACACAGCCTAGTTGTGTAATGATGTAACAATGGTTGCAAAATGACACAGCCTAGTTGTGTAATGATGTAACATTGGTTGCAAAATGACACAGCCTAGTTGTGTAATGGTGTAACAATGGTTGCAAAATGACACAGCCTAGTTGTGTAATGATGTAACAATGGTTGCAAAATGACACAGCCTAGTTGTGTAATGATGTAACAATGGTTGAAAAATGACACAGCTGTGTTGTGTAATGATGTAACAATGGTTGCAAAATGACACAGCCTAGTTTTGTAATGATGTAACAATGGTTAAAAAATGACAAAGCCTTGTTGTGCAATGATGTAACAATGGTTGCAAAATGACTCAGCCTAGTTGTGTAATGGTGTAACAATGGTTACAAAATGACACATCCTTGTTGTGAAATGATGTAACAATGGTTGCAAAATGACACAGCCTCTTGGCGTAATGGTGTAACAATGGTTACAAAATGACACAGCCAAGTTGTATAATGGTGTAACAATGGTTACAAAATGACACAGCCACGTTGTATAATGGTGTAACAATGGTTACAAAATGACACAGCCACGTTGTGTAATGGTGTAACAATGGTTACAAAATGACACAGCCATGTTGTGTGGTGGTGTAACAATGATTGAAAAATGACACAGCCTAGTTGTGTAATGATGTAAAAATCGTTGCAAAATGACACAGCCTAGTTGTGTAATGATGTAACAATGGTTGCAAAATGAAACAGCCTAGTTGTATAATGATGTAACAATGGTTGCAAAATGACACAGCCTAGTTGTGTAATGGTGTAACAATGGTTGCAAAATGACACAGCCTAGTTGTGTAATGATGTAACAATGGTTGCAAAATGACACAGCCACGTTGTGTAATGGTGTAAATGGTTGCAAAATGACACAGCCTAGTTGTGTAATGATGTAACAATGGTTGAAAAATGACACAGCCTTGTTGTGTAATGGTGTAACTATGGTTACACAATGACAAGCCACATTGTGTAATGGTGTAACAATGGTTACAAAATGACACAGTCATGTTGTGTAATAGTGTAACAATGGTTGCAAAATGACACAGCCTAGTTGTGTAATGATGTAACAATGGTTGCAAAATGACACAGCCTAGTTGTGTAATGATGTAACAATGGTTGAAAAATGACACAGCTTTGTTGTGTAATGATGTAACAAAGGTTGCAAAATGACACAGCGTAGTTTTGTAATGATGTAACAATGGTTGAAAAATGACAAAGCCTTGTTGTGTAATGATGTAACAATGGTTGCAAAATGACACAGCCTAGTTGTGTAATGGTGTAACAATGGTTACAAAATGACACATCCTTGTTGTGAAATGATGTAACAATGGTTGCAAAATGACACAGCCTCTTGGCGTAATGGTGTAACAATGGTTACAAAATGACACAGCCAAGTTGTATAATGGTGTAACAATGGTTACAAAATGACACAGCCACGTTGTATAATGGTGTAACAATGGTTACAAAATGACACAGCCACGTTGTGTAATGGTGTAACAATAGTTACAAAATGACACAGCCATGTTGTGTAGTGGTGTAACAATGATTGAAAAATGACACAGCCTTGTTGTGTAATGATGTAACAATGGTTGCAAAATGACACAGCCTAGTTGTGTAATGATGTAAAAATCGTTGCAAAATGACACAGCCTAGTTGTGTAATGATGTAACAATGGTTGCAAAATGAAACAGCCTAGTTGTATAATGATGTAACAATGGTTGCAAAATGACACAGCCTAGTTGTGTAATGGTGTAACAATGGTTGCAAAATGACACAGCCTAGTTGTGTAATGATGTAACAATGGTTGCAAAATGACACAGCCTAGTTGTGTAATTATGTAACAATGGTTGCAAAATGACACAGCCTAGTTGTGTAATGATGTAACAATGGTTGCAAAATGACACAGCCTTGTTGTGTAATGGTGTAACAATGGTTACACAATGACAAGGCACATTGTGTAATGGTGTAACAATGGTTACAAAATGACACATCCAAGTTGTGTAATGGTGTAACAATGGTTGAAAAATGACACAGCCTTGTTGTGTAATGATGTAACAATGGTTGCAAAATGACACAGCCTAGTTGTGTAATGATGTAACAATGGTTGCAAAATGACACAGCCTAGTTGTGCAATGATGTAACAATGGTTGCAAAATGACACAGCCTAGTTGTGTAATGGTGTAACAATGGTTGCAAAATGACACAGCCTAGTTGTGTAATGATGTAACAATGGTTGCAAAATGACACAGCCTAGTTGTGTAATGATGTAACAATGGTTGAAAAATGACACAGCCTTGTTGTGTAATGATGTAACAATGGTTGGAAAATGACAAGCCACATTGTGTAATGGTGTAACAATGGTTACAAAATGACACAGCCAAGTTGTGTAATGGTGTAACAATGGTTGAAAAAGGACACAGCCTTGTTGTGTAATGATGTAACAATGGTTGCAAAATGACACAGCCTAGTTTGTAATGATGTAACAATGGTTGCAAAATGACACAGCCTAGTTGTGTAATGATGTAACAATGGTTGCAAAATGACACACCCTAGTTGTGTAATGGTGTAACAATGGTTGCAAAATGACACAGCCTAGTTGTGTAATGATGTAACAATGGTTGAAAAATGACACAGCCTTGTTGTGTAATGATGTAACAATGGTTGGAAAATGACAAGCCACATTGTGTAATGGTGTAACAATGGTTGAAAAAGGACACAGCCTTGTTGTGTAATGATGTAACAATGGTTGCAAAATGACACAGCCTAGTTTGTAATGATGTAACAATGGTTGCAAAATGACACAGCCTAGTTGTGTAATGATGTAACAATGGTTGCAAAATGACACACCCTAGTTGTGTAATGGTGTAACAATGATTGCAAAATGACACAGCCTAGTTGTGTAATGATGTAACAATGGTTGCAAAATGACACAGCCTAGTTGTGTAATGATGTAACAATGGTTGAAAAATGACACAGCCTTGTTGTGTAATGATGTAACAATGGTTGCAAAATGACACAGCCTAGTTGTGTAATGGTGTAACAATGGTTACAAAATGACACATCCTTGTTGTGTAATGATGTAACAATGGTTGCAAAATGACACAGCCTCTTGGCGTAATGGTGTAACAATGGTTACAAAATGACACAGCCAAGTTGTATAATGGTGTAACAATGGTTACAAAATGACACAGCCACGTTGTATAATGGTGTAACAATGGTTACAAAATGACACAGCCACGTTGTGTAATGGTGTGACAATGGTTACAAAATGACACAGCCATGTTGTGTAATGGTGTAACAATGATTGAAAAATGACACAGCCTTGTTGTGTAATGATGTAACAATGGTTGCAAAATGACACAGCCTAGTTGTGTAATGATGTAAAAATGGTTGCAAAATGACACAGCCTATTTATGTAATGATGTAACAATGGTTGCAAAATGACACAGCCTAGTTGTGTAATGATGTAACAATGGTTGCAAAATGACACAGCCTAGTTGTGTAATGATGAAACAATGGTTGCAAAATGACACTGCCTAGTTGTGTAATGATGTTACAATGGTTGCAAAATGACACAGCCTAGTTGTGTAATGGTGTAACAATGGTTGCAAAATGACACAGCCTAGTTGTGTAATGATGTAACAATGGTTGCAAAATGACACAGCCACGTTGTGTAATGGTGTAACAATGGTTGCAAAATGACGCAGCCTAGTTGTGTAATGATGTAACAATGGTTGCAAAACGACACAGCCTAGTTGTGTAATGGTGTAACAATGGTTGCAAAATGACACAGCCTAGTTGTGTAATGATGTAACAATGGTTGCAAAATGACACAGCCTAGTTGTGTAATGATGTAACAATGGTTGCAAAATGACACAGCCACGTTGTGTAATGGTGTAACAATGGTTGCAAAATGACACAGCCTAGTTGTGTAATGATGTAACAATGGTTGCAAAATGACACAGCCTAGTTGTGTAATGTGTAACAATGGTTGCAAAATGACACAGCCTAGTTGTGTAATGATGTAACAATGGGTGAAAAATGACACAGCCTTGTTGTGTAATGGTGTAACAATGGTTACACAATGACAAGCCACATTGTGTAATGGTGTGACAATGGTTACAAAATGACAAAGCCAAGTTGTGTAATGGTGTAACAATGGTTGAAAAATGACACAGCCTTGTTGTGTAATGATGTAAGAATGGTTGCAAAATGACACAGCCTAGTTGTGTAATGATGTAACAATGGTTGCAAAATGACACAGCCTAGTTGTGTAATGATGTAACATTGGTTGCAAAATGACACAGCCTAGTTGTGTAATGGTGTAACAATGGTTGCAAAATGACACAGCCTAGTTGTGTAATGATGTAACAATGGTTGCAAAATGACACAGCCTAGTTGTGTAATGATGTAACAATGGTTGAAAAATGACACAGCTGTGTTGTGTAATGATGTAACAATGGTTGCAAAATGACACAGCCTAGTTTTGTAATGATGTAACAATGGTTAAAAAATGACAAAGCCTTGTTGTGCAATGATGTAACAATGGTTGCAAAATGACTCAGCCTAGTTGTGTAATGGTGTAACAATGGTTACAAAATGACACATCCTTGTTGTGAAATGATGTAACAATGGTTGCAAAATGACACAGCCTCTTGGCGTAATGGTGTAACAATGGTTACAAAATGACACAGCCAAGTTGTATAATGGTGTAACAATGGTTACAAAATGACACAGCCACGTTGTATAATGGTGTAACAATGGTTACAAAATGACACAGCCACGTTGTGTAATGGTGTAACAATGGTTACAAAATGACACAGCCATGTTGTGTGGTGGTGTAACAATGATTGAAAAATGACACAGCCTAGTTGTGTAATGATGTAAAAATCGTTGCAAAATGACACAGCCTAGTTGTGTAATGATGTAACAATGGTTGCAAAATGAAACAGCCTAGTTGTATAATGATGTAACAATGGTTGCAAAATGACACAGCCTAGTTGTGTAATGGTGTAACAATGGTTGCAAAATGACACAGCCTAGTTGTGTAATGATGTAACAATGGTTGCAAAATGACACAGCCACGTTGTGTAATGGTGTAAATGGTTGCAAAATGACACAGCCTAGTTGTGTAATGATGTAACAATGGTTGAAAAATGACACAGCCTTGTTGTGTAATGGTGTAACTATGGTTACACAATGACAAGCCACATTGTGTAATGGTGTAACAATGGTTACAAAATGACACAGTCATGTTGTGTAATAGTGTAACAATGGTTGCAAAATGACACAGCCTAGTTGTGTAATGATGTAACAATGGTTGCAAAATGACACAGCCTAGTTGTGTAATGATGTAACAATGGTTGAAAAATGACACAGCTTTGTTGTGTAATGATGTAACAAAGGTTGCAAAATGACACAGCGTAGTTTTGTAATGATGTAACAATGGTTGAAAAATGACAAAGCCTTGTTGTGTAATGATGTAACAATGGTTGCAAAATGACACAGCCTAGTTGTGTAATGGTGTAACAATGGTTACAAAATGACACATCCTTGTTGTGAAATTATGTAACAATGGTTGCAAAATGACACAGCCTCTTGGCGTAATGGTGTAACAATGGTTACAAAATGACACAGCCAAGTTGTATAATGGTGTAACAATGGTTACAAAATGACACAGCCACGTTGTATAATGGTGTAACAATGGTTACAAAATGACACAGCCACGTTGTGTAATGGTGTAACAATAGTTACAAAATGACACAGCCATGTTGTGTCGTGGTGTAACAATGATTGAAAAATGACACAGCCTTGTTGTGTAATGATGTAACAATGGTTGCAAAATGACACAGCCTAGTTGTGTAATGATGTAAAAATCGTTGCAAAATGACACAGCCTAGTTGTGTAATGATGTAACAATGGTTGCAAAATGAAACAGCCTAGTTGTATAATGATGTAACAATGGTTGCAAAATGACACAGCCTAGTTGTGTAATGGTGTAACAATGGTTGCAAAATGACACAGCCTAGTTGTGTAATGATGTAACAATGGTTGCAAAATGACACAGCCTAGTTGTGTAATGATGTAACAATGGTTGCAAAATGACACAGCCTAGTTGTGTAATGATGTAACAATGGTTGCAAAATGACACAGCCTTGTTGTGTAATGGTGTAACAATGGTTACACAATGACAAGGCACATTGTGTAATGGTGTAACAATGGTTACAAAATGACACATCCAAGTTGTGTAATGGTGTAACAATGGTTGAAAAATGACACAGCCTTGTTGTGTAATGATGTAACAATGGTTGCAAAATGACACAGCCTAGTTGTGTAATGATGTAACAATGGTTGCAAAATGACACAGCCTAGTTGTGCAATGATGTAACAATGGTTGCAAAATGACACAGCCTAGTTGTGTAATGGTGTAACAATGGTTGCAAAATGACACAGCCTAGTTGTGTAATGATGTAACAATGGTTGCAAAATGACACAGCCTAGTTGTGTAATGATGTAACAATGGTTGAAAAATGACACAGCCTTGTTGTGTAATGATGTAACAATGGTTGGAAAATGACAAGCCACATTGTGTAATGGTGTAACAATGGTTACAAAATGACACAGCCAAGTTGTGTAATGGTGTAACAATGGTTGAAAAAGGACACAGCCTTGTTGTGTAATGATGTAACAATGGTTGCAAAATGACACAGCCTAGTTTGTAATGATGTAACAATGGTTGCAAAATGACACAGCCTAGTTGTGTAATGATGTAACAATGGTTGCAAAATGACACACCCTAGTTGTGTAATGGTGTAACAATGGTTGCAAAATGACACAGCCTAGTTGTGTAATGATGTAACAATGGTTGCAAAATGACACAGCCTAGTTGTGTAATGATGTAACAATGGTTGAAAAATGACACAGCCTTGTTGTGTAATGATGTAACAATGGTTGCAAAATGACACAGCCTAGTTGTGTAATGGTGTAACAATGGTTACAAAATGACACATCCTTGTTGTGTAATGATGTAACAATGGTTGCAAAATGACACAGCCTCTTGGCGTAATGGTGTAACAATGGTTACAAAATGACACAGCCAAGTTGTATATTGGTGTAACAATGGTTACAAAATGACACAGCCACGTTGTATAATGGTGTAACAATGGTTACAAAATGACACAGCCACGTTGTGTAATGGTGTGACAATGGTTACAAAATGACACAGCCATGTTGTGTAATGGTGTAACAATGATTGAAAAATGACACAGCCTTGTTGTGTAATGATGTAACAATGGTTGCAAAATGACACAGCCTAGTTGTGTAATGATGTAAAAATGGTTGCAAAATGACACAGCCTATTTATGTAATGATGTAACAATGGTTGCAAAATGACACAGCCTAGTTGTGTAATGATGTAACAATGGTTGCAAAATGACACAGCCTAGTTGTGTAATGATGAAACAATGGTTGCAAAATGACACTGCCTAGTTGTGTAATGATGTTACAATGGTTGCAAAATGACACAGCCTAGTTGTGTAATGGTGTAACAATGGTTGCAAAATGACACAGCCTAGTTGTGTAATGATGTAACAATGGTTGCAAAATGACACAGCCACGTTGTGTAATGGTGTAACAATGGTTGCAAAATGACGAAGCCTAGTTGTGTAATGATGTAACAATGGTTGCAAAATGACACAGCCTAGTTGTGTAATGATGAAACAATGGTTGCAAAATGACACTGCCTAGTTGTGTAATGATGTTACAATGGTTGCAAAATGACACAGCCTAGTTGTGTAATGGTGTAACAATGGTTGCAAAATGACACAGCCTAGTTGTGTAATGATGTAACAATGGTTGCAAAATGACACAGCCACGTTGTGTAATGGTGTAACAATGGTTGCAAAATGACGAAGCCTAGTTGTGTAATGATGTAACAATGGTTGCAAAACGACACAGCCTAGTTGTGTAATGGTGTAACAATGGTTGCAAAATGACACAGCCTAGTTGTGTAATGATGTAACAATGGTTGCAAAATGACACAGCCACGTTGTGTAATGGTGTAACAATGGTTGCAAAATGACACAGCCTAGTTGTGTAATGATGTAACAATGGTTGCAAAATGACACAGCCTAGTTGTGTAATGATGTAACAATGGTTGCAAAATGACACAGCCTAGTTGTGTAATGATGTAACAATGGGTGAAAAATGACACAGCCTTGTTGTGTAATGGTGTAACAATGGTTACACAATGACAAGCCACATTGTGTAATGGTGTAACAATGGTTACAAAATGACAAAGCCAAGTTGTGTAATGGTGTAACAATGGTTGAAAAATGACACAGCCTTGTTGTGTAATGATGTAAGAATGGTTGCAAAATGACACAGCCTAGTTGTGTAATGATGTAACAATGGTTGCAAAATGACACAGCCTAGTTGTGTAATGATGTAACATTGGTTGCAAAATGACACAGCCTAGTTGTGTAATGGTGTAACAATGGTTGCAAAATGACACAGCCTAGTTGTGTAATGATGTAACAATGGTTGCAAAATGACACAGCCTAGTTGTGTAATGATGTAACAATGGTTGAAAAATGACACAGCTGTGTTGTGTAATGATGTAACAATGGTTGCAAAATGACACAGCCTAGTTTTGTAATGATGTAACAATGGTTGCAAAATGACACAGCCACGTTGTGTAATGGTGTAACAATGGTTGCAAAATGACGCAGCCTAGTTGTGTAATGATGTAACAATGGTTGCAAAACGACACAGCCTAGTTGTGTAATGGTGTAACAATGGTTGCAAAATGACACAGCCTAGTTGTGTAATGATGTAACAATGGTTGCAAAATGACACAGCCTAGTTGTGTAATGATGTAACAATGGTTGCAAAATGACACAGCCACGTTGTGTAATGGTGTAACAATGGTTGCAAAATGACACAGCCTAGTTGTGTAATGATGTAACAATGGTTGCAAAATGACACAGCCTAGTTGTGTAATGATGTAACAATGGTTGCAAAATGACACAGCCTAGTTGTGTAATGATGTAACAATGGGTGAAAAATGACACAGCCTTGTTGTGTAATGGTGTAACAATGGTTACACAATGACAAGCCACATTGTGTAATGGTGTAACAATGGTTACAAAATGACAAAGCCAAGTTGTGTAATGGTGTAACAATGGTTGAAAAATGACACAGCCTTGTTGTGTAATGATGTAAGAATGGTTGCAAAATGACACAGCCTAGTTGTGTAATGATGTAACAATGGTTGCAAAATGACACAGCCTAGTTGTGTAATGATGTAACATTGGTTGCAAAATGACACAACCTAGTTGTGTAATGGTGTAACAATGGTTGCAAAATGACACAGCCTAGTTGTGTAATGATGTAACAATGGTTGCAAAATGACACAGCCTAGTTGTGTAATGGTGTAACAATGGTTACAAAATGACACATCCTTGTTGTGAAATTATGTAACAATGGTTGCAAAATGACACAGCCTCTTGGCGTAATGGTGTAACAATGGTTACAAAATGACACAGCCAAGTTGTATAATGGTGTAACAATGGTTACAAAATGACACAGCCACGTTGTATAATGGTGTAACAATGGTTACAAAATGACACAGCCACGTTGTGTAATGGTGTAACAATAGTTACAAAATGACACAGCCATGTTGTGTCGTGGTGTAACAATGATTGAAAAATGACACAGCCTTGTTGTGTAATGATGTAACAATGGTTGCAAAATGACACAGCCTAGTTGTGTAATGATGTAAAAATCGTTGCAAAATGACACAGCCTAGTTGTGTAATGATGTAACAATGGTTGCAAAATGAAACAGCCTAGTTGTATAATGATGTAACAATGGTTGCAAAATGACACAGCCTAGTTGTGTAATGGTGTAACAATGGTTGCAAAATGACACAGCCTAGTTGTGTAATGATGTAACAATGGTTGCAAAATGACACAGCCTAGTTGTGTAATGATGTAACAATGGTTGCAAAATGACACAGCCTAGTTGTGTAATGATGTAACAATGGTTGCAAAATGACACAGCCTTGTTGTGTAATGGTGTAACAATGGTTACACAATGACAAGGCACATTGTGTAATGGTGTAACAATGGTTACAAAATGACACATCCAAGTTGTGTAATGGTGTAACAATGGTTGAAAAATGACACAGCCTTGTTGTGTAATGATGTAACAATGGTTGCAAAATGACACAGCCTAGTTGTGTAATGATGTAACAATGGTTGCAAAATGACACAGCCTAGTTGTGCAATGATGTAACAATGGTTGCAAAATGACACAGCCTAGTTGTGTAATGGTGTAACAATGGTTGCAAAATGACACAGCCTAGTTGTGTAATGATGTAACAATGGTTGCAAAATGACACAGCCTAGTTGTGTAATGATGTAACAATGGTTGAAAAATGACACAGCCTTGTTGTGTAATGATGTAACAATGGTTGGAAAATGACAAGCCACATTGTGTAATGGTGTAACAATGGTTACAAAATGACACAGCCAAGTTGTGTAATGGTGTAACAATGGTTGAAAAAGGACACAGCCTTGTTGTGTAATGATGTAACAATGGTTGCAAAATGACACAGCCTAGTTTGTAATGATGTAACAATGGTTGCAAAATGACACAGCCTAGTTGTGTAATGATGTAACAATGGTTGCAAAATGACACACCCTAGTTGTGTAATGGTGTAACAATGGTTGCAAAATGACACAGCCTAGTTGTGTAATGATGTAACAATGGTTGCAAAATGACACAGCCTAGTTGTGTAATGATGTAACAATGGTTGAAAAATGACACAGCCTTGTTGTGTAATGATGTAACAATGGTTGCAAAATGACACAGCCTAGTTGTGTAATGGTGTAACAATGGTTACAAAATGACACATCCTTGTTGTGTAATGATGTAACAATGGTTGCAAAATGACACAGCCTCTTGGCGTAATGGTGTAACAATGGTTACAAAATGACACAGCCAAGTTGTATATTGGTGTAACAATGGTTACAAAATGACACAGCCACGTTGTATAATGGTGTAACAATGGTTACAAAATGACACAGCCACGTTGTGTAATGGTGTGACAATGGTTACAAAATGACACAGCCATGTTGTGTAATGGTGTAACAATGATTGAAAAATGACACAGCCTTGTTGTGTAATGATGTAACAATGGTTGCAAAATGACACAGCCTAGTTGTGTAATGATGTAAAAATGGTTGCAAAATGACACAGCCTATTTATGTAATGATGTAACAATGGTTGCAAAATGACACAGCCTAGTTGTGTAATGATGTAACAATGGTTGCAAAATGACACAGCCTAGTTGTGTAATGATGAAACAATGGTTGCAAAATGACACTGCCTAGTTGTGTAATGATGTTACAATGGTTGCAAAATGACACAGCCTAGTTGTGTAATGGTGTAACAATGGTTGCAAAATGACACAGCCTAGTTGTGTAATGATGTAACAATGGTTGCAAAATGACACAGCCACGTTGTGTAATGGTGTAACAATGGTTGCAAAATGACGAAGCCTAGTTGTGTAATGATGTAACAATGGTTGCAAAATGACACAGCCTAGTTGTGTAATGATGAAACAATGGTTGCAAAATGACACTGCCTAGTTGTGTAATGATGTTACAATGGTTGCAAAATGACACAGCCTAGTTGTGTAATGGTGTAACAATGGTTGCAAAATGACACAGCCTAGTTGTGTAATGATGTAACAATGGTTGCAAAATGACACAGCCACGTTGTGTAATGGTGTAACAATGGTTGCAAAATGACGAAGCCTAGTTGTGTAATGATGTAACAATGGTTGCAAAACGACACAGCCTAGTTGTGTAATGGTGTAACAATGGTTGCAAAATGACACAGCCTAGTTGTGTAATGATGTAACAATGGTTGCAAAATGACACAGCCACGTTGTGTAATGGTGTAACAATGGTTGCAAAATGACACAGCCTAGTTGTGTAATGATGTAACAATGGTTGCAAAATGACACAGCCTAGTTGTGTAATGATGTAACAATGGTTGCAAAATGACACAGCCTAGTTGTGTAATGATGTAACAATGGGTGAAAAATGACACAGCCTTGTTGTGTAATGGTGTAACAATGGTTACACAATGACAAGCCACATTGTGTAATGGTGTAACAATGGTTACAAAATGACAAAGCCAAGTTGTGTAATGGTGTAACAATGGTTGAAAAATGACACAGCCTTGTTGTGTAATGATGTAAGAATGGTTGCAAAATGACACAGCCTAGTTGTGTAATGATGTAACAATGGTTGCAAAATGACACAGCCTAGTTGTGTAATGATGTAACATTGGTTGCAAAATGACACAGCCTAGTTGTGTAATGGTGTAACAATGGTTGCAAAATGACACAGCCTAGTTGTGTAATGATGTAACAATGGTTGCAAAATGACACAGCCTAGTTGTGTAATGATGTAACAATGGTTGAAAAATGACACAGCTGTGTTGTGTAATGATGTAACAATGGTTGCAAAATGACACAGCCTAGTTTTGTAATGATGTAACAATGGTTGCAAAATGACACAGCCACGTTGTGTAATGGTGTAACAATGGTTGCAAAATGACGCAGCCTAGTTGTGTAATGATGTAACAATGGTTGCAAAACGACACAGCCTAGTTGTGTAATGGTGTAACAATGGTTGCAAAATGACACAGCCTAGTTGTGTAATGATGTAACAATGGTTGCAAAATGACACAGCCTAGTTGTGTAATGATGTAACAATGGTTGCAAAATGACACAGCCACGTTGTGTAATGGTGTAACAATGGTTGCAAAATGACACAGCCTAGTTGTGTAATGATGTAACAATGGTTGCAAAATGACACAGCCTAGTTGTGTAATGATGTAACAATGGTTGCAAAATGACACAGCCTAGTTGTGTAATGATGTAACAATGGGTGAAAAATGACACAGCCTTGTTGTGTAATGGTGTAACAATGGTTACACAATGACAAGCCACATTGTGTAATGGTGTAACAATGGTTACAAAATGACAAAGCCAAGTTGTGTAATGGTGTAACAATGGTTGAAAAATGACACAGCCTTGTTGTGTAATGATGTAAGAATGGTTGCAAAATGACACAGCCTAGTTGTGTAATGATGTAACAATGGTTGCAAAATGACACAGCCTAGTTGTGTAATGATGTAACATTGGTTGCAAAATGACACAACCTAGTTGTGTAATGGTGTAACAATGGTTGCAAAATGACACAGCCTAGTTGTGTAATGATGTAACAATGGTTGCAAAATGACACAGCCTAGTTGTGTAATGATGTAACAATGGTTGAAAAATGACACAGCTGTGTTGTGTAATGATGTAACAATGGTTGCAAAATGACACAGCCTAGTTTTGTAATGATGTAACAATGGTTAAAAAATGACAAAGCCTTGTTGTGCAATGATGTAACAATGGTTGCAAAATGACTCAGCCTAGTTGTGTAATGGTGTAACAATGGTTACAAAATGACACATCCTTGTTGTGAAATGATGTAACAATGGTTGCAAAATGACACAGCCTCTTGGCGTAATGGTGTAACAATGGTTACAAAATGACACAGCCAAGTTGTATAATGGTGTAACAATGGTTACAAAATGACACAGCCACGTTGTATAATGGTGTAACAATGGTTACAAAATGACACAGCCACGTTGTGTAATGGTGTAACAATGGTTACAAAATGACACAGCCATGTTGTGTGGTGGTGTAACAATGATTGAAAAATGACACAGCCTAGTTGTGTAATGATGTAAAAATCGTTGCAAAATGACACAGCCTAGTTGTGTAATGATGTAACAATGGTTGCAAAATGAAACAGCCTAGTTGTATAATGATGTAACAATGGTTGCAAAATGACACAGCCTAGTTGTGTAATGGTGTAACAATGGTTGCAAAATGACACAGCCTAGTTGTGTAATGATGTAACAATGGTTGCAAAATGACACAGCCACGTTGTGTAATGGTGTAAATGGTTGCAAAATGACACAGCCTAGTTGTGTAATGATGTAACAATGGTTGAAAAATGACACAGCCTTGTTGTGTAATGGTGTAACTATGGTTACACAATGACAAGCCACATTGTGTAATGGTGTAACAATGGTTACAAAATGACACAGTCATGTTGTGTAATAGTGTAACAATGGTTGCAAAATGACACAGCCTAGTTGTGTAATGATGTAACAATGGTTGCAAAATGACACAGCCTAGTTGTGTAATGATGTAACAATGGTTGAAAAATGACACAGCTTTGTTGTGTAATGATGTAACAAAGGTTGCAAAATGACACAGCGTAGTTTTGTAATGATGTAACAATGGTTGAAAAATGACAAAGCCTTGTTGTGTAATGATGTAACAATGGTTGCAAAATGACACAGCCTAGTTGTGTAATGATGTAAAAATGGTTGCAAAATGACACAGCCTATTTATGTAATGATGTAACAATGGTTGCAAAATGACACTGCCTAGTTGTGTAATGATGTTACAATGGTTGCAAAATGACACAGCCTAGTTGTGTAATGGTGTAACAATGGTTGCAAAATGACACAGCCTAGTTGTGTAATGATGTAACAATGGTTGCAAAATGACACAGCCACGTTGTGTAATGGTGTAACAATGGTTGCAAAATGACGCAGCCTAGTTGTGTAATGATGTAACAATGGTTGCAAAACGACACAGCCTAGTTGTGTAATGGTGTAACAATGGTTGCAAAATGACACAGCCTAGTTGTGTAATGATGTAACAATGGTTGCAAAATGACACAGCCTAGTTGTGTAATGATGTAACAATGGTTGCAAAATGACACAGCCACGTTGTGTAATGGTGTAACAATGGTTGCAAAATGACACAGCCTAGTTGTGTAATGATGTAACAATGGTTTCAAAATGACACAGCCTAGTTGTGTAATGTGTAACAATGGTTGCAAAATGACACAGCCTAGTTGTGTAATGATGTAACAATGGGTGAAAAATGACACAGCCTTGTTGTGTAATGGTGTAACAATGGTTACACAATGACAAGCCACATTGTGTAATGGTGTGACAATGGTTACAAAATGACAAAGCCAAGTTGTGTAATGGTGTAACAATGGTTGAAAAATGACACAGCCTTGTTGTGTAATGATGTAAGAATGGTTGCAAAATGACACAGCCTAGTTGTGTAATGATGTAACAATGGTTGCAAAATGACACAGCCTAGTTGTGTAATGATGTAACATTGGTTGCAAAATGACACAGCCTAGTTGTGTAATGGTGTAACAATGGTTGCAAAATGACACAGCCTAGTTGTGTAATGATGTAACAATGGTTGCAAAATGACACAGCCTAGTTGTGTAATGATGTAACAATGGTTGAAAAATGACACAGCTGTGTTGTGTAATGATGTAACAATGGTTGCAAAATGACACAGCCTAGTTTTGTAATGATGTAACAATGGTTAAAAAATGACAAAGCCTTGTTGTGCAATGATGTAACAATGGTTGCAAAATGACTCAGCCTAGTTGTGTAATGGTGTAACAATGGTTACAAAATGACACATCCTTGTTGTGAAATGATGTAACAATGGTTGCAAAATGACACAGCCTCTTGGCGTAATGGTGTAACAATGGTTACAAAATGACACAGCCAAGTTGTATAATGGTGTAACAATGGTTACAAAATGACACAGCCACGTTGTATAATGGTGTAACAATGGTTACAAAATGACACAGCCACGTTGTGTAATGGTGTAACAATGGTTACAAAATGACACAGCCATGTTGTGTGGTGGTGTAACAATGATTGAAAAATGACACAGCCTAGTTGTGTAATGATGTAAAAATCGTTGCAAAATGACACAGCCTAGTTGTGTAATGATGTAACAATGGTCGCAAAATGAAACAGCCTAGTTGTATAATGATGTAACAATGGTTGCAAAATGACACAGCCTAGTTGTGTAATGGTGTAACAATGGTTGCAAAATGACACAGCCTAGTTGTGTAATGATGTAACAATGGTTGCAAAATGACACAGCCACGTTGTGTAATGGTGTAAATGGTTGCAAAATGACACAGCCTAGTTGTGTAATGATGTAACAATGGTTGAAAAATGACACAGCCTTGTTGTGTAATGGTGTAACTATGGTTACACAATGACAAGCCACATTGTGTAATGGTGTAACAATGGTTACAAAATGACACAGTCATGTTGTGTAATAGTGTAACAATGGTTGCAAAATGACACAGCCTAGTTGTGTAATGATGTAACAATGGTTGCAAAATGACACAGCCTAGTTGTGTAATGATGTAACAATGGTTGAAAAATGACACAGCTTTGTTGTGTAATGATGTAACAAAGGTTGCAAAATGACACAGCGTAGTTTTGTAATGATGTAACAATGGTTGAAAAATGACAAAGCCTTGTTGTGTAATGATGTAACAATGGTTGCAAAATGACACAGCCTAGTTGTGTAATGGTGTAACAATGGTTACAAAATGACACATCCTTGTTGTGAAATGATGTAACAATGGTTGCAAAATGACACAGCCTCTTGGCGTAATGGTGTAACAATGGTTACAAAATGACACAGCCAAGTTGTATAATGGTGTAACAATGGTTACAAAATGACACAGCCACGTTGTATAATGGTGTAACAATGGTTACAAAATGACACAGCCACGTTGTGTAATGGTGTAACAATAGTTACAAAATGACACAGCCATGTTGTGTCGTGGTGTAACAATGATTGAAAAATGACACAGCCTTGTTGTGTAATGATGTAACAATGGTTGCAAAATGACACAGCCTAGTTGTGTAATGATGTAAAAATCGTTGCAAAATGACACAGCCTAGTTGTGTAATGATGTAACAATGGTTGCAAAATGAAACAGCCTAGTTGTATAATGATGTAACAATGGTTGCAAAATGACACAGCCTAGTTGTGTAATGGTGTAACAATGGTTGCAAAATGACACAGCCTAGTTGTGTAATGATGTAACAATGGTTGCAAAATGACACAGCCTAGTTGTGTAATGATGTAACAATGGTTGCAAAATGACACAGCCTAGTTGTGTAATGATGTAACAATGGTTGCAAAATGACACAGCCTTGTTGTGTAATGGTGTAACAATGGTTACACAATGACAAGGCACATTGTGTAATGGTGTAACAATGGTTACAAAATGACACATCCAAGTTGTGTAATGGTGTAACAATGGTTGAAAAATGACACAGCCTTGTTGTGTAATGATGTAACAATGGTTGCAAAATGACACAGCCTAGTTGTGTAATGATGTAACAATGGTTGCAAAATGACACAGCCTAGTTGTGCAATGATGTAACAATGGTTGCAAAATGACACAGCCTAGTTGTGTAATGGTGTAACAATGGTTGCAAAATGACACAGCCTAGTTGTGTAATGATGTAACAATGGTTGCAAAATGACACAGCCTAGTTGTGTAATGATGTAACAATGGTTGAAAAATGACACAGCCTTGTTGTGTAATGATGTAACAATGGTTGGAAAATGACAAGCCACATTGTGTAATGGTGTAACAATGGTTACAAAATGACACAGCCAAGTTGTGTAATGGTGTAACAATGGTTGAAAAAGGACACAGCCTTGTTGTGTAATGATGTAACAATGGTTGCAAAATGACACAGCCTAGTTTGTAATGATGTAACAATGGTTGCAAAATGACACAGCCTAGTTGTGTAATGATGTAACAATGGTTGCAAAATGACACACCCTAGTTGTGTAATGGTGTAACAATGGTTGCAAAATGACACAGCCTAGTTGTGTAATGATGTAACAATGGTTGCAAAATGACACAGCCTAGTTGTGTAATGATGTAACAATGGTTGAAAAATGACACAGCCTTGTTGTGTAATGATGTAACAATGGTTGCAAAATGACACAGCCTAGTTGTGTAATGGTGTAACAATGGTTACAAAATGACACATCCTTGTTGTGTAATGATGTAACAATGGTTGCAAAATGACACAGCCTCTTGGCGTAATGGTGTAACAATGGTTACAAAATGACACAGCCAAGTTGTATATTGGTGTAACAATGGTTACAAAATGACACAGCCACGTTGTATAATGGTGTAACAATGGTTACAAAATGACACAGCCACGTTGTGTAATGGTGTGACAATGGTTACAAAATGACACAGCCATGTTGTGTAATGGTGTAACAATGATTGAAAAATGACACAGCCTTGTTGTGTAATGATGTAACAATGGTTGCAAAATGACACAGCCTAGTTGTGTAATGATGTAAAAATGGTTGCAAAATGACACAGCCTATTTATGTAATGATGTAACAATGGTTGCAAAATGACACAGCCTAGTTGTGTAATGATGTAACAATGGTTGCAAAATGACACAGCCTAGTTGTGTAATGATGAAACAATGGTTGCAAAATGACACTGCCTAGTTGTGTAATGATGTTACAATGGTTGCAAAATGACACAGCCTAGTTGTGTAATGGTGTAACAATGGTTGCAAAATGACACAGCCTAGTTGTGTAATGATGTAACAATGGTTGCAAAATGACACAGCCACGTTGTGTAATGGTGTAACAATGGTTGCAAAATGACGAAGCCTAGTTGTGTAATGATGTAACAATGGTTGCAAAATGACACAGCCTAGTTGTGTAATGATGAAACAATGGTTGCAAAATGACACTGCCTAGTTGTGTAATGATGTTACAATGGTTGCAAAATGACACAGCCTAGTTGTGTAATGGTGTAACAATGGTTGCAAAATGACACAGCCTAGTTGTGTAATGATGTAACAATGGTTGCAAAATGACACAGCCACGTTGTGTAATGGTGTAACAATGGTTGCAAAATGACGAAGCCTAGTTGTGTAATGATGTAACAATGGTTGCAAAACGACACAGCCTAGTTGTGTAATGGTGTAACAATGGTTGCAAAATGACACAGCCTAGTTGTGTAATGATGTAACAATGGTTGCAAAATGACACAGCCACGTTGTGTAATGGTGTAACAATGGTTGCAAAATGACACAGCCTAGTTGTGTAATGATGTAACAATGGTTGCAAAATGACACAGCCTAGTTGTGTAATGATGTAACAATGGTTGCAAAATGACACAGCCTAGTTGTGTAATGATGTAACAATGGGTGAAAAATGACACAGCCTTGTTGTGTAATGGTGTAACAATGGTTACACAATGACAAGCCACATTGTGTAATGGTGTAACAATGGTTACAAAATGACAAAGCCAAGTTGTGTAATGGTGTAACAATGGTTGAAAAATGACACAGCCTTGTTGTGTAATGATGTAAGAATGGTTGCAAAATGACACAGCCTAGTTGTGTAATGATGTAACAATGGTTGCAAAATGACACAGCCTAGTTGTGTAATGATGTAACATTGGTTGCAAAATGACACAGCCTAGTTGTGTAATGGTGTAACAATGGTTGCAAAATGACACAGCCTAGTTGTGTAATGATGTAACAATGGTTGCAAAATGACACAGCCTAGTTGTGTAATGATGTAACAATGGTTGAAAAATGACACAGCTGTGTTGTGTAATGATGTAACAATGGTTGCAAAATGACACAGCCTAGTTTTGTAATGATGTAACAATGGTTGCAAAATGACACAGCCACGTTGTGTAATGGTGTAACAATGGTTGCAAAATGACGCAGCCTAGTTGTGTAATGATGTAACAATGGTTGCAAAACGACACAGCCTAGTTGTGTAATGGTGTAACAATGGTTGCAAAATGACACAGCCTAGTTGTGTAATGATGTAACAATGGTTGCAAAATGACACAGCCTAGTTGTGTAATGATGTAACAATGGTTGCAAAATGACACAGCCACGTTGTGTAATGGTGTAACAATGGTTGCAAAATGACACAGCCTAGTTGTGTAATGATGTAACAATGGTTGCAAAATGACACAGCCTAGTTGTGTAATGATGTAACAATGGTTGCAAAATGACACAGCCTAGTTGTGTAATGATGTAACAATGGGTGAAAAATGACACAGCCTTGTTGTGTAATGGTGTAACAATGGTTACACAATGACAAGCCACATTGTGTAATGGTGTAACAATGGTTACAAAATGACAAAGCCAAGTTGTGTAATGGTGTAACAATGGTTGAAAAATGACACAGCCTTGTTGTGTAATGATGTAAGAATGGTTGCAAAATGACACAGCCTAGTTGTGTAATGATGTAACAATGGTTGCAAAATGACACAGCCTAGTTGTGTAATGATGTAACATTGGTTGCAAAATGACACAACCTAGTTGTGTAATGGTGTAACAATGGTTGCAAAATGACACAGCCTAGTTGTGTAATGATGTAACAATGGTTGCAAAATGACACAGCCTAGTTGTGTAATGATGTAACAATGGTTGAAAAATGACACAGCTGTGTTGTGTAATGATGTAACAATGGTTGCAAAATGACACAGCCTAGTTTTGTAATGATGTAACAATGGTTAAAAAATGACAAAGCCTTGTTGTGCAATGATGTAACAATGGTTGCAAAATGACTCAGCCTAGTTGTGTAATGGTGTAACAATGGTTACAAAATGACACATCCTTGTTGTGAAATGATGTAACAATGGTTGCAAAATGACACAGCCTCTTGGCGTAATGGTGTAACAATGGTTACAAAATGACACAGCCAAGTTGTATAATGGTGTAACAATGGTTACAAAATGACACAGCCACGTTGTATAATGGTGTAACAATGGTTACAAAATGACACAGCCACGTTGTGTAATGGTGTAACAATGGTTACAAAATGACACAGCCATGTTGTGTGGTGGTGTAACAATGATTGAAAAATGACACAGCCTAGTTGTGTAATGATGTAAAAATCGTTGCAAAATGACACAGCCTAGTTGTGTAATGATGTAACAATGGTTGCAAAATGAAACAGCCTAGTTGTATAATGATGTAACAATGGTTGCAAAATGACACAGCCTAGTTGTGTAATGGTGTAACAATGGTTGCAAAATGACACAGCCTAGTTGTGTAATGATGTAACAATGGTTGCAAAATGACACAGCCACGTTGTGTAATGGTGTAAATGGTTGCAAAATGACACAGCCTAGTTGTGTAATGATGTAACAATGGTTGAAAAATGACACAGCCTTGTTGTGTAATGGTGTAACTATGGTTACACAATGACAAGCCACATTGTGTAATGGTGTAACAATGGTTACAAAATGACACAGTCATGTTGTGTAATAGTGTAACAATGGTTGCAAAATGACACAGCCTAGTTGTGTAATGATGTAACAATGGTTGCAAAATGACACAGCCTAGTTGTGTAATGATGTAACAATGGTTGAAAAATGACACAGCTTTGTTGTGTAATGATGTAACAAAGGTTGCAAAATGACACAGCGTAGTTTTGTAATGATGTAACAATGGTTGAAAAATGACAAAGCCTTGTTGTGTAATGATGTAACAATGGTTGCAAAATGACACAGCCTAGTTGTGTAATGATGTAAAAATGGTTGCAAAATGACACAGCCTATTTATGTAATGATGTAACAATGGTTGCAAAATGACACAGCCTAGTTGTGTAATGATGTAACAATGGTTGCAAAATGACACAGCCTAGTTGTGTAATGATGAAACAATGGTTGCAAAATGACACTGCCTAGTTGTGTAATGATGTTACAATGGTTGCAAAATGACACAGCCTAGTTGTGTAATGGTGTAACAATGGTTACAAAATGACACATCCTTGTTGTGAAATGATGTAACAATGGTTACAAAATGACACAGCCATGTTGTGTAATGGTGTAACAATGGTTGCAAAATGACACAGCCTAGTTGTGTAATGGTGTAACAATGGTTGCAAAATGACACAGCCTAGTTGTGTAATGATGTAACAATGGTTGCAAAATGACACAGCCTAGTTGTGTAATGATGTAACAATGGTTGAAAAATGACACAGCCTTGTTGTGTAATGATGTAACAATTTTTGCAAAATGACACAGCCTAGTTGTGTAATGATGTAACAATGGTTGAAAAATGACACAGCCTAGTTGTGTAATGATGTAACAATGGTTGCAAAATGACACAGCCTAGTTGTGTAATGATGTAACAATGGTTGAAAAATGACACAGCCTTGTTGTGTAATGATGTAACAATGGTTGCAAAATGACACAGCCTAGTTGTGTAATGATGTAACAATGGTTGAAAAATGACACAGCCTAGTTGTGTAATGATGTAACAATGGTTGCAAAATGGCACAGCCTAGTTGTGTAATGGTGTAACAATGGTTACAAAATGACACATCCTTGTTGTGAAATGATGTAACAATGGTTGCAAAATGACACAGCCTCTTGGCGTAATGGTGTAACAATGGTTACAAAATGACACAGCCAAGTTGTATAATGGTGTAACAATGGTTACAAAATGACACAGCCACGTTGTATAATCGTGTAACAATGGTTACAAAATGACACAGCCACGTTGTGTAATGGTGTGTAATGATTGAAAAATGACACAGCCTTGTTGTGTAATGATGTAACAATGGTTGCAAAATGACACAGCCTAGTTGTGTAATGATGTAAAAATGGTTGCAAAATGACACAGCCTAGTTGTGTAATGATGTAACAATGGTTGCAAAATGACACAGCCTAGTTGTGTAATGGTGTAACAATGGTTGCAAAATGACACAGCCTAGTTGTGTAATGATGTAACAATGGTTGCAAAATGACACAGCCACGTAGTGTAATGGTGTAAATGGTTGCAAAATGACACAGCCACGTTGTGTAATGATGTAACAATGGTTGAAAAATGACACAGCCTTGTTGTGTAATGGTGTACCAATGGTTACACAATGACAAGCCACATTGTGTAATGGTGTAACAATGGTTACACAATGACAAGCCACATTGTGTAATGGTGTAACAATGGTTACAAAATGACACATCCAAGTTGTGTAATGGTGTAACAATGGTTGAAAAATGACACAGCCTTGTTGTGTAATGATGTAACAATGGTTGCAAAATGACACAGCCTAGTTGTGTAATGATGTAAAAATGGTTGCAAAATGACACAGCCTAGTTGTGCAATGATGTAACAATGGTTGCAAAATGACACAGCCTAGTTGTGTAATGGTGTAACAATGGTTGCAAAATGACACAGCCTAGTTGTGTAATGATGTAACAATGGTTGCAAAATGACACAGCCTAGTTGTGTAATGATGTAACAATGGTTGAAAAATGACACAGCCTTGTTGTGTAATGATGTAACAATGGTTGGAAAATGACAAGCCACATTGTGTAATGGTGTAACAATGGTTACAAAATGACACAGCCAAGTTGTGTAATGGTGTAACAATGGTTGAAAAAGGACACAGCCTTGTTGTGTAATGATGTAACAATGGTTGCAAAATGACACAGCCTAGTTTGTAATGATGTAACAATGGTTGCAAAATGACACAGCCTAGTTGTGTAATGATGTAACAATGGTTGCAAAATGACACACCCTAGTTGTGTAATGGTGTAACAATGGTTGCAAAATGACACAGCCTAGTTGTGTAATGATGTAACAATGGTTGCAAAATGACACAGCCTAGTTGTGTAATGATGTAACAATGGTTGAAAAATGACACAGCCTTGTTGTGTAATGATGTAACAATGGTTGCAAAATGACACAGCCTAGTTGTGTAATGGTGTAACAATGGTTACAAAATGACACATCCTTGTTGTGTAATGATGTAACAATGGTTGCAAAATGACACAGCCTCTTGGCGTAATGGTGTAACAATGGTTACAAAATGACACAGCCAAGTTGTATAATGGTGTAACAATGGTTACAAAATGACACAGCCACGTTGTATAATGGTGTAACAATGGTTACAAAATGACACAGCCACGTTGTGTAATGGTGTGACAATGGTTACAAAATGACACAGCCATGTTGTGTAATGGTGTAACAATGATTGAAAAATGACACAGCCTTGTTGTGTAATGATGTAACAATGGTTGCAAAATGACACAGCCTAGTTGTGTAATGATGTAAAAATGGTTGCAAAATGACACAGCCTATTTATGTAATGATGTAACAATGGTTGCAAAATGACACAGCCTAGTTGTGTAATGATGTAACAATGGTTGCAAAATGACACAGCCTAGTTGTGTAATGATGAAACAATGGTTGCAAAATGACACTGCCTAGTTGTGTAATGATGTTACAATGGTTGCAAAATGACACAGCCTAGTTGTGTAATGGTGTAACAATGGTTGCAAAATGACACAGCCTAGTTGTGTAATGATGTAACAATGGTTGCAAAATGACACAGCCACGTTGTGTAATGGTGTAACAATGGTTGCAAAATGACGCAGCCTAGTTGTGTAATGATGTAACAATGGTTGCAAAACGACACAGCCTAGTTGTGTAATGGTGTAACAATGGTTGCAAAATGACACAGCCTAGTTGTGTAATGATGTAACAATGGTTGCAAAATGACACAGCCTAGTTGTGTAATGATGTAACAATGGTTGCAAAATGACACAGCCACGTTGTGTAATGGTGTAACAATGGTTGCAAAATGACACAGCCTAGTTGTGTAATGATGTAACAATGGGTGAAAAATGACACAGCCTTGTTGTGTAATGGTGTAACAATGGTTACACAATGACAAGCCACATTGTGTAATGGTGTAACAATGGTTACAAAATGACAAAGCCAAGTTGTGTAATAGTGTAACAATGGTTGAAAAATGACACAGCCTTGTTGTGTAATGATGTAAGAATGGTTGCAAAATGACACAGCCTAGTTGTGTAATGATGTAACAATGGTTGCAAAATGACACAGCCTAGTTGTGTAATGATGTAACATTGGTTGCAAAATGACACAGCCTAGTTGTGTAATGGTGTAACAATGGTTGCAAAATGACACAGCCTAGTTGTGTAATGATGTAACAATGGTTGCAAAATGACACAGCCTAGTTGTGTAATGATGTAACAATGGTTGAAAAATGACACAGCTGTGTTGTGTAATGATGTAACAATGGTTGCAAAATGACACAGCCTAGTTTTGTAATGATGTAACAATGGTTAAAAAATGACAAAGCCTTGTTGTGCAATGATGTAACAATGGTTGCAAAATGACTCAGCCTAGTTGTGTAATGGTGTAACAATGGTTGAAAAATGACACAGCCTTGTTGTGTAATGATGTAACAATGGTTGGAAAATGACAAGCCACATTGTGTAATGGTGTAACAATGGTTACAAAATGACACAGCCAAGTTGTGTAATGGTGTAACAATGGTTGAAAAAGGACACAGCCAAGTTGTATAATGGTGTAACAATGGTTACAAAATGACACAGCCACGTTGTATAATGGTGTAACAATGGTTACAAAATGACACAGCCACGTTGTGTAATGGTGTAACAATGGTTACAAAATGACACAGCCATGTTGTGTGGTGGTGTAACAATGATTGAAAAATGACACAGCCTAGTTGTGTAATGATGTAAAAATCGTTGCAAAATGACACAGCCTAGTTGTGTAATGATGTAACAATGGTTGCAAAATGAAACAGCCTAGTTGTATAATGATGTAACAATGGTTGCAAAATGACACAGCCTAGTTGTGTAATGGTGTAACAATGGTTGCAAAATGACACAGCCTAGTTGTGTAATGATGTAACAATGGTTGCAAAATGACACTGCCACGTTGTGTAATGGTGTAAATGGTTGCAAAATGACACAGCCTAGTTGTGTAATGATGTAACAATGGTTGAAAAATGACACAGCCTTGTTGTGTAATGGTGTAACTATGGTTACACAATGACAAGCCACATTGTGTAATGGTGTAACAATGGTTACAAAATGACACAGTCATGTTGTGTAATAGTGTAACAATGGTTGCAAAATGACACAGCCTAGTTGTGTAATGATGTAACAATGGTTGCAAAATGACACAGCCTAGTTGTGTAATGATGTAACAATGGTTGAAAAATGACACAGCTTTGTTGTGTAATGATGTAACAAAGGTTGCAAAATGACACAGCGTAGTTTTGTAATGATGTAACAATGGTTGAAAAATGACAAAGCCTTGTTGTGTAATGATGTAACAATGGTTGCAAAATGACACAGCCTAGTTGTGTAATGGTGTAACAATGGTTACAAAATGACACATCCTTGTTGTGAAATGATGTAACAATGGTTGCAAAATGACACAGCCTCTTGGCGTAATGGTGTAACAATGGTTACAAAATGACACAGCCAAGTTGTATAATGGTGTAACAATGGTTACAAAATGACACAGCCACGTTGTATAATGGTGTAACAATGGTTACAAAATGACACAGCCACGTTGTGTAATGGTGTAACAATGGTTACAAAATGACACAGCCATGTTGTGTAGTGGTGTAACAATGATTGAAAAATGACACAGCCTTGTTGTGTAATGATGTAACAATGGTTGCAAAATGACACAGCCTAGTTGTGTAATGATGTAAAAATCGTTGCAAAATGACACAGCCTAGTTGTGTAATGATGTAACAATGGTTGCAAAATGAAACAGCCTAGTTGTATAATGATGTAACAATGGTTGCAAAATGACACAGCCTAGTTGTGTAATGGTGTAACAATGGTTGCAAAATGACACAGCCTAGTTGTGTAATGATGTAACAATGGTTGCAAAATGACACAGCCTAGTTGTGTAATGATGTAACAATGGTTGCAAAATGACACAGCCTAGTTGTGTAATGATGTAACAATGGTTGCAAAATGACACAGCCTTGTTGTGTAATGGTGTAACAATGGTTACACAATGACAAGGCACAATGTGTAATGGTGTAACAATGGTTACACAATGACAAGCCACATTGTGTAATGGTGTAACAATGGTTACAAAATGACACCGTCATGTTGTGTAATGGTGTAACAATGGTTAAAAAATGACACAGCGTTGTTGTGTAATGATGTAACAATGGTTGCAAAATGACACAGCCTAGTTGTGTAATGATGTAACAATGGTTGCAAAATGACACAGCCTAGTTGTGTAATGATGTAACAATGGTTGCAAAATGACACAGCCAAGTTGTGTAATGATGTAACAATGGTTGCAAAATGACACAGCCTAGTTGTGTAATGATGTAACAATGGTTGAAAAATTACACTGCCTTGTTGTGTAATGATGTAACAATGGTTGCAAAAGGACACAGCTTAGTTGTGTAATGATGTAACAATGGTTGAAAAATGACACAGCCTTGTTGGGTAATGATGTAACAATGGTTGCAAAATGACACAGCCTAGTTGTGTAATGGTGTAACAATGGTTACAAAATGACACATCTTTGTTGAGTAATGATGTAACAATGGTTGCAAAATGACACAGCCTCTTGGCGTAATTGTGTAACAATGGTTACAAAATGACACAGCCAAGTTGTATAATGGTGTAACAGTGGTTACAAAATGACACAGCCACGTTGTATAATGGTGTAACAATGGTTACAAAATGACACAGCCACGTTGTGTAATGGTGTAACAATGGTTACAAAATGACACAGCCATGTTGTGTAATGGTGTAACAATGGTTACAAAATGACACAGCCATGTTGTGTAGTGGTGTAACAATGATTGAAAAATGACACAGACTTGTTGTGTAATGATGTAACAATGGTTGCAAAATGACACAGCCTAGTTGTGTAATGATGTAACAATGGTTGAAAAATGACACAGCCTAGTTGTGTAATGATGTAACAATGGTTGCAAAATGACACAGCCTAGTTGTGTAATGATGTAACAATGGTTGAAAAATGACACAGCCTTGTTGTGTAATGATGTAACAATGGTTGCAAAATGACACAGCCTAGTTGTGTAATGATGTAACAATGGTTGAAAAATGACTCAGCCTAGTTGTGTAATGATGTAACAATGGTTGCAAAATGACACAGCCTAGTTGTGTAATGGTGTAACAATGGTTACAAAATGACACATCCTTGTTGTGTAATGATGTAACAATGGTTGCAAAATGACACAGCCTCTTGGCGTAATGGTGTAACAATGGTTACAAAATGACACAGCCAAGTTGTATAATGGTGTAACAATGGTTACAAAAGGACACAGCCACGTTGTATAATTGTGTAACAATGGTTACAAAATTACACAGCCACGTTGTGTAATGGTGTGTAATGATTGAAAAATGACACAGCCTTGTTGTGTAATGATGTAACAATGGTTGCAAAATGACACAGCCTAGTTGTGTAATGATGTAAAAATGGTTGCAAAATCACACAGCCTAGTTGTGTAATGATGTAACAATGGTTGCAAAATGACACAGCCTAGTTGTGTAATGGTGTAACAATGGTTGCAAAATGACACAGCCTAGTTGTGTAATGATGTAACAATGGTTGCAAAATGACACAGCCACGTAGTGTAATGGTGTAAATGGTTGCAAAATGACACAGCCACGTTGTGTAATGATGTAACAATGGTTGAAAAATGACACAGCCTTGTTGTGTAATGGTGTAACAATGGTTACACAATGACAAGCCACATTGTGTAATGGTGTAACAATGGTTACAAAATGACACAGCCATGTTGTGTAATGGTGTAACAATGGTTGCAAAATGACACAGCCTAGTTGTGTAATGATGTAACAATGGTTGCAAAATGACACAGCCTAGTTGTGTAATGGTGTAACGATGGTTGTAAAATGACACAGCCTAGTTGTGTAATGATGTAACAATGGTTGCAAAATGACACAGCCTAGTTGTGTAATGGTGTAACAATGGTTGCAAAATGACACAGCCTAGTTGTGTAATGATGTAACAATGGTTGCAAAATGACACAGCCTAGTTGTGTAATGGTGTAACAATGGTTGCAAAATGACACAGCCTAGTTGTGTAATGATGTAACAATGGTTGCAAAATGACACAGCCTAGTTGTCTAATGATGTAACAATGGTTGCAAAATGACACAGCCTAGTTGTGTAATGATGTAACAATGGTTGAAAAATGACACAGCCTTGTTGTGTAATGGTGTAACAATGGTTACACAATGACAAGCCACATTGTGTAATGGTGTAACAATGGTTACAAAATGACACAGCCAAGTTGTGTAATGGTGTAACAATGGTTGAAAAATGACACAGCCTTGTTGTGTAATGATGTAACAATGGTTGCAAAATGACACAGCCTAGTTGTGTAATGATGTAACAATGGTTGCAAAATGACACAGCCTAGTTGTGTAATGATGTAACAATGGTTGAAAAATGACACAGCCTTGTTGTGTAATGATGTAACAATGGTTGCAAAATGACACAGCCTAGTTGTGTAATGATGTAACAATGGTTGAAAAATGACACAGCCTAGTTGTGTAATGATGTAACAATGGTTGCAAAATGACACAGCCTAGTTGTGTAATGGTGTAACAATGGTTACAAAGTCAAGTCAAAAAGATTTTATTTGTAATGGTACTCTACCGAGGACCACAAATATAGAATACGTTAAAAATAAACTTTACATATGGTTAATACATCAAAAATTAGAATAAATCTAACATAGATTTAAAAAATTTGAACAAATTATAGCATACAAATTCATTCGGGGGATTTTTAACCGTTGTTAAAAATTCTTTTTCCTTAGATAACCTGCAGGATCTGTAGATAGATGTAATATACTGAGCACGAGCTTCTACCACTTTAGAGTTGGGGCAAACAAATATTAGGTGCTCAACAGTCTGCTCACCCCCTAGACATAACGAGCATAAGTTAGAGTGATCTCCGGGTAACCATTTTGATTTATAAACTTGTACGGGTAAAATCCCGGCTCGATACATAAAGATTACCCTCCTTGCACTGTGTGAAAGACAAAAAGAGATATATGGCTGAATACGTTTGTACTCTATGGTTGTAGTAAATGGCTTGAATGTTTTTAACCTGCAGCTATGAGCCAAGTCCAAGTCGTAACTTACCCTAGGTGTAAAACATTTGAGAAAGAGTTTTAGTTGTGACAAGGACCAAGCTTGCAGGATTTCGATAGAAATTTCAGCCATTTGGAACGCCACAGACATATTCTCAGAAAAAGTTTGTTTAACATTATCTGTGCCGAAAGTCTCTTTTTGTAATAGAAATCTTAGAGTTCCCTCCGTGGCATGGAGCAGCTGGTAGGCCCATCTAATTATGTTTGCCATGGCAGTGGCAAAGGCGCTGGTAATTCCGAATTCCAACCTCAGGACCTGAACTGGAGTAGCTTTTGGGACCCTCATTATTTTCTTCAGGATTTTTCCCTCCTGGCGGTCCATAAAGCCCCATTGTTGGATTGGGATATGTTCTGTAGCATAAGACAGAACTGCTGGTATTTTTGCCCTATATGTTTTTATTAATGGGGAAAAATGCCTGCTCCCCGTGGCGTTGTATAATCTCGTTAGTGCTCCTGCATGCAAGTCGGATTTCTTCATTAACTTTTCGATGTGCTTTGTATTTGATAGGTTCTTTGAAAGAATCCTTCCGAGGTAGATATATTCTTTCTCCTCATCGACCTTTTCCTCTCCAAGCTTCCAATTGTATTTGACACTTTTCTTCCTCCCCGAAAAGGCCACGACTTTGGTTTTCCTCACATTCGGGATTAAGAAATTGTCATTTGAGTACTTGAACAGGATGTCCAGGGATTTTTGTAAACCATATGGTGTAAGGTCGAATAGGACTATATCATCCGCATAAAGGAGCAGGTGAACTCTTTGTTGATTAATTTTTGGGGGCAGGCTAGAGCCCTTTTGCAATTGGTTTGGTAAGTCATGGAGATATAGCGAAAACAACATTGGAGCTAATAGACAGCCTTGTTTAAGGCCGTTTTCGGTGGCTATTATTTTCGTTAGTCCTTTTTGGCCCCCCATTTGAACACGACACCATGTAGTTGTGTGGAGACTTATTATTGCCTGTAACAGGTGATCGTTGATTCCTAGACCCCGCAGTTTTTTCCACAGTGTGGGCCGATCCACTCGGTCAAATGCCGTCGAATAATCTATAAAAGCCATGTAGACCGTCTGTTTTCTTCGTGTGACGTATTTGTCCAAAAGAAACTGGATGATTGCAATATTGTCCGTCACAGAGTGTTTGGGTCTGAACCCTGCCTGGAACATGGGTATCAAACCCGTCGAGAAAGCCCAGTTTTTTAATTGCAGTAGTACCTCTGCTGCGAATATTTTCCCAGTTGCGTCCATTAGAGCAATTTGACGGTAGTTGCCTGCTACCGTTTTGCACCCTTTTTTGTGGATAGGAATGATAGTGCTCCCTTGCCATGATTTAGGAACCTGGCCAGTGATGAAAATATAATTAAAAAGTGGGGTAAGAAAAAGGCTCCACTCCCTAGAATTTGTTTGTATAGCCTTTATAGGGATTTGGTCAGGTCCAAAGGCTCCCGAGCTTCTTGCCCTCCGAATGTGGGTTTCGACCGTTATTGTCGTAGTTTTTGGGATTGATTTCTCAGTGACTTTTACTTTTACCTTATCTGGGCAGTGTGTTTGTAGTTTGCCCAGGTTTTTTTTGTACAGCTCTGTCAAGTAAATTTCCCACTCTTTTGGAGGAACAGGTACTGCTTGTAATTTCTTTTTTGTCCCGGATAACTTGGCTATTATAGACCAGTAGGTTCTTTGGTTTGGTTCCTTAGCAGCGATTTGTAGATCTACCCAGTTACGATCTTCAAGAAATTTCCTCTCACGTGTTTTTTCTCTCCTATGTTGGTTTTTCAGTTTGTTGATTTCTTTCTTTTTAGTGGGAGAGAAGTGTGAGTATTGGGCACGTATCAATTTATTTATGGTTTTCTTTGTCATTGAGTTTCCTATTTTATTATTAGTTTTCCTTTTTCGGGTTATATCTGTGCTTTGCAGATTCCTCTCAATTACTACCTCCTTGAGTTCAATGAGCATGGACTCAAAGTTTTCTATAGGGTCGTCTGAAAATAAATTCCTTAGAAACTGTTGATGTTCAACCAAGTTTGTCATTTTACTCAGTGAGGAAGGATTCCAGAAAATACGTCTCTGCTCGCTGCTTACCAGAGTGTCCTTTCTGTCGAGGGTCATCAAGCCTTCTTCTGCAGACGGAACCAACCAGCTGGTTGCAAGTAGCATGACGGCATGATCACTTTCAAGAGTAAAATTGGAGCTCAAATGGAGCATTGTTTCATGCTGGTCTTTACCACAAATAATATAGTCTAAAATAGATGGTCTCCCATTTCCCTGTCTTGTGTACATTGCCGGTATGTCGCCTTCCACGTTCCCGTTAAGGATTATTCCGTTTATGGAGAGCAGTACTGTTAACAATGTTTTCCCTCTTTTATTAGATCGAATATCGTTAGGGAATTGAGGGATTACATATTCCATGCTTTCTTCTTCCAGGATTTTTCCCCATTTTTTTAGTTCTGTGTTGGAAATTTTCCCGTTGAAGTCTCCCATAATTATATAAGGAGAGGGTGCATGGGCTTCGATTACTTGTGTGATAATTTGCAGAATCTCGTCAAATAGGCTGTCATTGTTTTTTCCTGGTGGGGCATATATGTTAAAAAGCAGAGTAGGTTTAGTTGTGATCTGATCGAAGGCTTTCATTGATAATTTCAAACATTGCACATTCTCACTTTTAGTTTCTACTATCTCTTGTGCCCACAAGTGATCCTCTCTTATTAGCAGAGCCAGTCCCCCTTTGGCATGGCCCCGATTTGAGGCTTTAGCACAAATACTATACGTATAGAACCCTTTTTGAGAAATGGGCTCTTTTGCCCAGGTTTCTTGTAAGGACAGTATATCCGGCTGGTTTCTGAGGACTTCTTTCATTTTTTTCGTTGTTCTACCAGCGATGTTCCACGATATAATCTTAAGACCTTGGCTAAACAGGGTGTTTTAGATGGTAGGAACCTTTGTCATAGTTTAGTATCCCTGGAAGCCAGGTCCATGAGTTCTCCATTTTATTTTCTGCACTTTTATCCTTTGATTCAATGTGCCACACTTCCCTTTCCCCTTTTTTTATTCGGATTTTCAATATCTCTTCTCCCTGTTCCATGTCTCTGTTTTTTATGGCCTCTGTATATCTTAAAGTCCTGTATCCCTCCTTCGATTGCAGGTTTGAGAAAAGGGTCATGTTATTATTGAACGTTGAAAGTTTTTTGTTTCCTTTAGGCTCAGCCTTTTCTATAACATCATAACCAAATCGGTATATTATCTCTTTCTCCCTCAGGATTAAACTTGGTATCACTGGAGACCAAAACGAGACTATTGCGATTTTATTTTGACCTCGTGATGGAAATGATACTAGGTCAATATCTCTGCTTGTCATAGTTTGTAAAGGTATAATGTTCTGTAAAAGATGTAGAATCCTGCTTCTATTAAGAGGGATATTGTCAGTAGGAAATAATTCTACAAATTGCATTATCTTCGATTGTGTCGCATTCCTGTGTTCATTTTCCTTTTCAGAAAAAATTTTCCTTGCAATTTCATCTGTTGTCGTAGGAACTGAGTTTACAGGGAGATATTCCTCCGCCTTTGGGTTCAGGGTTTTCTTTCTATCTGTGGTTGTTCCTTTGGGGAGTGCTTCTATATTGTTCCTACTCGGAGTATTTTTCTCGTCGTGCTTCTCTTGTGATTCTTTTTGTGGCATTGTGAATTTTTGAAATTTCAATTTACGTGCATGCTTTTTATGAATCCTTCTCATAGGTTTTTTCTTCCTTTTATGCTTTTCCTTAGGCGTAACATCCTTAGTTGAGTTTGGTGTCGTTTCTCCTGGGGATATTTCAGGTTTGATCTCAATATTAAATACCTCATCTACGTTTTCAAAGTCGTTGTCGGGTCTTTCCATACCCGTTTTTTTGTTGAAAATCGGGAAATGTTTTTCTTTCTTTGGAGGATTTTCTCTAAACAGATGTTTCAATGAAAAAATAGTGGAATCATTAAGATTTTCCTTTTTTTCCTTTTTTCTAGTTAATTTGAAGTCATCATCTGTCTGAGTAGATGAGTGACAGATGGTTTGTTTATTATCATTTACTTGTCGCCCGTTGTTATCCTCAGATTTTCCTTCTATGTTTTTAGAGGACTCCTTTTTTCTTTTTTCTTCAACTAAAAATTTCAAGATACCAATTTGTACATCCAGAGTTTGGTCAGAGTTCTCGAGGATGTTACCTAGGAAGGAGAGAACTGATTCGAGGATTTCTTGCAATGTGAAAAAAGCCTTAGATAAGGGAATAGAAGATTTTTCAGGGATATTGCTTTCTATTAGAAAGGGGTCTAAAAAGGAATCTTGATCGTTGATAGAAAGTTTTTTTGAATCTGTATTTGTTAACTTTATCTCTAAACTGTTTTCTCCTATTTTTTGATTCGGAATACATGAATCTTTTAGTGCTTTTGGACTCCCGTTGTCCTCTATCAGGAAAATGCCAGAGATCACACTTTTTTGTTCTACTGTGTTATTTAAAATACTCAGGTCTTCTGTTTTGTGGGCACCCTCATGGTTTTTTATTGGCGTTGATGATTTCACCGTGATAGAATTGGTATTTTCGGGTTGTTGTTTTGTTATTATGACTGGAGACTTTTTGTTAAACACAGTGTCACTGATATTATGAGACAGGTGGGGGGATGCCGATAGACAAGATCGGTCTCCCAAGGTTCCAGGTGTTATAATTTCCATGGAAGATTTTGCTTTTTCTGGTTTCTTTTTTGCCGATAGTGACGAGAAGTATTCACTGATTGCTGGGGTAAGGCTGGTGCGGCCAGCTTTAATCCCTTTATCGGTGGATTTTCTAACGGCATCCTCCGTCCCCATTCGTTTCATAAAAATTGTTCGTGAGCGCAGTTTCTTTAGACCCATTTGTGAAGAAGCAACCCCAGGTATCGCAACACGGGGCGTAAGAGAAGATTGATACCTTTCTTTGTTGTTTTAGGTCACTACGTTGATCACTTTTTGTTTGTGTTAGAGGATGTAGATGTTAGAGGGGTGACCCGTCCCGTCCTCAGTCGTCCCCGGACGGCCACAGACGGTCCCGCCCTTGTCCCGGGCTTCTCCCGGCGCCCTCCCGCGCGCTCCCGCGCAGCGGGATAATCACTTAGTATTTGTAGCTGGGAGAGTGAGGAGTGTGGGCGGAGCCGGCAGGGAGAGCAGCCCAGGTGTTGACGGGCGCGCGGGGGCTCCTGGTCCTTGGAGTCCCCGGTGGAGTGCTCGCAGCCCTGCCGGTCAAGGAAAACGCCCAAAACTTGAGCAGGCTGGAGAGATAGTCACAAGGCTGTCAAACCGCGCAGCGGGACCCGCGAAGCGGGTCCGGCCAGTCGTTGCGGTGACAGTAAGAAACCCAGCAGCAGCTTCAGGCAGGGAGCCGATTTCAATCACACAATCCAAGAGGTAAGGCTTTAGAGGAATCCACTGGACCGATGTCCGTTCACCCGTTTAAAGCAGAAGTGTGGGCGGAGCCGGCAGGGAGAGCAGCCCAGGTGGTGACGGGCGCGCGGGGGCTCCTGGTCCTTGGAGTCCCCGGTGGAGTGCTCGCAGCCCTGCCGGTCAAGGAAAACGCCCAAAACTTGAGCAGGCTGGAGAGATAGTCACAAGGCTGTCAAACCGCGCAGCGGGACCCGCGAAGCGGGTCCGGCCAGTCGTTGCGGTGACAGTAAGAAACCCAGCAGCAGCTTCAGGCAGGGAGCCGATTTCAATCACACAATCCAAGAGGTAAGGCTTTAGAGGAATCCAATGGTTACAAAATGACACATCCTTGTTGTGTAATGATGTAACAATGGTTGCAAAATGACACAGCCTCTTGGCGTAATGGTGTAACAATGGTTACAAAATGACACAGCCAAGTTGTATAATGGTGTAACAATGGTTACAAAATGACACAGCCACGTTGTATAATGGTGTAACAATGGTTACAAAATGACACAGCCACGTTGTATAATGGTGTAACAATGGTTACAAAATGACACAGCCATGTTGTGTAATGGTGTAACAATGATTGAAAAATGACACAGCCTTGTTGTGTAATGATGTAACAATGGTTGCAAAATGACACAGCCTAGTTGTGTAATGATGTAAAAATGGTTGCAAAATGACACAGCCTAGTTGTGTAATGATGTAACAATGGTTGCAAAATGACACAGCCTAGTTGTGTAATGATGTAAAAATGGTTGCAAAATGACACAGCCCAGCTGTGTAATGGTGTAACAAAGGTTGCAAAATGACACAGCCTAGTTGTGTAATGATGTAACAATGGTTGCAAAATGACACAGCCTAGTTGTGTAATGATGTAACAATGGTTGCAAAATGACACAGCCTAGTTGTGTAATGATGTAACAATGGTTGAAAAATGACACAGCCTTGTTGTGTAATGGTGTAACAATGGTTACACAATGACAAGCCACATTGTGTTAAAGTGTAACAATGGTTACAAAATGACACATCCAAGTTGTGTAATGGTGTAACAATGGTTGAAAAATGACACAGCCTTATTGTGTAATGATGTAACAATGGTTGCAAAATGACACAGCCTAGTTGTGTAATGATGTAACAATGGTTGCAAAATGACACGGCCTAGTTGTGCAATGATGTAACAATGGTTGCAAAATGACACAGCCTAGTTGTGTAATGGTGTAACAATGGTTGCAAAATGACACAGCCTAGTTGTGTAATGATGTAACAATGGTTGCAAAATGACACATCCTAGTTGAGTAATGATGTAACAATGGTTGAAAAATGACACAGCCTTGTTGTGTAATGATGTAACAATGGTTGGAAAATGACACAGCCTAGTTGTGTAATGATGTAACAATGGTTGCAAAATGACACAGCCTAGTTGTGTAATGATGTAACAATGGTTGAAAAATGACACAGCCTAGTTGTGTAATGATGTAACAATGGTTGCAAAATGACACAGCCTAGTTGTGTAATGATGTAACAATGGTTGAAAAATGACACAGCCTTGTTGTGTAATGGTGTAACAATGGTTACACAATGACAAGCCACATTGTGTAATGGTGTAACAATGGTTACAAAATGACACATCCAAGTTGTGTAATGGTGTAACAATGGTTGAAAAATGACACAGCCTTGTTGTGTAATGATGTAACAATGGTTGCAAAATGACACAGCCTAGTTGTGTAATGATGTAACAATGGTTGAAAAATGACACAGCCTTGTTGTGTAATGATGTAACAATGGTTGGAAAATGACACAGCCTTGTTGTGTAATGGTGTAACAATGGTTACACAATGACAAGCCACATTGTGTAATGGTGTAACAATGGTTGCAAAATGACACAGCCTAGTTTGTAATGATGTAACAATGGTTGCAAAATGACAAAGCCTTGTTGTGTAATGATGTAAAAATGGTTGCAAAATGACACAGCCCAGTTGTGTAATGGTGTAACAAAGGTTGCAAAATGACACAGCCTAGTTGTGTAATGATGTAACAATGGTTGCAAAATGACACAGCCTAGTTGTGTAATGATGTAACAATGGTTGAAAAATGACACAGCCTTGTTGTGTAATGGTGTAACAATGGTTACACAATGACAAGCCACATTGTGTAATGGTGTAACAATGGTTACAAAATGACACATCCAAGTTGTGTAATGGTGTAACAATGGTTGAAAAATGACACAGCCTTGTTGTGTAATGATGTAACAATGGTTGCAAAATGATACAGCCTAGTTGTGTAATGATGTAACAATGGTTGCAAAATGACACAGCCTAGTTGTGCAATGATGTAACAATGGTTGCAAAATGACACAGACTAGTTGTGTAATGGTGTAACAATGGTTGCAAAATGACACAGCCTAGTTGTGTAATGATGTAACAATGGTTGCAAAATGACACAGCCTAGTTGTGTAATGATGTAACAATGGTTGAAAAATGACACAGCCTTGTTGTGTAATGATGTAACAATGGTTGGAAAATGACACAGCCTAGTTGTGTAATGATGTAACAATGGTTGAAAAATGACACAGCCTTGTTGTGTAATGGTGTAACAATGGTTACACAATGACAAGCCACATTGTGTAATGGTGTAACAATGGTTACAAAATGACACAGCCAAGTTTTGTAATGGTGTAACAATGGTTGAAAAAGGACACAACCTTGTTGTGTAATGATGTAACAATGGTTGCAAAATGACACAGCCTAGTTTGTAATGATGTAACAATGGTTGCAAAATGACACAGCCTAGTTGTGTAATGATGTAACAATGGTTGCAAAATGACACACCCTAGTTGTGTAATGGTGTAACAATGGTTGCAAAATGACACAGCCTAGTTGTGTAATGATGTAACAATGGTTGCAAAATGACACAGCCTAGTTGTGTAATGATGTAACAATGGTTGAAAAATGACACAGCCTTGTTGTGTAATGATGTAACAATGGTTGCAAAATGACACAGCCTAGTTGTGTAATGGTGTAACAATGGTTACAAAATGACACATCCTTGTTGTGTAATGATGTAACAATGGTTGCAAAAAGACACAGCCTCTTGGCGTAATGGTGTAACAATGGTTACAAAATGACACAGCCAAGTTGTATAATGGTGTAACAATGGTTACAAAATGACACAGCCACGTTGTATAATGGTGTAACAATGGTTACAAAATGACACAGCCACGTTGTGTAATGGTGTGACAATGGTTACAAAATGACACAGCCATGTTGTGTAATGGTGTAACAATGATTGAAAAATGACACAGCCTTGTTGTGTAATGATGTAACAATGGTTGCAAAATGACACAGCCTAGTTGTGTAGTGATGTAAAAATGGTTGCAAAATGACACAGCCTATTTGTGTAATGATGTAACAATGGTTGCAAAATGACACAGCCTAGTTGTGTAATGATGTAACAATGGTTGCAAAATGACACAGCCTAGTTGTGTAATGATGAAACAATGGTTGCAAAATGACACTGCCTAGTTGTGTAATGATGTTACAATGGTTGCAAAATGACACAGCCTAGTTGTGTAATGGTGTAACAATGGTTGCAAAATGACACAGCCTAGTTGTGTAATGATGTAACAATGGTTGCAAAATGACACAGCCACATTGTGTAATGATGTAACAATGGTTGCAAAATGACACAGCCTAGTTGTGTAATGATGTAACAATGGTTGAAAAATGGCACAGCCTAGTTGTGTAATGATGTAACAATGGTTGCAAAATGACACAGCCTAGTTGTGTAATGGTGTAACAATGGTTACAAAATGACACATCCTTGTTGTGTAATGATGTAACAATGGTTGCAAAATGACACAGCCTCTTGGCGTAATGGTGTAACAATGGTTACAAAATGACACAGCCAAGTTGTATAATGGTGTAACAATGGTTACAAAATGACACAGCCACATTGTATAATCGTGTAACAATGGTTACAAAATGACACAGCCACGTTGTGTAATGGTGTGTAATGATTGAAAAATGACACAGCCTTGTTGTGTAATGATGTAACAATGGTTGCAAAATGACACAGCCTAGTTGTGTAATGATGTAAAAATGGTTGCAAAATCACACAGCCTAGTTGTGTAATGATGTAACAATGGTTGCAAAATGACACAGCCTCGTTGTGTAATGGTGTAACAATGCTTGCAAAATGACACAGCCTAGTTGTGTAATGAAGTAACAATGGTTGCAAAATGACACAGCCATGTAGTGTAATGGTGTAAATGGTTGCAAAATGACACAGCCACGTTGTGTAATGATGTAACAATGGTTGAAAAATGACACAGCCTTGTTGTGTAATGGTGTAACAATGGTTACACAATGACAAGCCACATTGTGTAATGGTGTAACAATGGTTACAAAATGACACAGCCATGTTGTGTAATGGTGTAACAATGGTTGCAAAATTACACAGCCTAGTTGTGTAATAATGTAACAATGGTTGCAAAATGACACAGCCTAGTTGTGTAATGGTGTAACAATGGTTGCAAAATGACACAGCCTAGTTGTGTAATGATGTAACAATGGTTGCAAAATGACACAGCCACGTTGTGTAATGGTGTAACAATGGTTGCAAAATGACACAGCCTAGTTGTGTAATGATGTAACAATGGTTGCAAAATGACACAGCCTAGTTGTGTAATGGTGTAACAATGGTTGCAAAATGACACAGCCTAGTTGTGTAATGATGTAACAATGGTTGCAAAATGACACAGCCTAGTTGTCTAATGATGTAACAATGGTTGCAAAATGACACAGCCTAGTTGTGTAATGATGTAACAATGGTTGAAAAATGACACAGCCTTGTTGTGTAATGGTGTAACAATGGTTACACAATGACAAGCCACATTGTGTAATGGTGTAACAATGGTTACAAAATGACACAGCCAAGTTGTGTAATGGTGTAACAATGGTTGAAAAATGACACAGCCTTGTTGTGTAATGATGTAACAATGGTTGCAAAATGACACAGCCTAGTTGTGTAATGATGTAACAATGGTTGCAAAATGACACAGCCTAGTTGTGTAATGATGTAACAATGGTTGAAAAATGACACAGCCTTGTTGTGTAATGATGTAACAATGGTTGCAAAATGACACAGCCTAGTTGTGTAATGATGTAACAATGGTTGAAAAATGACACAGCCTAGTTGTGTAATGATGTAACAATGGTTGCAAAATGACACAGCCTAGTTGTGTAATGGTGTAACAATGGTTACAAAATGACACAGCCTTGTTGTGTAATGATGTAACAATGGTTGCAAAATGACACAGCCTAGCTGTGTAATGATGTAAAAATGGTTGCAAAATGACACAGCCTAGTTGTGTAATGATGTAACAATGGTTGCAAAATGACACAGCCTAGTTGTGTAATGGTGTAACAATGGTTGCAAAATGACACAGCCTAGTTGTGTAATGATGTAACAATGGTTGCAAAATGACACAGCCACGTTGTGTAATGGTGTAACAATGGTTTCAAAATGACACAGCCTAGTTGTGTAATGATGTAACAATGGTTGCAAAATGACACAGCCTAGTTGTGTAATGATGTAACAATGGTTGCAAAATGACGCAGCCTAGTTGTATAATGATGTAACATTGGGTGAAAAATGACACAGCCTTGTTGTGTAATGGTGTAACAATGATTACACAATGACAAGCCACATTGTGTAATGGTGTAACAATGGTTACAAAATGACACAGCCAAGTTGTGTAATGGTGTAACAATGGTTGAAAAATGACACAGCCTTGTTGTGTAATGATGTAAGAATGGTTGCAAAATGACACAGCCTAGTTGTGTAATGATGTAACAATGGTTGCAAAATGACACAGCTTAGTTGTGTAATGATGTAACATTGGTTGCAAAATGACACAGCCTAGTTGTGTAATGGTGTAACAATGGTTGCAAAATGACACAGCCTAGTTGTGTAATGATGTAACAATGGTTGTAAAATGACACAGCCTAGTTGTGTAATGATGTAACAATGGTTGAAAAATGACAAAGCTTTGTTGTGTAATGATGTAACAATGGTTGCAAAATGACACAGCCTAGTTTTGTAATGATGTAACAATGGTTGAAAAATGACAAAGCCTTGTTGTGTAATGATGTAACAATGGTTGCAAAATGACACAGCCTAGTTGTGTAATGGTGTAACAATGGTTACCAAATGACACATCCTTGTTGTGAAATGATGTAACAATGGTTGCAAAATGACACAGCCTAGTTGTAGAATAGTGTAACAATGGTTACAAAATGACACAGCCACGTTGTGTAATGGTGTAACAATGGTTACAAAATGACACAGCCATGTTGTGTAGTGATGTAACAATGATTGAAAAATGACACAGCCTTGTTGTGTAATGATGTAACAATGGTTGCAAAATGACACAGCCTAGTTGTGTAATGATGTAAAAATCGTTGCAAAATGACACAGCCTAGTTGTGTAATGATGTAACAATGGTTGCAAAATGAAACAGCCTAGTTGTATAATGATGTAACAATGGTTGCAAAATGACACAGCCTAGTTGTGTAATGGTGTAACAATGGTTGCAAAATGACACAGCCTAGTTGTGTAATGATGTAACAATGGTTGCAAAATGACACAGCCACGTTGTGTAATGGTGTAAATGGTTGCAAAATGACACAGCCTAGTTGTGTAATGGTGTAACAATGGTTACAAAATGACACAGCCACGTTGTATAATGGTGTAACAATGGTTACAAAATGACACAGCCACGTTGTGTAATGGTGTGTAATGATTGAAAAATGACACAGCCTTGTTGTGTAATGATGTAACAATGGTTGCAAAATGACACAGCCTAGCTGTGTAATGATGTAAAAATGGTTGCAAAATGACACAGCCTAGTTGTGTAATGATGTAACAATGGTTGCAAAATGACACAGCCTAGTTGTGTAATGGTGTAACAATGGTTGCAAAATGACACAGCCTAGTTGTGTAATGATGTAACAATGGTTGCAAAATGACACAGCCATGTAGTGTAATGGTGTAAATGGTTGCAAAATGACACAGCCACGTTGTGTAATGATGTAACAATGGTTGAAAAATGACACAGCCTTGTTGTGTAATGGTGTAACAATGGTTACACAATGACAAGCCACATTGTGTAATGGTGTAATAATGGTTACAAAATGACACAGCCATGTTGTGTAATGGTGTAACAATGGTTGCAAAATGACACAGCCTAGTTGTGTAATGGTGTAGCAATGGTTGCAAAATGACACAGCCTAGTTGTGTAATGATGTAACAATGGTTGCAAAATGACACAGCCTAGTTGTGTAATGATGTAACAATGGTTGAAAAATGACACAGCCTTGTTGTGTAATGATGTAACAATGGTTGCAAAATGACACAGCCTAGTTGTGTAATGATGTAACAATGGTTGAAAAATGACACAGCCTAGTTGTGTAATGATGTAACAATGGTTGCAAAATGACACAGCCTAGTTGTGTAATGATGTAACAATGGTTGAAAAATGACACAGCCTTGTTGTGTAATGATGTAACAATGGTTGCAAAATGACACAGCCTAGTTGTGTAATGATGTAAAAATGGTTGCAAAATGACACAGCCTAGTTGTGTAATGATGTAACAATGGTTGCAAAATGACACAGCCTAGTTGTGTAATGATGTAACAATGGTTGCAAAATGACACAGCCTAGTTGTGTAATGGTGTAACAATGGTTACAAAATGACACATCCTTGTTGTGTAATGATGTAACAATGGTTGCAAAATGACACAGCCTCTTGGCGTAATGGTGTAACAATGGTTACAAAATGACACAGTCAAGTTGTATAATGGTGTAACAATGGTTACAAAATGACACAGCCACATTGTATAATGGTGTAACAATGGTTACAAAATGACACAGCCACGTTGTGTAATGGTGTGTAATGATTGAAAAACTGACACAGCCTTGTTGTGTAATGATGTAACAATGGTTGCAAAATGACACAGCCTAGTTGTGTAATGATGTAAAAATGGTTGCAAAATGACACAGCCTAGTTGTGTAATGGTGTAACAATGGTTACAAAATGACACAGCCAAGTTGTGTAATGGTGTAACAATGGTTGAAAAAGGACACAGCCTTGTTGTGTAATGATGTAACAATGGTTGCAAAATGACACAGCCTAGTTGTGTAATGATGTAACAATGGTTGCAAAATGACACAGCCTAGTTGTGTAATGATGTAACAATGGTTGAAAAATGACACAGCCTTGTTGTGTAATGATGTAACAATGGTTGCAAAATGACACAGCCTAGTTGTGTAATGATGTAACAATGGTTGAAAAATGAAACAGCCTAGTTGTGTAATGATGTAACAATGGTTGCAAAATGACACAGCCTAGTTGTGTAATTGTGTAACAATGGTTACAAAATGACACATCCTTGTTGTGTAATGATGTAACAATGGTTGCAAAATGACACAGCCTCTTGGCGTAATGGTGTAACAATGGTTACAAAATGACACAGCCTAGTTGTGTAATGATGTAACAATGGTTGCAAAATGACACAGCCACGTAGTGTAATGGTGTAAATGGTTGCAAAATGACACAGCCACGTTGTGTAATGATGTAACAATGGTTGAAAAATGACACAGCCTTGTTGTGTAATGGTGTAACAATGGTTACACAATGACAAGCCACATTGTGTAATGGTGTAATAATGGTTACAAAATGACACAGCCATGTTGTGTAATGGTGTAACAATGGTTGCAAAATGACACAGCCTAGTTGTGTAATGGTGTAACAATGGTTGCAAAATGACACAGCCTAGTTGTGTAATGATGTAACAATGGTTGCAAAATGACACAGCCTAGTTGTGTAATGATGTAACAATGGTTGAAAAATGACACAGCCTTGTTGTGTAATGATGTAACAATGGTTGCAAAATGACACAGCCTAGTTGTGTAATGATGTAACAATGGTTGAAAAATGACACAGCCTAGTTGTGTAATGATGTAACAATGGTTGCAAAATGACACAGCCTAGTTGTGTAATGATGTAACAAAGGTTGAAAAATGACACAGCCTTGTTGTGTAATGATGTAACAATGGTTGCAAAATGACACAGCCTAGTTGTGTAATGATGTAAAAATGGTTGCAAAATGACACAGCCTAGTTGTGTAATGATGTAACAATGGTTGCAAAATGACACAGCCTAGTTGTGTAATGATGTAACAATGGTTGCAAAATGACACAGCCTAGTTGTGTAATGGTGTAACAATGGTTACAAAATGACACATCCTTGTTGTGTAATGATGTAACAATGGTTGCAAAATGACACAGCCTCTTGGCGTAATGGTGTAACAATGGTTACAAAATGACACAGTCAAGTTGTATAATGGTGTAACAATGGTTACAAAATGACACAGCCACATTGTATAATGGTGTAACAATGGTTACAAAATGACACAGCCACGTTGTGTAATGGTGTGTAATGATTGAAAAATGACACAGCCTTGTTGTGTAATGATGTAACAATGGTTGCAAAATGACACAGCCTAGTTGTGTAATGATGTAAAAATGGTTGCAAAATGACACAGCCTAGTTGTGTAATGGTGTAACAATAGTTACAAAATGACACAGCCAAGTTGTGTAATGGTGTAACAATGGTTGAAAAAGGACACAGCCTTGTTGTGTAATGATGTAACAATGGTTGCAAAATGACACAGCCTAGTTGTGTAATGATGTAACAATGGTTGCAAAATGACACAGCCTAGTTGTGTAATGATGTAACAATGGTTGAAAAATGACACAGCCTTGTTGTGTAATGATGTAACAATGGTTGCAAAATGACACAGCCTAGTTGTGTAATGATGTAACAATGGTTGAAAAATGACACAGCCTAGTTGTGTAATGATGTAACAATGGTTGCAAAATGACACAGCCTAGTTGTGTAATTGTGTAACAATGGTTACAAAATGACACATCCTTGTTGTGTAATGATGTAACAATGGTTGCAAAATGACACAGCCTCTTGGCGTAATGGTGTAACAATGGTTACAAAATGACACAGCCAAGTTGTATAATGGTGTAACAATGGTTACAAAATGACACAGCCACGTTGTATAATGGTGTAACAATGGTTACAAAATGACACAGCCACGTTGTGTAATGGTGTAACAATGGTTACAAAATGACACAGCCATGTTGTGTAATGGTGTAACAATGATTGAAAAATGACACAGCCTTGTTGTGTAATGATGTAACAATGGTTGCAAAATGACACAGCCTAGTTGTGTAATGATGTAAAAATGGTTGCAAAATGACACAGCCTAGTTGTGTAATGATGTAACAATGGTTGCAAAATGACACAGCCTAGTTGTGTAATGATATAACAATGGTTGCAAAATGACACAGCCTAGTTGTGTAATGGTGTAACAAAGGTTGCAAAATGACACAGCCTAGTCGTGTAATGAGGTAACAATGGTTGCAAAATGACACAGCCTAGTTGTGTAATGAGGTAACAATGGTTGCAAAATGACACAGCCTAGTTGTGTAATGATGTAACAATGGTTGAAAAATGACACAGCCTTGTTGTGTAATGGTGTAACAATGGTTACACAATGACAAGCCACATTGTGTAATGGTGTAACAATGGTTACAAAATGACACATCCAAGTTGTGTAATGGTGTAACAATGGTTGAAAAATGACACAGCCTTGTTGTGTGATGATGTAACAATGGTTGCAAAATGACACAGCCTAGTTGTGTAATGATGTAACAATGGTTGCAAAATGACACAGCCTAGTTGTGCAATGATGTAACAATGGTTGCAAAATGACACAGCCTAGTTGTGTAATGGTGTAACAATGGTTGCAAAATGACACAGCCTAGTTGTGTAATGATGTAACAATGGTTGCAAAATGACACAGCCTAGTTGTGTAATGATGTAACAATGGTTGAAAAATGACACAGCCTTGTTGTGTAATGATGTAACAATGGTTGCAAAATGACACAGCCTAGTTGTGTAATGGTGTAACAATGGTTGAAAAATGACACAGCCTTGTTGTGTAATGATGTAAAAATGGTTACACAATGACAAGCCACATTGTGTAATGGTGTAACAATGGTTACAAAATGACACAGCCAAGTTGTGTAATGGTGTAACAATGGTTGAAAAATGACACAGCCTTGTTGTGTAATGATGTAACAATGGTTGCAAAATTACACAGCCTAGTTTGTAATGATGTAACAATGGTTGCAAAATGACACAGCCTAGTTGTGTAATGATGTAACAATGGTTGCACAATGACACACCCTAGTTGTGTAATGGTGTAACAATGGTTGCAAAATGACACAGCCTAGTTGTGTAATGATGTAACAATGGTTGCAAAATTACACAGCCTAGTTGTGTAATGATGTAACAATGGTTGAAAAATGACACAGCCTTGTTGTGTAATGATGTAACAATGGTTGCAAAATGACACAGCCTAGTTGTGTAATGGTGTAACAATGGTTACAAAATGACACATCCTTGCTGTGTAATGATGTAACAATGGTTGCAAAATGACACAGCCTCTTGGCGTAATGGTGTAACAATGGTTACAAAATGACACAGCCACGTTGTGTAATGATGTAACAATGGTTGCAAAATGACACAGCTTAGTTGTGTAATGATGTAACATTGGTTGCAAAATGACACAGCCTAGTTGTGTAATGATGTAACAATGGTTGCCAAATGACACAGCCTAGTTGTGTAATGATGTAACAATGGTTGCAAAATGACACAGCCTAGTTGTGTAATGATGTAACAATGGTTGCAAAATGACACAGCCTAGTTGTGTAATGATGTAACAATGGTTGCAAAATGACACAACCTAGTTGTGTAATGATGTAACAATGGGTGAAAAATGACACAGCCTTGTTGTGTAATGGTCTAACAATGGTTACACAATGACAAGCCACATTGTGTAATGGTGTAACAATGGTTGCCAAATGACACAGCCTAGTTGTGTAATGAAGTAACAATGGTTGCAAAATGACACAGCCACGTAGTGTAATGGTGTAAATGGTTGCAAAATGACACAGCCACGTTGTGTAATGATGTAACAATGGTTGAAAAATGACACAGCCTTGTTGTGTAATGGTGTAACAATGGTTACACAATGACAAGCCACATTGTGTAATGGTGTAACAATGGTTACAAAATGACACAGCCATGTTGTGTAATGGTGTAACAATGGTTGCAAAATTACACAGCCTAGTTGTGTAATAATGTAACAATGGTTGCAAAATGACACAGCCTAGTTGTGTAATGGTGTAACAATGGTTGCAAAATGACACAGCCTAGTTGTGTAATGATGTAACAATGGTTGCAAAATGACACAGCCACGTTGTGTAATGGTGTAACAATGGTTGCAAAATGACACAGCCTAGTTGTGTAATGATGTAACAATGGTTGCAAAATGACACAGCCTAGTTGTGTAATGGTGTAACAATGGTTGCAAAATGACACAGCCTAGTTGTGTAATGATGTAACAATGGTTGCAAAATGACAAAGCCTAGTTGTCTAATGATGTAACAATGGTTGCAAAATGACACAGCCTAGTTGTGTAATGATGTAACAATGGTTGAAAAATGACACAGCCTTGTTGTGTAATGGTGTAACAATGGTTACACAATGACAAGCCACATTGTGTAATGGTGTAACAATGGTTACAAAATGACACAGCCAAGTTGTGTAATGGTGTAACAATGGTTGAAAAATGACACAGCCTTGTTGTGTAATGATGTAACAATGGTTGCAAAATGACACAGCCTAGTTGTGTAATGATGTAACAATGGTTGCAAAATGACACAGCCTAGTTGTGTAATGATGTAACAATGGTTGAAAAATGACACAGCCTTGTTGTGTAATGATGTAACAATGGTTGCAAAATGACACAGCCTAGTTGTGTAATGATGTAACAATGGTTGAAAAATGACACAGCCTAGTTGTGTAATGATGTAACAATGGTTGCAAAATGACACAGCCTAGTTGTGTAATGGTGTAACAATGGTTACAAAATGACACAGCCTTGTTGTGTAATGATGTAACAATGGTTGCAAAATGACACAGCCTAGCTGTGTAATGATGTAAAAATGGTTGCAAAATGACACAGCCTAGTTGTGTAATGATGTAACAATGGTTGCAAAATGACACAGCCTAGTTGTGTAATGGTGTAACAATGGTTGCAAAATGACACAGCCTAGTTGTGTAATGATGTAACAATGGTTGCAAAATGACACAGCCACGTTGTGTAATGGTGTAACAATGGTTTCAAAATGACACAGCCTAGTTGTGTAATGATGTAACAATGGTTGCAAAATGACACAGCCTAGTTGTGTAATGATGTAACAATGGTTGCAAAATGACGCAGCCTAGTTGTATAATGATGTAACATTGGGTGAAAAAATGACACAGCCTTGTTGTGTAATGGTGTAACAATGATTACACAATGACAAGCCACATTGTGTAATGGTGTAACAATGGTTACAAAATGACGCAGCCAAGTTGTGTAATGGTGTAACAATGGTTGAAAAATGACACAGCCTTGTTGTGTAATGATGTAAGAATGGTTGCAAAATGACACAGCCTAGTTGTGTAATGATGTAACAATGGTTGCAAAATGACACAGCTTAGTTGTGTAATGATGTAACATTGGTTGCAAAATGACACAGCCTAGTTGTGTAATGGTGTAACAATGGTTGCAAAATGACACAGCCTAGTTGTGTAATGATGTAACAATGGTTGTAAAATGACACAGCCTAGTTGTGTAATGATGTAACAATGGTTGAAAAATGACAAAGCTTTGTTGTGTAATGATGTAACAATGGTTGCAAAATGACACAGCCTAGTTTTGTAATGATGTAACAATGGTTGAAAAATGACAAAGCCTTGTTGTGTAATGATGTAACAATGGTTGCAAAATGACACAGCCTAGTTGTGTAATGGTGTAACAATGGTTACCAAATGACACATCCTTGTTGTGAAATGATGTAACAATGGTTGCAAAATGACACAGCCTAGTTGTAGAATAGTGTAACAATGGTTACAAAATGACACAGCCACGTTGTGTAATGGTGTAACAATGGTTACAAAATGACACAGCCATGTTGTGTAGTGATGTAACAATGATTGAAAAATGACACAGCCTTGTTGTGTAATGATGTAACAATGGTTGCAAAATGACACGGCCTAGTTGTGTAATGATGTAAAAATCGTTGCAAAATGACACAGCCTAGTTGTGTAATGATGTAACAATGGTTGCAAAATGAAACAGCCTAGTTGTATAATGATGTAACAATGGTTGCAAAATGACACAGCCTAGTTGTGTAATGGTGTAACAATGGTTGCAAAATGACACAGCCTAGTTGTGTAATGATGTAACAATGGTTGCAAAATGACACAGCCACGTTGTGTAATGGTGTAAATGGTTGCAAAATGACACAGCCTAGTTGTGTAATGGTGTAACAATGGTTACAAAATGACACAGCCACGTTGTATAATGGTGTAACAATGGTTACAAAATGACACAGCCACGTTGTGTAATGGTGTGTAATGATTGAAAAATGACACAGCCTTGTTGTGTAATGATGTAACAATGGTTGCAAAATGACACAGCCTAGCTGTGTAATGATGTAAAAATGGTTGCAAAATGACACAGCCTAGTTGTGTAATGATGTAACAATGGTTGCAAAATGACACAGCCTAGTTGTGTAATGGTGTAACAATGGTTGCAAAATGACACAGCCTAGTTGTGTAATGATGTAACAATGGTTGCAAAATGACACAGCCACGTAGTGTAATGGTGTAAATGGTTGCAAAATGACACAGCCACGTTGTGTAATGATGTAACAATGGTTGAAAAATGACACAGCCTTGTTGTGTAATGGTGTAACAATGGTTACACAATGACAAGCCACATTGTGTAATGGTGTAATAATGGTTACAAAATGACACAGCCATGTTGTGTAATGGTGTAACAATGGTTGCAAAATGACACAGCCTAGTTGTGTAATGGTGTAACAATGGTTGCAAAATGACACAGCCTAGTTGTGTAATGATGTAACAATGGTTGCAAAATGACACAGCCTAGTTGTGTAATGATGTAACAATGGTTGAAAAATGACACAGCCTTGTTGTGTAATGATGTAACAATGGTTGCAAAATGACACAGCCTAGTTGTGTAATGATGTAACAATGGTTGAAAAATGACACAGCCTAGTTGTGTAATGATGTAACAATGGTTGCAAAATGACACAGCCTAGTTGTGTAATGATGTAACAATGGTTGAAAAATGACACAGCCTTGTTGTGTAATGATGTAACAATGGTTGCAAAATGACACAGCCTAGTTGTGTAATGATGTAAAAATGGTTGCAAAATGACACAGCCTAGTTGTGTAATGATGTAACAATGGTTGCAAAATGACACAGCCTAGTTGTGTAATGATGTAACAATGGTTGCAAAATGACACAGCCTAGTTGTGTAATGGTGTAACAATGGTTACAAAATGACACATCCTTGTTGTGTAATGATGTAACAATGGTTGCAAAATGACACAGCCTCTTGGCGTAATGGTGTAACAATGGTTACAAAATGACACAGTCAAGTTGTATAATGGTGTAACAATGGTTACAAAATGACACAGCCACATTGTATAATGGTGTAACAATGGTTACAAAATGACACAGCCACGTTGTGTAATGGTGTGTAATGATTGAAAAATGACACAGCCTTGTTGTGTAATGATGTAACAATGGTTGCAAAATGACACAGCCTAGTTGTGTAATGGTGTAACAATGGTTGCAAAATGACACAGCCTAGTTGTGTAATGATGTAACAATGGTTGCAAAATGACACAGCCACGTTGTGTAATGGTGTAAATGGTTGCAAAATGACACAGCCTAGTTGTGTAATGGTGTAACAATGGTTACAAAATGACACAGCCACGTTGTATAATGGTGTAACAATGGTTACAAAATGACACAGCCACGTTGTGTAATGGTGTGTAATGATTGAAAAATGACACAGCCTTGTTGTGTAATGATGTAACAATGGTTGCAAAATGACACAGCCTAGCTGTGTAATGATGTAAAAATGGTTGCAAAATGACACAGCCTAGTTGTGTAATGATGTAACAATGGTTGCAAAATGACACAGCCTAGTTGTGTAATGGTGTAACAATGGTTGCAAAATGACACAGCCTAGTTGTGTAATGATGTAACAATGGTTGCAAAATGACACAGCCACGTAGTGTAATGGTGTAAATGGTTGCAAAATGACACAGCCACGTTGTGTAATGATGTAACAATGGTTGAAAAATGACACAGCCTTGTTGTGTAATGGTGTAACAATGGTTACACAATGACAAGCCACATTGTGTAATGGTGTAATAATGGTTACAAAATGACACAGCCATGTTGTGTAATGGTGTAACAATGGTTGCAAAATGACACAGCCTAGTTGTGTAATGGTGTAACAATGGTTGCAAAATGACACAGCCTAGTTGTGTAATGATGTAACAATGGTTGCAAAATGACACAGCCTAGTTGTGTTATGATGTAACAATGGTTGAAAAATGACACAGCCTTGTTGTGTAATGATGTAACAATGGTTGCAAAATGACACAGCCTAGTTGTGTAATGATGTAACAATGGTTGAAAAATGACACAGCCTAGTTGTGTAATGATGTAACAATGGTTGCAAAATGACACAGCCTAGTTGTGTAATGATGTAACAATGGTTGAAAAATGACACAGCCTTGTTGTGTAATGATGTAACAATGGTTGCAAAATGACACAGCCTAGTTGTGTAATGATGTAAAAATGGTTGCAAAATGACACAGCCTAGTTGTGTAATGATGTAACAATGGTTGCAAAATGACACAGCCTAGTTGTGTAATGATGTAACAATGGTTGCAAAATGACACAGCCTAGTTGTGTAATGGTGTAACAATGGTTACAAAATGACACATCCTTGTTGTGTAATGATGTAACAATGGTTGCAAAATGACACAGCCTCTTGGCGTAATGGTGTAACAATGGTTACAAAATGACACAGTCAAGTTGTATAATGGTGTAACAATGGTTACAAAATGACACAGCCACATTGTATAATGGTGTAACAATGGTTACAAAATGACACAGCCACGTTGTGTAATGGTGTGTAATGATTGAAAAATGACACAGCCTTGTTGTGTAATGATGTAACAATGGTTGCAAAATGACACAGCCTAGTTGTGTAATGATGTAAAAATGGTTGCAAAATGACACAGCCTAGTTGTGTAATGGTGTAACAATGGTTACAAAATGACACAGCCAAGTTGTGTAATGGTGTAACAATGGTTGAAAAAGGACACAGCCTTGTTGTGTAATGATGTAACAATGGTTGCAAAATGACACAGCCTAGTTGTGTAATGATGTAACAATGGTTGCAAAATGACACAGCCTAGTTGTGTAATGATGTAACAATGGTTGAAAAATGACACAGCCTTGTTGTGTAATGATGTAACAATGGTTGCAAAATGACACAGCCTAGTTGTGTAATGATGTAACAATGGTTGAAAAATGACACAGCCTAGTTGTGTAATGATGTAACAATGGTTGCAAAATGACACAGCCTAGTTGTGTAATTGTGTAACAATGGTTACAAAATGACACATCCTTGTTGTGTAATGATGTAACAATGGTTGCAAAATGACACAGCCTCTTGGCGTAATGGTGTAACAATGGTTACAAAATGACACAGCCTAGTTGTGTAATGGTGTAACAATGGTTGCAAAATGACACAGCCACGTAGTGTAATGGTGTAAATGGTTGCAAAATGACACAGCCACGTTGTGTAATGATGTAACAATGGTTGAAAAATGACACAGCCTTGTTGTGTAATGGTGTAACAATGGTTACACAATGACAAGCCACATTGTGTAATGGTGTAATAATGGTTACAAAATGACACAGCCATGTTGTGTAATGGTGTAACAATGGTTGCAAAATGACACAGCCTAGTTGTGTAATGGTGTAACAATGGTTGCAAAATGACACAGCCTAGTTGTGTAATGATGTAACAATGGTTGCAAAATGACACAGCCTAGTTGTGTAATGATGTAACAATGGTTGAAAAATGACACAGCCTTGTTGTGTAATGATGTAACAATGGTTGCAAAATGACACAGCCTAGTTGTGTAATGATGTAACAATGGTTGAAAAATGACACAGCCTAGTTGTGTAATGATGTAACAATGGTTGCAAAATGACACAGCCTAGTTGTGTAATGATGTAACAATGGTTGAAAAATGACACAGCCTTGTTGTGTAATGATGTAACAATGGTTGCAAAATGACACAGCCTAGTTGTGTAATGATGTAAAAATGGTTGCAAAATGACACAGCCTAGTTGTGTAATGATGTAACAATGGTTGCAAAATGACACAGCCTAGTTGTGTAATGATGTAACAATGGTTGCAAAATGACACAGCCTAGTTGTGTAATGGTGTAACAATGGTTACAAAATGACACATCCTTGTTGTGTAATGATGTAACAATGGTTGCAAAATGACACAGCCTCTTGGCGTAATGGTGTAACAATGGTTACAAAATGACACAGTCAAGTTGTATAATGGTGTAACAATGGTTACAAAATGACACAGCCACATTGTATAATGGTGTAACAATGGTTACAAAATGACACAGCCACGTTGTGTAATGGTGTGTAATGATTGAAAAATGACACAGCCTTGTTGTGTAATGATGTAACAATGGTTGCAAAATGACACAGCCTAGTTGTGTAATGATGTAAAAATGGTTGCAAAATGACACAGCCTAGTTGTGTAATGGTGTAACAATGGTTACAAAATGACACAGCCAAGTTGTGTAATGGTGTAACAATGGTTGAAAAAGGACACAGCCTTGTTGTGTAATGATGTAACAATGGTTGCAAAATGACACAGCCTAGTTGTGTAATGATGTAACAATGGTTGCAAAATGACACAGCCTAGTTGTGTAATGATGTAACAATGGTTGAAAAATGACACAGCCTTGTTGTGTAATGATGTAACAATGGTTGCAAAATGACACAGCCTAGTTGTGTAATGATGTAACAATGGTTGAAAAATGACACAGCCTAGTTGTGTAATGATGTAACAATGGTTGCAAAATGACACAGCCTAGTTGTGTAATTGTGTAACAATGGTTACAAAATGACACATCCTTGTTGTGTAATGATGTAACAATGGTTGCAAAATGACACAGCCTCTTGGCGTAATGGTGTAACAATGGTTACAAAATGACACAGCCAAAGTGTATAATGGTGTAACAATGGTTACAAAATGACACAGCCACGTTGTATAATGGTGTAACAATGGTTACAAAATGACACAGCCACGTTGTGTAATGGTGTAACAATGGTTACAAAATGACACAGCCATGTTGTGTAATGGTGTAACAATGATTGAAAAATGACACAGCCTTGTTGTGTAATGATGTAACAATGGTTGCAAAATGACACAGCCTAGTTGTGTAATGATGTAAAAATGGTTGCAAAATGACACAGCCTAGTTGTGTAATGATGTAACAATGGTTGCAAAATGACACAGCCTAGTTGTGTAATGATGTAACAATGGTTGCAAAATGACACAGCCTAGTTGTGTAATGGTGTAACAAAGGTTGCAAAATGACACAGCCTAGTTGTGTAATGAGGTAACAGTGGTTGCAAAATGACACAGCCTAGTTGTGTAATGAGGTAACAATGGTTGCAAAATGACACAGCCTAGTTGTGTAATGATGTAACAATGGTTGAAAAATGACACAGCCTTGTTGTGTAATGGTGTAACAATGGTTACACAATGACAAGCCACATTGTGTAATGGTGTAACAATGGTTACAAAATGACACATCCAAGTTGTGTAATGGTGTAACAATGGTTGAAAAATGACACAGCCTTGTTGTGTGATGATGTAACAATGGTTGCAAAATGACACAGCCTAGTTGTGTAATGATGTAACAATGGTTGCAAAATGACACAGCCTAGTTGTGCAATGATGTAACAATGGTTGCAAAATGACACAGCCTAGTTGTGTAATGGTGTAACAATGGTTGCAAAATGACACAGCCTAGTTGTGTAATGATGTAACAATGGTTGCAAAATGACACAGCCTAGTTGTGTAATGATGTAACAATGGTTGAAAAATGACACAGCCTTGTTGTGTAATGATGTAACAATGGTTGCAAAATGACACAGCCTAGTTGTGTAATGGTGTAACAATGGTTGAAAAATGACACAGCCTTGTTGTGTAATGATGTAAAAATGGTTACACAATGACAAGCCACATTGTGTAATGGTGTAACAATGGTTACAAAATGACACAGCCAAGTTGTGTAATGGTGTAACAATGGTTGAAAAATGACACAGCCTTGTTGTGTAATGATGTAACAATGGTTGCAAAATTACACAGCCTAGTTTGTAATGATGTAACAATGGTTGCAAAATGACACAGCCTAGTTGTGTAATGATGTAACAATGGTTGCACAATGACACACCCTAGTTGTGTAATGGTGTAACAATGGTTGCAAAATGACACAGCCTAGTTGTGTAATGATGTAACAATGGTTGCAAAATGACACAGCCTAGTTGTGTAATGATGTAACAATGGTTGAAAAATGACACAGCCTTGTTGTGTAATGATGTAACAATGGTTGCAAAATGACACAGCCTAGTTGTGTAATGGTGTAACAATGGTTACAAAATGACACATCCTTGCTGTGTAATGATGTAACAATGGTTGCAAAATGACACAGCCTCTTGGCGTAATGGTGTAACAATGGTTACAAAATGACACAGCCAAGTTGTATAATGGTGTAACAATGGTTACAAAATGACACAGCCACGTTGTATAATGGTGTAACAATGGTTACAAAATGACACAGCCACGTTGTGTAATGATGTAACAATGGTTGCAAAATGACACAGCTTAGTTGTGTAATGATGTAACATTGGTTGCAAAATGACACAGCCTAGTTGTGTAATGGTGTAACAATGGTTGCAAAATGACACAGCCTAGTTGTGTAATGATGTAACAATGGTTGTAAAATGACACAGCCTAGTTGTGTAATGATGTAACAATGGTTGAAAAATGACAAAGCTTTGTTGTGTAATGATGTAACAATGGTTGCAAAATGACACAGCCTAGTTTTGTAATGATGTAACAATGGTTGAAAAATGACAAAGCCTTGTTGTGTAATGATGTAACAATGGTTGCAAAATGACAGAGCCTAGTTGTGTAATGGTGTAATAATGGTTACCAAATGACACATCCTTGTTGTGAAATGATGTAACAATGGTTGCAAAATGACACAGCCTAGTTGTAGAATAGTGTAACAATGGTTACAAAATGACACAGCCACGTTGTGTAATGGTGTAACAATGGTTACAAAATGACACAGCCATGTTGTGTAGTGATGTAACAATGATTGAAAAATGACACAGCCTTGTTGTGTAATGATGTAACAATGGTTGCAAAATGACACAGCCTAGTTGTGTAATGATGTAAAAATCGTTGCAAAATGACACAGCCTAGTTGTGTAATGATGTAACAATGGTTGCAAAATGAAACAGCCTAGTTGTATAATGATGTAACAATGGTTGCAAAATGACACAGCCTAGTTGTGTAATGGTGTAACAATGGTTGCAAAATGACACAGCCTAGTTGTGTAATGATGTAACAATGGTTGCAAAATGACACAGCCACGTTGTGTAATGGTGTAAATGGTTGCAAAATGACACAGCCTAGTTGTGTAATGGTGTAACAATGGTTACAAAATGACACAGCCACGTTGTATAATGGTGTAACAATGGTTACAAAATAACACAGCCACGTTGTGTAATGGTGTGTAATGATTGAAAAATGACACAGCCTTGTTGTGTAATGGTGTAACAATGGTTACACAATGACAAGCCACATTGTGTAATGGTGTAATCATGGTTACAAAATGACACAGCCATGTTGTGTAATGGTGTAACAATGGTTGCAAAATGACACAGCCTAGCTGTGTAATGGTGTAACAATGGTTGCAAAATGACACAGCCTAGTTGTGTAATGATGTAACAATGGTTGCAAAATGACACAGCCTAGTTGTGTAATGATGTAACAATGGTTGAAAAATGACACAGCCTTGTTGTGTAATGATGTAACAATGGTTGCAAAATGACACAGCCTAGTTGTGTAATGATGTAACAATGGTTGAAAAATGACACAGCCTAGTTGTGTAATGATGTAACAATGGTTGCAAAATGACACAGCCTAGTTGTGTAATGATGTAACAATGGTTGAAAAATGACACAGCCTTGTTGTGTAATGATGTAACAATGGTTGCAAAATGACACAGCCTAGTTGTGTAATGATGTAAAAATGGTTGCAAAATGACACAGCCTAGTTGTGTAATGATGTAACAATGGTTGCAAAATGACACAGCCTAGTTGTGTAATGGTGTAACAATGGTTACAAAATGACACATCCTTGTTGTGTAATGATGTAACAATGGTTGCAAAATGACACAGCCTCTTGGCGTAATGGTGTAACAATGGTTACAAAATGACACAGTCAAGTTGTATAATGGTGTAACAATGGTTACAAAATGACACAGCCACATTGTATAATGGTGTAACAATGGTTACAAAATGACACAGCCATGTTGTGTAATGGTGTGTAATGATTGAAAAATGACACAGCCTTGTTGTGTAATGATGTAACAATGGTTGCAAAATGACACAGCCTAGTTGTGTAATGATGTAAAAATGGTTGCAAAATGACACAGCCTAGTTGTGTAATGATGTAACAATGGTTGAAAAATGACACAGCCTTGTTGTGTAATGATGTAACAATGGTTGCAAAATGACACAGCCTAGTTGTGTAATGATGTAACAATGGTTGAAAAATGACACAGCCTAGTTGTGTAATGATGTAACAATGGTTGCAAAATGACACAGCCTAGTTGTGTAATGGTGTAACAATGGTTACAAAATGACACATCCTTGTTGTGTAATGATGTAACAATGGTTGCAAAATGACACAGCCTCTTGGCGTAATGGTGTAACAATGGTTACAAAATGACACAGCCAAGTTGTATAATGGTGTAACAATGGTTACAAAATGACACAGCCACGTTGTATAATGGTGTAACAATGGTTACAAAATGACACAGCCACGTTGTGTAATGGTGTAACAATGGTTACAAAATGACACAGCCATGTTGTGTAATGGTGTAACAATGATTGAAAAATGACACAGCCTTGTTGTGTAATGATGTAACAATGGTTGCAAAATGACACAGCCTAGTTGTGTAATGATGTAAAAATGGTTGCAAAATGACACAGCCTAGTTGTGTAATGATGTAACAATGGTTGCAAAATGACACAGCCTAGTTGTGTAATGATGTAACAATGGTTGCAAAATGACACAGCCTAGTTGTGTAATGGTGTAACAAAGGTTGCAAAATGACACAGCCTAGTTGTGTAATGAGGTAACAATGGCTGCAAAATGACACAGCCTAGTTGTGTAATGAGGTAACAATGGTTGCAAAATGACACAGCCTAGTTGTGTAATGATGTAACAATGGTTGAAAAATGACACAGCCTTGTTGTGTAATGGTGTAACAATGGTTACACAATGACAAGCCACATTGTGTAATGGTGTAACAATGGTTACAAAATGACACATCCAAGTTGTGTAATGGTGTAACAATGGTTGAAAAATGACACAGCCTTGTTGTGTAATGATGTAACAATGGTTGCAAAATGACACAGCCTAGTTGTGTAATGATGTAACAATGGTTGCAAAATGACACAGCCTAGTTGTGCAATGATGTAACAATGGTTGCAAAATGACACAGCCTAGTTGTGTAATGGTGTAACAATGGTTGCAAAATGACACAGCCTAGTTGTGTAATGATGTAACAATGGTTGCAAAATGACACAGCCTAGTTGTGTAATGATGTAACAATGGTTGAAAAATGACACAGCCTTGTTGTGTAATGATGTAACAATGGTTGCAAAATGACACAGCCTAGTTGTGTAATGGTGTAACAATGGTTGAAAAATGACACAGCCTTGTTGTGTAATGATGTAAAAATGGTTACACAATGACAAGCCACATTGTGTAATGGTGTAACAATGGTTACAAAATGACACAGCCAAGTTGTGTAATGGTGTAACAATGGTTGAAAAATGACACAGCCTTGTTGTGTAATGATGTAACAATGGTTGCAAAATTACACAGCCTAGTTTGTAATGATGTAACAATGGTTGCAAAATGACACAGCCTAGTTGTGTAATGATGTAACAATGGTTGCACAATGACACGCCCTAGTTGTGTAATGGTGTAACAATGGTTGCAAAATGACACAGCCTAGTTGTGTAATGATGTAACAATGGTTGCAAAATGACACAGCCTAGTTGTGTAATGATGTAACAATGGTTGAAAAATGACACAGCCTTGTTGTGTAATGATGTAACAATGGTTGCAAAATGACACAGCCTAGTTGTGTAATGGTGTAACAATGGTTACAAAATGACACATCCTTGTGAGGAAATATAATTTTTGGTCAAGTTGTGTTCCCCAGCGAGAACCCCACCGTCTCCATGTACTAGCTTGCAGTGCATGTAATTTCCCTCCTGTGCCAGCTACGAAGACGCAAATACATTTGCGTCCATCTTTAACTTGTCCTCTTTCAGATCCGCCATGAACGGATTGAATATTCAGTTCCTATCTATGCCGTGCCACCGTCTTTTTGTGGTACACTTTGCACGTTTTTCAGCTCTGGCGAAAGTAGGCCCAGATTCTGCCATGAAGCCTTTTTCGAGTTCTCTCCTGTTTCCTGACTCCGAGGGCCGCAGCCCAGGCTACCTCTGTGCCAGTGGCCCCCACCTTACTTCTTGCGCGACTCCGGTGCATAGCCTAACCTCTGCCTGCCAAGACTGTATTCAACCTTCGAATTATCTGCTCCACTCCTCGAAAACACATTCCTGTCTCGTAGCTCAAGTAAACATCCTCCCAGCTACAGGAGCAGAGGGCCAGGCTCTTCTGTCTCCGTGCAAGTAATTCATAGACTCCGTTGCCATGGTAGGCCCATGCCCCCTCACCCCGCATGCCGACATGTAGACACATGTACACGCATTCATATTCAGAATAGGGTAGTCTATGTCTAGAGACCTTTTCCCTTCCAGATACTACTGTTCCTTAAACATATGATATCAGATACGATTTGGGACTAGGTTGATCTGACATCCCAGACTTATGTCTCCACTTATGTCTACACTTGTAGTGCTAAAGGTCAAGTCCCCTTCGCCCTCCAGTTACACGTCAGATCCACGTCAAACAGCTGCGCGCGCATCTCTGCCATATAATTATGCTGACACTGCAGGATTCTCTAGTGGTTCCGCCTACTTGTGACATCATGTTAAATGACGTATCCGGTGTACACCTTCATGCACGCCTATTGCCATGCCTCTTTTGTGACGTTTTCATGTTTTATCTCTCCTTTTTCAGCAGTCACGCCTACTATTACGCCTACTGTATGCTCATACATTGTAATGCATTGACTATATATATGCACTTTTGTAAACAATATGTGTTCTGTCTTCCCTTCCTGAACCCTGTGTGGTGAATGGAATGGTTATGCCACCTTGGCTCGAGCCAATAACCCAATTCCTTTTACAGGAATAAAACCCTTTTGAGTTAACCTCAATATCCCGGATTCTGCCTCTCATTTTTCTGAGTTATTCTTATTGATTATTGATAGCAAATTAAGTATAGGTAATCGATATTACCACAGTTCTGGCGCCCGAACAGGGACCCCTCCCCCACCCCACGCGCCGGTGGTGTGTTGCAGGCCTAGCCCCCTGCCCACAGCCGGACGGACACTTACGCGTACCCGCAGGATTTCCTGTATCTCCCTCAGGCCAACGGAGGTGACTGAGGCTGCGATCAACACCCAGACGAGGCGGTGAGGCGTGCGGAGGATCCCGACCTGAGCCTAGCTGAGAGAGCAAGATCCGTGGTATACCGAGGCCCGCCAGGTTCCGAAGTTTCCGAAGTATCTGCGTCGAGTCCGAATCCAGTCCGAGTCGAGTCCAGTCCAGAGTTTTCCGAGGCCTTCTGTTTCCGTGCTTCCTGGTGAGTACCGTTGCTAGGGACGCATCCTGACGTGCGCATTAGTTTGTGCCGGTCAAGTCGGGTTCGGGTACACGAACCTGTTCTGCACTGTTCAGCAGTGTATCTGTACTGTATAGCAGTACATCTAGTTTGCACCTGTAAAAGGTGTATCTGTGCCGTTTAGCGGTACATCCTGTTGCACTTGTCACTGTTATCGATTAATGTGGTTTGTTTTTGAAATGTTTTAATGTGTCATTCAAATGTCGTGGTATGAGTGAATGTTCGATTTTCATTGTTGTGCTTAAACGTGTCTTATGTATAGCATGTTAGTGTCCACATCTGAGTAAGAACCTAGTAGCCAGATTTCAGAATGCCGTTGTTTTCCAAATTAAGACAAATAAAAACCCGTAAGGGGGTTCTAGAAGAAGCTGTTCCCATTCCACCTAGGGACACTCCAGGGTACTTTATGTACCATAAGCATGGCTTAGATGCTGTTTTATTTCTTGACTTATGGGTAGACTACACTAAAGAACTGTCAGAGAATCAGAGATGGCCCGCTGCTGGGACATGGGATGCGGATTGCATCATGAGAGTAGAGGAAGCGTTATGGAAAAAGAAAGCTAGACAGTCACAGAAAGATGCCATCGAGTTATGGCGTAAAGAGTCGCACAGGCGCACAGAAAAAGCTCATAGATTAGAAGAGAAGAGTAAGGAGGACCCCGAAAAGGTCCGAGAAAACGCATTAGTTGAGGAAGGTATCAGAGTGAAGTTAGAACAAGTAGACAGACAGCGAAATACGCTTATGAATGGCATGTTCCCCATCTTGTCAAAGGGCCTGCCCAAGGCCTCTCCAGAAATACCGAAGGACCTACCACCCCCATTGCTCCCGACTAAAACACATCCGAGGACAGCAAAGGACGTTTTCCTTTCTTCCTACTTAGACGATGTTGTTCCCACCTATGTTAATACCCCAGCTCCATTGCCCCCCGCGCCTGCGCCTAACGGTCTGAATCCTTATGGCCTTTCTCCCCGACAAGCTACTCCTCCCCCGAATCCTCCTGCTCCTGGTCTTCCAGTTCTCCCTCCACCTCCTCCTACTTCCCTTGATACAGACCCTTTCGGAGCCGGTGCCTCAGGAGGCGCGTCCGGAGGGGCAGGTTACCGGACCCCACCACCAAACCCTCGCCTGAGTCTTAGAGAGGTGTCACAACAGCGTACACCCAAAACAGATATTACAATTTATGGAGATCGCCTTGAAGATTGTAGATATGACCCGGTACCTGGTAAAAAGAATGACATAGAAATGTTACTCGCATCAGTACGTTTACGTCGAGTCACGAACTTCCTAATGACACTACCTGGAATGACAGAACATATGGATCAAATATATAAGTTTGTGCAGACAGGAGTAGGGCCTGAATGCATTAAGGAGGCCATGGCCCATCAGAAAGTGGAAACTAAAGCCAAGTTATTACGGTTTCTTATAAACTGTTTTATTCGAGAAGCAGATAGGCCGGGTGCGAACCCGGCTGACCTGAAAGCACTCCATAGGTGGGGCCGACATATAGCCGATGGACAGCATGACAAGGAAGCCAGTATAGATAACATGTACCGAAGGATCAGAACTTCGATAACTAAGATGCATGAGCAAAGAAAGACCGAACCAGCAGTAGATTCAGACAAACAAGAATCCGACGAGGAGGAGGCAGAGGAAGAACCAGAAACACCAGTACAGGCACAAACACTAGTTCAAGAACAAATGCCAGTTAGAGACATGATAGCGTATGTAGGTAAAGGAAGACCGTTTAAAGATCCGGTGCGTCTAGTGCGCCCGGAATGTAAAAGAATATATCAGGAAGCCATGTGTAATCCTAAAACTCCCGAACACTTATTCCAAGCCACCGACCGAGTACTTCAAGAGCGCATGGGGTATCATGAACTTGATTCCATGGATGAACAAGAATTAGCCAGGTCAGCCGTGCAATGGGCTGACAGTTCTGAGAAATATGGTGATGATGTGCTAGCGCACACGTTTCTGAATTTGACACCGAGTGAACAGCGTTTAGCTGGTATGTACATGATACAGCATCTGCTCTTATTGTATAAAAGTCAACATTCTGATCCAGGACCCCTGCGCGATATACTAATTGAACTGGTCACGAACAGATGGAGAGGTCTAAGTACTGACCTGATTAAAGTAATTCTAGAACACCGCCACAAGTATAATACATTCTTAAATCCGCAGGTTACCCCAGTACCCGTTATGGAGCGAAAGACCATGTATTACATGGATAGACAGAATCCGTTGCGAGAAGTGCACCCCGTGCAGAACGCAGACCACACGCTCAGACGCGTGTTTGTGTATACTCCTGTAACTAAAATCGAATTATTGGAAATGAAGAAACTAGTACCCAGTCACGATAAAGATCCTGCAGGTTTCCACCGTGAAATAAAGGATATGTTATTAATGGGCGATTACACTTATCCCGACCTTATGAAAATATTGAAAGTATTGTTGCCTCCAGGCATATACGAGAAACTGAAAGAAAAAGAATGGGAGGTGGGTAATGCAAAGATTGATTGGGCTGCATTACAAGATGAAGAGAATACCCGAGTGCCAGGCCTAGGGCTTGGGGATAAAGTTAAAGCATTACCAGGTTTATTAATACAGGTGTTGCCACGTTTATTGAGTACGAAAAAGGAAGATTGGGGTGCAATTTCAGCATGCAAACAGAAACCTGATGAAGACACTAGTGATTTTTACACACGATTTGAGAAATGTTTTGGTATTAACAGTGGTTTGAAACCGAGTAGCGAGTCATATCCACATCTTTTTGTAACGAAATTAGTCGAGAATTCTCTACCCCAGGTTAAGAATAGAGTACTGAAAGTAGAAAGCACTTGGCAAGCTAATACTCCTTCGCAAATGTTACAAATGTTACAGTATCACCAGAATAGACTCAGAGAAGAACAAGAACATGAACAGAGACGTATGAAAGATACGAAAATGAAAATGTTAGTTGCTCAGTCAGTTCCTGCTGATGGTCAGAAAAAGGGTGCGAACCAAGCTAGTAATGCGTCAGTTCCTGTAAAGGGTGTATGTAATTATTGTAAGCAGCCAGGTCATTATATAAATGAATGTCCCGTTCTGAAACATAATATTGCCACGGGCAAGACAAAAGAGAGACCGCGTCCTCCTAGACAAGATCAGACTTCACAACAAGTACCCCAGAATACACAGCAGATCGCACCAATGTCGGCTCCTTCACAGACAGTAGCGATACCTCAGCAACAGCCCATTACTGCAACACAAACCACGACACAGCAAATGTATCAGTATGCACAGAACGATTACCCTGATTACCAACGTTACACATGAGACAGCCTAGAGAGTGAATTCCGCTTGCCTCTTATTGAAGTTCCTGTAGATCAGAATGGTCCTTATGTACACAGTCAAGTTTTAGGGAAAGACAGAAAGTTTCTCATTGATACAGGGGCAAGCAGAACCACGATCAGTCACGATGAAGTACCAGGGGCACCCCTCTCAGGCTCACAGAACGTGTCCCTCGGATTTTCAGGAAAACCCATTATTAACGAAGTATCACAACCCCTCCCTCTTGCAGTAGGTCCTCTGACACGGACTACAGATTTATTGCTCACGAAATCATGTCCAGAAAATCTTTTAGGCATAAAAACACTGAAAGCTTTAGGAGCTATTATCTGTTGTTCTCCTGAGGGAGTACGATTATTTTTGCGAGATTTCAAAGGCCATTATGTATTGAGAGATATGGATCCCAGACTACAGAAAGTCCCTGCCCACCTGTGGGCGCAGGGCCCCACTGATGTAGGTTGCATGCACATAACCCCATATCGAGTCACACTCAAAGCAGGAGTGGTATTACCACGAATTCGACAATACAAGTTACCCCCGGATGCTGTAGTGGCTTTACTGAGAATCATTGACGAGCTCATCGCACAAGGAGTGGTCGTGGAAACGGACTCTAATGTGTGTAATTCTCCTATCATTCCTGTTCTTAAACGTACTGACCCAAATGCTCCCCCTGTTTATCGATTGGTTATTGATCTGCGCGAATTGAACAAATGCATTGTACCACAGTACCCTGTGGTCCCAGATATCTCTTCATTATTGACAGCTATTGATTCCGAAGCAGCGTTCTTTACTGTAATAGATCTCAAGAATGCTTTCTTCAGTGTTCCTATAGACCCGGAAAGCCAATTTTTGTTCGGATTCAGTTTAAATGGCCGATCTTTTAAATTTGCCCGTGCACCTCAAGGATTCACAGAAAGCCCCAGTATCTATAGTCAAGCACTGAAAAAACAACTCGACAGCATCCATATGCCAGTTCACACTGCTCTGCTTCAATATGTCGATGATCTGCTGATCACCGCTCGAAGCGAACCCGAATGCGAAAATGCATCCCTGATTGTTCTGAATTTCCTGGCCGACAAGGGGCACAAGGTGTCTCCTTCGAAGCTGCAATTCTGTGTTCAGCAAGTTGTGTACCTGGGTCACTTGCTGTCCAAAGTGGGGAGACAGCTCACACCTGATCGCATTCAGTTAATTGTAAACATGTCACCGCCCAGAACACTAAAGGAGGTACGGGCCTTTATAGGCCTCACCTCATACTGTAGACAATGGATTCCCCAATATGCATTTCTAGCCAAGCCACTCATTCAGTTAACGACACAGGGGGCAGCGACTACGTCTGTCCTCCCTTGGACTCAGGAACATACACAAGCTTTTGAAGACTTAAAGAAAGCCTTATGTCAAGCACCTGTTTTAGCAACACCATGTTACAGTAAGCCTTTTACACTTTTTGTCACAGAACGTGAAGGTACTGCTTTGTCAGTCCTCACTCAGGAACAAGCAGGTTCACACAAGCCTTGTGCTTATTTTTCCAGTACACTAGACCCAGTAGCACAAGCCCTTCCAGCATGTTTGAAATCAGTTGCAGCAACAGCTTTAGCAATTAGACAGAGTGATTCTATCGTGTTAGGACATCCATTGACAGTACAGGTTCCACATTCTGTAGAAGTCCTCTTGAATCGGACTCAAACCCAGCACCTGACTATCGCAAGATTGACAGGTTATGAATTGACATTGTTTCAGCCACACATTGAAATCAGACGCTGCAGTACATTGAATCCAGCCACGTTATTGCCATTAAATGGAGTAGATCCATTAGCACATGATTGCATTGAAGTTATCACTATCACAACAAAGCCTAGACAAGACTTAACAGATGTTCCGTTACCAGATCCAGACCTGACACTTTATGTGGATGGTTCATGTATGAGAACAAAGACAGGTGAATTAGTGGCAGCCTACGCCGTCACGACAGACACAGAAGTCATTGAAACAAACTGTATTGACACTTTATCAGCTCAAGCTGCAGAGCTTATTGCTCTGACACAAGCATGTATTCAAGCTAAGAATAAGAGAGTCAACATATATACTGATTCACGTTATGCATTCGGAGTCGTACACGACTTCGGAGTCCTCTGGCGAGAGAGAGGTTACTTAACTTCTCACGGTGCCAACATCCAACATGGTCCCCTCATTCAAGCTCTGTTAGATGCAATACATCTACCCACTGCAATCTCTATCATGAAATGTAAGGCACATACTAAGGTTACTGATGCCATTTCCCAGGGTAACGACCTGGCAGACCGAACAGCAAAGCAAACTGCTCAGAACCGAACTCATGTAACTGATCAGACACAAATAAGGGTTCCAGCACACTGCATGACAGTTAGGGATCCCGCACATGATGTAATCGACATACAGTCACATGCAACACCGGATGAAATTAAGGAATGGACTAAACTAGGAGGGGTCCAAACAGACCAGGGATGGATGACGAAGGGAAAATCTACATGGTTTCTCCCCGATTCTATGGTACAAGTCATCATTAATACAATACATAGTCCCGCACACCTTGGAGAGAAAGCTATGCTAGATAGTATTCAACACATATGGTCCAATAAAAACTTACGGGCAGCAGCCAAACAGAAAGTGCGTACTTGCATGATCTGTGGTCAGTTCAATCCAGGTAAAAGCATCCCCGTAGAGCAAGGTGGATTTCAGCCTCCCGATCACCCTTTTGAAGTCCTCCAGATGGATTATATCCAGATGGAACGCTGCCGAGGTTTTAAATATGTCCTCGTAGTCGTGTGTGCTCTTTCCCGATGGATAGAGGCATACCCAGTTCCCGATTATACTGCTCCGACTACTGCCAAGCAGTTAGTCCGTGAATACTTCCCGCGGTATGGTTTGCCCCGTATCGTGTACTCAGATAATGGTCAGCCGTTCTCATCCGCACTTGTAGAAAATATTACACTCCTGTTAGGTTACAAGTGGAAGTTCCATTGTGTCCGGCATCCCGAGGCAGCAGGTCTCGTGGAGCGTCATAATCAAACATTGAAAATCCGACTTTCCAAGATCTGTAGAGACAAAGGTATAGACTGGATAGTTGCCTTGCCGGTCGCCCTCTTCTATATGAGGATGGTGGCCCATTCCCGTTCTGGGCTATCTCCGTATGAAGTGGTCTTCGGTAGGCCACCGAATATGTGGGGGACGCCCATTCCACGTAAAATAACTGATGTTGATTGTCTTATGCTGACAGATTACCTTGCCTCCTTGATGTCTGCACTACAATCTTGTCGTTCACAGGTAGCTGCAGCCTTTCCCGATAACACCGAGACGAAGCCCCATGAGGTGGTACCTGGTGACTTTGTGTACGTCAGAAATTTCGACCGGAAGAGTCCGCTGGAGCCCCGCTGGCAGTCGCCGAAGTTGGTTCTGCTTACGACGAGGACCGCTGTAAAAATCGAGGGCAGGAAGGGGTGGCTGCATTCCAGCCACGTAAAGAAATACTTTGGACTTCCTTCGGACTTGGACACTAAGCCCTGCCCTCCTTCACAAACTGACACAAAACTCCCTTTGGTCGAGAAAACTGCTTCAGAACTTTACAGACAAAAATTACGATCTAGCAAATCAGACAGTTTAATTGTTTAAGTCCTCCCCTAGGTGAATCGGTTAAATTAGTTTCTGACATGTATCCCCTAGATCGAGATAGAGAGAGAGATAGACAAAGACAACATAAGAAAAATGCGTATTGCAAATCACTCCGTAGTCGCTGCATAGTGACACTACTTGTTATGTTTTTCCTATGTTTGCTGGTTATCACTGCTGGTATTCTTCTGCATATATACTACCCTATATTCAAGCATGCTACTTATAATGCTACTACTGAACATTCTTTTAGTGAATTACCGCCTCATGAATTGTCTTATAGACTTGCGCTGCGCAACAACACTTTCATTAGTATGTTACATCACTCTCACCAGACTACCAATGCTACTAATTGTTGGATATGTGGTCGACTCCCTCCTTACCAAGACAACAAGGGTGTTTTGCCCCTTTTCCCGTACCCGTTCACCCACAATGGTACATGCGCTGCATGGTTCAAAATGCTTAATTCTCTAGTATCTACTGCTGCTATTTATGAAGGTAACTGGGTTTGGGGAAACCTGAACATAGTCTTGCTTAAGGTATGCTACCCTGACAAGGAGGGACTCCCCGTTGCTACTGGAACTGATATAGAAAATGAAGTATATGGATTAGGTAATTACACAGTCACTTTCATGATTTTATCTGTTGAATCCGATGCTGCTCCTGTCCTGCCTGCTATGGCAGTCTTGCCTGTCACTGGTGAACTATGTGTTCGCAAGAATGGTTCTGTACACGTAGGTCATAGTAAATGCACCACTATAGTCGAATTTACTGATCATGGTAGATCCACGTTTAGGGCTTTACGTCATTCCTATTTTGTTTGCGGTCGTACTGCATATGTCCGTCTGCCTTTAGACTGGGATGGTACCTGTTATATTGCATTCCTTCTGCCACCCGTATTCCTAGCCCCTCCTGATTATCATAGAAACACCAATCTAGTAAAACATAGATACCAGAGAGATCTCCCGCTTGTCGATTATACTGAAACTGCCTGGGAGAAATATACAGATTTCAATAAAGGTTTCTTCCCCTACTTAGGTGCTGTCTTTAACAGTAAACTGATACGAAAATTAACTAGAACCCTCGAAGCAGTAGTGAATGAAACCACTTCAGCACTAGGTAACTTAACGGAGGAGCAGTCCGCTATGCGGGTTGTTGTTCTTCAAAATCGTCTTGTTATTGACGTCATCTTGGCAGATAGGGGTGGAGCTTGTAAGGTCATCGGGTCAAGCTGCTGTATTTTTATACCTAATAACGCGCCAACGGTGTACAAAGCTATTACACGTCTTCATAAAATCGCAAGTTTAATTCATCAGAATCCAGGCACCTGGACTTGGTCCGGTTGGTTCTGGACAACGTTGTCAGCCTGGGGGTGGAAGATCCTATCCCTCCTAGGTATTGGTTTTCTCGTAGTATTCAGTTGTTGCCTGTGTCTCCAATGCGGACCGGCAATTTGTGGTTTGTGTGCCACTTCATGTGTTCCACATTCAAGTTCCCATTCAAAGCGCATAAAGCAAGAAGAGCAAATAATGTTAAGTGAACAAGTCGATCAATTGATGAATATCGATGTATCATGAAGGGTCCGTGGGGAACAAGGAGGGAATGAGGAAATATAATTTTTGGTCAAGTTGTGTTCCCCAGCGAGAACCCCACCGTCTCCATGTACTAGCTTGCAGTGCATGTAATTTCCCTCCTGTGCCAGCTACGAAGACGCAAATACATTTGCGTCCATCTTTAACTTGTCCTCTTTCAGATCCGCCATGAACGGATTGAATATTCAGTTCCTATCTATGCCGTGCCACCGTCTTTTTGTGGTACACTTTGCACGTTTTTCAGCTCTGGCGAAAGTAGGCCCAGATTCTGCCATGAAGCCTTTTTCGAGTTCTCTCCTGTTTCCTGACTCCGAGGGCCGCAGCCCAGGCTACCTCTGTGCCAGTGGCCCCCACCTTACTTCTTGCGCGACTCCGGTGCATAGCCTAACCTCTGCCTGCCAAGACTGTATTCAACCTTCGAATTATCTGCTCCACTCCTCGAAAACACATTCCTGTCTCGTAGCTCAAGTAAACATCCTCCCAGCTACAGGAGCAGAGGGCCAGGCTCTTCTGTCTCCGTGCAAGTAATTCATAGACTCCGTTGCCATGGTAGGCCCATGCCCCCTCACCCCGCATGCCGACATGTAGACACATGTACACGCATTCATATTCAGAATAGGGTAGTCTATGTCTAGAGACCTTTTCCCTTCCAGATACTACTGTTCCTTAAACATATGATATCAGATACGATTTGGGACTAGGTTGATCTGACATCCCAGACTTATGTCTCCACTTATGTCTACACTTGTAGTGCTAAAGGTCAAGTCCCCTTCGCCCTCCAGTTACACGTCAGATCCACGTCAAACAGCTGCGCGCGCATCTCTGCCATATAATTATGCTGACACTGCAGGATTCTCTAGTGGTTCCGCCTACTTGTGACATCATGTTAAATGACGTATCCGGTGTACACCTTCATGCACGCCTATTGCCATGCCTCTTTTGTGACGTTTTCATGTTTTATCTCTCCTTTTTCAGCAGTCACGCCTACTATTACGCCTACTGTATGCTCATACATTGTAATGCATTGACTATATATATGCACTTTTGTAAACAATATGTGTTCTGTCTTCCCTTCCTGAACCCTGTGTGGTGAATGGAATGGTTATGCCACCTTGGCTCGAGCCAATAACCCAATTCCTTTTACAGGAATAAAACCCTTTTGAGTTAACCTCAATATCCCGGATTCTGCCTCTCATTTTTCTGAGTTATTCTTATTGATTATTGATAGCAAATTAAGTATAGGTAATCGATATTACCACACTTGCTGTGTAATGATGTAACAATGGTTGCAAAATGACACAGCCTCTTGGCGTAATGGTGTAACAATGGTTACAAAATGACACAGCCAAGTTGTATAATGGTGTAACAATGGTTACAAAATGACACAGCCACGTTGTATAATGGTGTAACAATGGTTACAAAATGACACAGCCACGTTGTGTAATGGTGTGACAATGGTTACAAAATGACACAGCCATGTTGTGTAATGGTGTAACAATGATTGAAAAATGACACAGCCTTGTTGTGTAATGATGTAACAATGGTTGCAAAATGACACAGCCTAGTTGTATAATGATGTAAAAATGGTTGCAACATGACACAGCCTAGTTGTGTAATGATGTAACAATGGTTGCAAAATGACACAGCCTAGTTGTGTAATGATGTAACAATGGTTGCAAAATGACACAGCCTAGTTGTGTAATGATGTAACAATGGTTGCAAAATGACACAGCCTAGTTGTGTAATGATGTTACAATGGTTGCAAAATGGCACAGCCTAGTTGTGTAATGGTGTAACAATGGTTGCAAAATGACACAGCCTAGTTGTGTAATGATGTAACAATGGTTGCAAAATGACACAGCCACGTTGTGTAATGGTGTAACAATGGTTGCAAAATGACACAGCCTAGTTGTGTAATGATGTAACAATGGTTGCAAAATGACACAGCCTAGTTGTGTAATGGTGTAACAATGGTTGCAAAATGACACAGCCTAGTTGTGTAATGATGTAACAATGGTTGCAAAATGACACAGCCTAGTTGTGTAATGATGTAACAATGGTTGCCAAATGACACAGCCACGTTGTGTAATGGTGTAACAATGGTTGCAAAATGACACAGCCTAGTTGTGTAATGATGTAACAATGGTTGCAAAATGACACAGCCTAGTTGTGTAATGATGTAACAATGGTTGCAAAATGACACAACTTAGTTGTGTAATGATGTAACAATGGGTGAAAAATGACACAGCCTTGTTGTGTAATGGTCTAACAATGGTTACACAATGACAAGCCACATTGTGTAATGGTGTAACAATGGTTGCCAAATGACACAGCCTAGTTGTGTAATGATGTAACAATGGTTGCAAAATGACACAGCCACGTTGTGTAATGGTGTAACAATGGTTGCAAAATGACACAGCCTAGTTGTGTAATGATGTAACAATGGTTGCAAAATGACACAGCCTAGTTGTGTAATGGTGTAACAATGGTTGCAAAATGACACAGCCTAGTTGTGTAATGATGTAACAATGGTTGCAAAATGACACAGCCACGTTGTGTAATGGTGTAACAATGGTTGCAAAATGACACAGCCTAGTTGTGTAATGATGTAACAATGGTTGCAAAATGACACAGCCTAGTTGTGTAATGGTGTAACAATGGTTGCAAAATGACACAGCCTAGTTGTGTAATGATGTAACAATGGTTGCAAAATGACACAGCCTAGTTGTGTAATGGTGTAACAATGGTTGAAAAAGGACACAGCCTTGTTGTGTAATGATGTAACAATGGTTGCAAAATGACACAGCCTAGTTTGTAATGATGTAACAATGGTTGCAAAATGACACAGCCTAGTTGTGTAATGATGTAACAATGGTTTCAAAATGACACACCCTAGTTGTGTAATGGTGTAACAATGGTTGCAAAATGACACAGCCTAGTTGTGTAATGATGTAACAATGGTTGCAAAATGACACAGCCTAGTTGTGTAATGATGTAACAATGGTTGAAAAATGACACAGCCTTGTTGTGTAATGATGTAACAATGGTTGCAAAATGACACAGCCTAGTTGTGTAATGATGTAACAATGGTTGTAAAATGACACAGCCTAGTTGTGTAATGATGTAACAATGGTTGAAAAATGACACAGCCTTCTTGTGTAATGGTGTAACAATGGTTACACAATGACAAGCCACATTGTGTAATGGTGTAATAATGGTTACAAAATGAAACAGCCATGTTGTGTAATGGTGTAACAATGGTTGCAAAATGACACAGCCTAGTTGTGTAATGGTGTAACAATGGTTGCAAAATGACACAGCCTAGTTGTGTAATGATGTAACAATGGTTGAAAAATGACAAAGCTTTGTTGTGTAATGATGTAACAATGGTTGCAAAATGACACAGCCTAGTTTTGTAATGATGTAACAATGGTTGAAAAATGACAAAGCCTTGTTGTGTAATGATGTAACAATGGTTGCAAAATGACACAGCCTAGTTGTGTAATGGTGTAACAATGGTTACCAAATGACACATCCTTGTTGTGAAATGATGTAACAATGGTTGCAAAATGACACAGCCTAGTTGTAGAATAGTGTAACAATGGTTACAAAATGACACAGCCACGTTGTGTAATGGTGTAACAATGGTTACAAAATGACACAGCCATGTTGTGTAGTGATGTAACAATGATTGAAAAATGACACAGCCTTGTTGTGTAATGATGTAACAATGGTTGCAAAATGACACAGCCTAGTTGTGTAATGATGTAAAAATCGTTGCAAAATGACACAGCCTAGTTGTGTAATGATGTAACAATGGTTGCAAAATGAAACAGCCTAGTTGTATAATGATGTAACAATGGTTGCAAAATGACACAGCCTAGTTGTGTAATGGTGTAACAATGGTTGCAAAATGACACAGCCTAGTTGTGTAATGATGTAACAATGGTTGCAAAATGACACAGCCACGTTGTGTAATGGTGTAAATGGTTGCAAAATGACACAGCCTAGTTGTGTAATGGTGTAACAATGGTTACAAAATGACACAGCCACGTTGTATAATGGTGTAACAATGGTTACAAAATGACACAGCCACGTTGTGTAATGGTGTGTAATGATTGAAAAATGACACAGCCTTGTTGTGTAATGATGTAACAATGGTTGCAAAATGACACAGCCTAGCTGTGTAATGATGTAAAAATGGTTGCAAAATGACACAGCCTAGTTGTGTAATGATGTAACAATGGTTGCAAAATGACACAGCCTAGTTGTGTAATGGTGTAACAATGGTTGCAAAATGACACAGCCTAGTTGTGTAATGATGTAACAATGGTTGCAAAATGACACAGCCACGTAGTGTAATGGTGTAAATGGTTGCAAAATGACACAGCCACGTTGTGTAATGATGTAACAATGGTTGAAAAATGACACAGCCTTGTTGTGTAATGGTGTAACAATGGTTACACAATGACAAGCCACATTGTGTAATGGTGTAATAATGGTTACAAAATGACACAGCCATGTTGTGTAATGGTGTAACAATGGTTGCAAAATGACACAGCCTAGTTGTGTAATGGTGTAACAATGGTTGCAAAATGACACAGCCTAGTTGTGTAATGATGTAACAATGGTTGCAAAATGACACAGCCTAGTTGTGTAATGATGTAACAATGGTTGAAAAATGACACCGCCTTGTTGTGTAATGATGTAACAATGGTTGCAAAATGACACAGCCTAGTTGTGTAATGATGTAACAATGGTTGAAAAATGACACAGCCTAGTTGTGTAATGATGTAACAATGGTTGCAAAATGACACAGCCTAGTTGTGTAATGATGTAACAATGGTTGAAAAATGACACAGCCTTGTTGTGTAATGATGTAACAATGGTTGCAAAATGACACAGCCTAGTTGTGTAATGATGTAAAAATGGTTGCAAAATGACACAGCCTAGTTGTGTAATGATGTAACAATGGTTGCAAAATGACACAGCCTAGTTGTGTAATGATGTAACAATGGTTGCAAAATGACACAGCCTAGTTGTGTAATGGTGTAACAATGGTTACAAAATGACACATCCTTGTTGTGTAATGATGTAACAATGGTTGCAAAATGACACAGCCTCTTGGCGTAATGGTGTAACAATGGTTACAAAATGACACAGTCAAGTTGTATAATGGTGTAACAATGGTTACAAAATGACACAGCCACATTGTATAATGGTGTAACAATGGTTACAAAATGACTTAGCCACGTTGTGTAATGGTGTGTAATGATTGAAAAATGACACAGCCTTGTTGTGTAATGATGTAACAATGGTTGCAAAATGACACAGCCTAGTTGTGTAATGATGTAAAAATGGTTGCAAAATGACACAGCCTAGTTGTGTAATGGTGTAACAATGGTTACAAAATGACACAGCCAAGTTGTGTAATGGTGTAACAATGGTTGAAAAAGGACACAGCCTTGTTGTGTAATGATGTAACAATGGTTGCAAAATGACACAGCCTAGTTGTGTAATGATGTAACAATGGTTGCAAAATGACACAGCCTAGTTGTGTAATGATGTAACAATGGTTGAAAAATGACACAGCCTTGTTGTGTAATGATGTAACAATGGTTGCAAAATGACACAGCCTAGTTGTGTAATGATGTAACAATGGTTGAAAAATGACACAGCCTAGTTGTGTAATGATGTAACAATGGTTGCAAAATGACACAGCCTAGTTGTGTAATGGTGTAACAATGGTTACAAAATGACACATCCTTGTTGTGTAATGATGTAACAATGGTTGCAAAATGACACAGCCTCTTGGCGTAATGGTGTAACAATGGTTACAAAATGACACAGCCAAGTTGTATAATGGTGTAACAATGGTTACAAAATGACACAGCCACGTTGTATAATGGTGTAACAATGGTTACAAAATGACACAGCCACGTTGTGTAATGGTGTAACAATGGTTACAAAATGACACAGCCATGTTGTGTAATGGTGTAACAATGATTGAAAAATGACACAGCCTTGTTGTGTAATGATGTAACAATGGTTGCAAAATGACACAGCCTAGTTGTGTAATGATGTAAAAATGGTTGCAAAATGACACAGCCTAGTTGTGTAATGATGTAACAATGGTTGCAAAATGACACAGCCTAGTTGTGTAATGATGTAACAATGGTTGCAAAATGACACAGCCTAGTTGTGTAATGGTGTAACAAAGGTTGCAAAATGACACAGCCTAGTTGTGTAATGAGGTAACAATGGTTGCAAAATGACACAGCCTAGTTGTGTAATGAGGTAACAATGGTTGCAAAATGACACAGCCTAGTTGTGTAATGATGTAACAATGGTTGAAAAATGACACAGCCTTGTTGTGTAATGGTGTAACAATGGTTACACAATGACAAGCCACATTGTGTAATGGTGTAACAATGGTTACAAAATGACACATCCAAGTTGTGTAATGGTGTAACAATGGTTGAAAAATGACACAGCCTTGTTGTGTAATGATGTAACAATGGTTGCAAAATGACACAGCCTAGTTGTGTAATGATGTAACAATGGTTGCAAAATGACACAGCCTAGTTGTGCAATGATGTAACAATGGTTGCAAAATGACACAGCCTAGTTGTGTAATGGTGTAACAATGGTTGCAAAATGACACAGCCTAGTTGTGTAATGATGTAACAATGGTTGCAAAATGACACAGCCTAGTTGTGTAATGATGTAACAATGGTTGAAAAATGACACAGCCTTGTTGTGTAATGATGTAACAATGGTTGCAAAATGACACAGCCTAGTTGTGTAATGGTGTAACAATGGTTGAAAAATGACACAGCCTTGTTGTGTAATGATGTAAAAATGGTTACACAATGACAAACCACATTGTGTAATGGTGTAACAATGGTTACAAAATGACACAGCCAAGTTGTGTAATGGTGTAACAATGGTTGAAAAATGACACAGCCTTGTTGTGTAATGATGTAACAATGGTTGCAAAATTACACAGCCTAGTTTGTAATGATGTAACAATGGTTGCAAAATGACACAGCCTAGTTGTGTAATGATGTAACAATGGTTGCACAATGACACACCCTAGTTGTGTAATGGTGTAACAATGGTTGCAAAATGACACAGCCTAGTTGTGTAATGATGTAACAATGGTTGCAAAATGACACAGCCTAGTTGTGTAATGATGTAACAATGGTTGAAAAATGACACAGCCTTGTTGTGTAATGATGTAACAATGGTTGCAAAATGACACAGCCTAGTTGTGTAATGGTGTAACAATGGTTACAAAATGACACATCCTTGCTGTGTAATGATGTAACAATGGTTGCAAAATGACACAGCCTCTTGGCGTAATGGTGTAACAATGGTTACAAAATGACACAGCCAAGTTGTATAATGGTGTAACAATGGTTACAAAATGACACAGCCACGTTGTATAATGGTGTAACAATGGTTACAAAATGACACAGCCACGTTGTGTAATGGTGTGACAATGGTTACAAAATGACACAGCCATGTTGTGTAATGGTGTAACAATGATTGAAAAATGACACAGCCTTGTTGTGTAATGATGTAACAATGGTTGCAAAATGACACAGCCTAGTTGTATAATGATGTAAAAATGGTTGCAACATGACACAGCCTAGTTGTGTAATGATGTAACAATGGTTGCAAAATGACACAGCCTAGTTGTGTAATGATGTAACAATGGTTGCAAAATGACACAGCCTAGTTGTGTAATGATGTAACAATGGTTGCAAAATGACACAGCCTAGTTGTGTAATGATGTTACAATGGTTGCAAAGTGGCACAGCCTAGTTGTGTAATGGTGTAACAATGGTTGCAAAATGACACAGCCTAGTTGTGTAATGATGTAACAATGGTTGCAAAATGACACAGCCACGTTGTGTAATGGTGTAACAATGGTTGCAAAATGACACAGCCTAGTTGTGTAATGATGTAACAATGGTTGCAAAACGACACAGCCTAGTTGTGTAATGGTGTAACAATGGTTGCAAAATGACACAGCCTAGTTGTGTAATGATGTAACAATGGTTGCAAAATGACACAGCCTTGTTGTGTAATGGTCTAACAATGGTTACACAATGACAAGCCACATTGTGTAATGGTGTAACAATGGTTGCCAAATGACACAGCCTAGTTGTGTAATGATGTAACAATGGTTGCAAAATGACACAGCCACGTTGTGTAATGGTGTAACAATGGTTGCAAAATGACACAGCCTAGTTGTGTAATGATGTAACAATGGTTGCAAAATGACACAGCCTAGTTGTGTAATGGTGTAACAATGGTTGCAAAATGACACAGCCTAGTTGTGTAATGATGTAACAATGGTTGCAAAATGACACAGCCTAGTTGTGTAATGATGTTACAATGGTTGCAAAATGGCACAGCCTAGTTGTGTAATGGTGTAACAATGGTTGCAAAATGACACAGCCTAGTTGTGTAATGATGTAACAATGGTTGCAAAATGACACAGCCACGTTGTGTAATGGTGTAACAATGGTTGCAAAATGACACAGCCTAGTTGTGTAATGATGTAACAATGGTTGCAAAATGACACAGCCTAGTTGTGTAATGGTGTAACAATGGTTGCAAAATGACACAGCCTAGTTGTGTAATGATGTAACAATGGTTGCAAAATGACACAGCCTAGTTGTGTAATGGTGTAACAATGGTTGAAAAAGGACACAGCCTTGTTGTGTAATGATGTAACAATGGTTGCAAAATGACACAGCCTAGTTTGTAATGATGTAACAATGGTTGCAAAATGACACAGCCTAGTTGTGTAATGATGTAACAATGGTTTCAAAATGACACACCCTAGTTGTGTAATGGTGTAACAATGGTTGCAAAATGACACAGCCTAGTTGTGTAATGATGTAACAATGGTTGCAAAATGACACAGCCTAGTTGTGTAATGATGTAACAATGGTTGAAAAATGACACAGCCTTGTTGTGTAATGATGTAACAATGGTTGCAAAATGACACAGCCTAGTTGTGTAATGGTGTAACAATGGTTACAAAATGACACATCCTTGTTGTGTAATGATGTAACAATGGTTGCAAAATGACACAGCCTCTTGGCGTAATGGTGTAACAATGGTTACAAAATGACACAGCCAAGTTGTATAATGGTGTAACAATGGTTACAAAATGACACAGCCACGTTGTATAATGGTGTAGCAATGGTTACAAAATGACACAGCCACGTTGTGTAATGGTGTGACAATGGTTACAAAATGACACAGCCATGTTGTGTAATGGTGTAACAATGATTGAAAAATGACACAGCCTTGTTGTGTAATGATGTAACAATGGTTGCAAAATGACACAGCCTAGTTGTGTAATGATGTAAAAATGGTTGCAAAATGACACAGCCTATTTATGTAATGATGTAACAATGGTTGCAAAATGACACAGCCTAGTTGTGTAATGATGTAACAATGGTTGCAAAATGACACAGCCTAGTTGTGTAATGATGAAACAATGGTTGCAAAATGACACTGCCTAGTTGTGTAATGATGTTACAATGGTTGCAAAATGACACAGCCTAGTTGTGTAATGGTGTAACAATGGTTGCAAAATGACACAGCCTAGTTGTGTAATGATGTAACAATGGTTGCAAAATGACAAAGCCACGTTGTGTAATGGTGTAACAATGGTTGCAAAATGACGCAGCCTAGTTGTGTAATGATGTAACAATGGTTGCAAAACGACACAGCCTAGTTGTGTAATGGTGTAACAATGGTTGCAAAATGACACAGCCTAGTTGTGTAATGATGTAACAATGGTTGCAAAATGACACAGCCTAGTTGTGTAATGATGTAACAATGGTTGCAAAATGACACAGCCACGTTGTGTAATGGTGTAACAATGGTTGCAAAATGACACAGCCTAGTTGTGTAATGATGTAACAATGGTTGCAAAATGACACAGCCTAGTTGTGTAATGATGTAACAATGGTTGCAAAATGACACAGCCTAGTTGTGTAATGATGTAACAATGGGTGAAAAATGACACAGCCTTGTTGTGTAATGGTGTAACAATGGTTACACAATGACAAGCCACATTGTGTAATGGTGTAACAATGGTTACAAAATGACAAAGCCAAGTTGTGTAATGGTGTAACAATGGTTGAAAAATGACACAGCCTTGTTGTGTAATGATGTAAGAATGGTTGCAAAATGACACAGCCTAGTTGTGTAATGATGTAACAATGGTTGCAAAATGACACAGCCTAGTTGTGTAATGATGTAACATTGGTTGCAAAATGACACAGCCTAGTTGTGTAATGGTGTAACAATGGTTGCAAAATGACACAGCCTAGTTGTGTAATGATGTAACAATGGTTGCAAAATGACACAGCCTAGTTGTGTAATGATGTAACAATGGTTGAAAAATGACACAGCTGTGTTGTGTAATGATGTAACAATGGTTGCAAAATGACACAGCCTAGTTTTGTAATGATGTACCAATGGTTAAAAAATGACAAAGCCTTGTTGTGCAATGATGTAACAATGGTTGCAAAATGACTCAGCCTAGTTGTGTAATGGTGTAACAATGGTTACAAAATGACACATCCTTGTTGTGAAATGATGTAACAATGGTTGCAAAATGACACAGCCTCTTGGCGTAATGGTGTAACAATGGTTACAAAATGACACAGCCAAGTTGTATAATGGTGTAACAATGGTTACAAAATGACACAGCCACGTTGTATAATGGTGTAACAATGGTTACAAAATGACACAGCCACGTTGTGTAATGGTGTAACAATGGTTACAAAAGGACACAGCCATGTTGTGTGGTGGTGTAACAATGATTGAAAAATGACACAGCCTAGTTGTGTAATGATGTAAAAATCGTTGCAAAATGACACAGCCTAGTTGTGTAATGATGTAACAATGGTTGCAAAATGAAACAGCGTAGTTGTATAATGATGTAACAATGGTTGCAAAATGACACAGCCTAGTTGTGTAATGGTGTAACAATGGTTGCAAAATGACACAGCCTAGTTGTGTAATGATGTAACAATGGTTGCAAAATGACACAGCCACGTTGTGTAATGGTGTAAATGGTTGCAAAATGACACAGCCTAGTTGTGTAATGATGTAACAATGGTTGAAAAATGACACAGCCTTGTTGTGTAATGGTGTAACTATGGTTACACAATGACAAGCCACATTGTGTAATGGTGTAACAATGGTTACAAAATGACACAGTCATGTTGTGTAATAGTGTAACAATGGTTGCAAAATGACACAGCCTAGTTGTGTAATGATGTAACAATGGTTGCAAAATGACACAGCCTAGTTGTGTAATGATGTAACAATGGTTGAAAAATGAAACAGCTTTGTTGTGTAATGATTTAACAAAGGTTGCAAAATGACACAGCGTAGTTTTGTAATGATGTAACAATGGTTGAAAAATGACAAAGCCTTGTTGTGTAATGATGTAACAATGGTTGCAAAATGACACAGCCTAGTTGTGTAATGGTGTAACAATGGTTACAAAATGACACATCCTTGTTGTGAAATGATGTAACAATGGTTGCAAAATGACACAGCCTCTTGGCGTAATGGTGTAACAATGGTTACAAAATGACACAGCCAAGTTGTATAATGGTGTAACAATGGTTACAAAATGACACAGCCACGTTGTATAATGGTGTAACAATGGTTACAAAATGACACAGCCACGTTGTGTAATGGTGTAACAATGGTTACAAAATGACACAGCCATGTTGTGTAGTGGTGTAACAATGATTGAAAAATGACACAGCCTTGTTGTGTAATGATGTAACAATGGTTGCAAAATGACACAGCCTAGTTGTGTAATGATGTAAAAATCGTTGCAAAATGACACAGCCTAGTTGTGTAATGATGTAACAATGGTTGCAAAATGAAACAGCCTAGTTGTATAATGATGTAACAATGGTTGCAAAATGACACAGCCTAGTTGTGTAATGGTGTAACAATGGTTGCAAAATGACACAGCCTAGTTGTGTAATGATGTAACAATGGTTGCAAAATGACACAGCCTAGTTGTGTAATGATGTAACAATGGTTGCAAAATGACACAGCCTAGTTGTGTAATGATGTAACAATGGTTGCAAAATGACACAGCCTTGTTGTGTAATGGTGTAACAATGGTTACACAATGACAAGGCACATTGTGTAATGGTGTAACAATGGTTACAAAATGACACATCCAAGTTGTGTAATGGTGTAACAATGGTTGAAAAATGACACAGCCTTGTTGTGTAATGATGTAACAATGGTTGCAAAATGACACAGCCTAGTTGTGTAATGATGTAACAATGGTTGCAAAATGACACAGCCTAGTTGTGCAATGATGTAACAATGGTTGCAAAATGACACAGCCTAGTTGTGTAATGGTGTAACAATGGTTGCAAAATGACACAGCCTAGTTGTGTAATGATGTAACAATGGTTGCAAAATGACACAGCCTAGTTGTGTAATGATGTAACAATGGTTGAAAAATGACACAGCCTTGTTGTGTAATGATGTAACAATGGTTGGAAAATGACAAGCCACATTGTGTAATGGTGTAACAATGGTTACAAAATGACACAGCCAAGTTGTGTAATGGTGTAACAATGGTTGAAAAAGGACACAGCCTTGTTGTGTAATGATGTAACAATGGTTGCAAAATGACACAGCCTAGTTTGTAATGATGTAACAATGGTTGCAAAATGACACAGCCTAGTTGTGTAATGATGTAACAATGGTTGCAAAATGACACACCCTAGTTGTGTAATGGTGTAACAATGGTTGCAAAATGACACAGCCTAGTTGTGTAATGATGTAACAATGGTTGCAAAATGACACAGCCTAGTTGTGTAATGATGTAACAATGGTTGAAAAATGACACAGCCTTGTTGTGTAATGATGTAACAATGGTTGCAAAATGACACAGCCTAGTTGTGTAATGGTGTAACAATGGTTACAAAATGACACATCCTTGTTGTGTAATGATGTAACAATGGTTGCAAAATGACACAGCCTCTTGGCGTAATGGTGTAACAATGGTTACAAAATGACACAGCCAAGTTGTATAATGGTGTAACAATGGTTACAAAATGACACAGCCACGTTGTATAATGGTGTAACAATGGTTACAAAATGACACAGCCACGTTGTGTAATGGTGTGACAATGGTTACAAAATGACACAGCCATGTTGTGTAATGGTGTAACAATGATTGAAAAATGACACAGCCTTGTTGTGTAATGATGTAACAATGGTTGCAAAATGACACAGCCTAGTTGTGTAATGATGTAAAAATGGTTGCAAAATGACACAGCCTATTTATGTAATGATGTAACAATGGTTGCAAAATGACACAGCCTAGTTGTGTAATGATGTAACAATGGTTGCAAAATGACACAGCCTAGTTGTGTAATGATGAAACAATGGTTGCAAAATGACACTGCCTAGTTGTGTAATGATGTTACAATGGTTGCAAAATGACACAGCCTAGTTGTGTAATGGTGTAACAATGGTTGCAAAATGACACAGCCTAGTTGTGTAATGATGTAACAATGGTTGCAAAATGACACAGCCACGTTGTGTAATGGTGTAACAATGGTTGCAAAATGACGCAGCCTAGTTGTGTAATGATGTAACAATGGTTGCAAAACGACACAGCCTAGTTGTGTAATGGTGTAACAATGGTTGCAAAATGACACAGCCTAGTTGTGTAATGATGTAACAATGGTTGCAAAATGACACAGCCTAGTTGTGTAATGATGTAACAATGGTTGCAAAATGACACAGCCACGTTGTGTAATGGTGTAACAATGGTTGCAAAATGACACAGCCTAGTTGTGTAATGATGTAACAATGGTTGCAAAATGACACAGCCTAGTTGTGTAATGATGTAACAATGGTTGCAAAATGACACAGCCTAGTTGTGTAATGATGTAACAATGGGTGAAAAATGACACAGCCTTGTTGTGTAATGGTGTAACAATGGTTACACAATGACAAGCCACATTGTGTAATGGTGTAACAATGGTTACAAAATGACAAAGCCAAGTTGTGTAATGGTGTAACAATGGTTGAAAAATGACACAGCCTTGTTGTGTAATGATGTAAGAATGGTTGCAAAATGACACAGCCTAGTTGTGTAATGATGTAACAATGGTTGCAAAATGACACAGCCTAGTTGTGTAATGATGTAACATTGGTTGCAAAATGACACAGCCTAGTTGTGTAATGGTGTAACAATGGTTGCAAAATGACACAGCCTAGTTGTGTAATGATGTAACAATGGTTGCAAAATGACACAGCCTAGTTGTGTAATGATGTAACAATGGTTGAAAAATGACACAGCTGTGTTGTGTAATGATGTAACAATGGTTGCAAAATGACACAGCCTAGTTTTGTAATGATGTAACAATGGTTAAAAAATGACAAAGCCTTGTTGTGCAATGATGTAACAATGGTTGCAAAATGACTCAGCCTAGTTGTGTAATGGTGTAACAATGGTTACAAAATGACACATCCTTGTTGTGAAATGATGTAACAATGGTTGCAAAATGACACAGCCTCTTGGCGTAATGGTGTAACAATGGTTACAAAATGACACAGCCAAGTTGTATAATGGTGTAACAATGGTTACAAAATGACACAGCCACGTTGTATAATGGTGTAACAATGGTTACAAAATGACACAGCCACGTTGTGTAATGGTGTAACAATGGTTACAAAATGACACAGCCATGTTGTGTGGTGGTGTAACAATGATTGAAAAATGACACAGCCTAGTTGTGTAATGATGTAAAAATCGTTGCAAAATGACACAGCCTAGTTGTGTAATGATGTAACAATGGTTGCAAAATGAAACAGCCTAGTTGTATAATGATGTAACAATGGTTGCAAAATGACACAGCCTAGTTGTGTAATGGTGTAACAATGGTTGCAAAATGACACAGCCTAGTTGTGTAATGATGTAACAATGGTTGCAAAATGACACAGCCACGTTGTGTAATGGTGTAAATGGTTGAAAAATGACACAGCCTAGTTGTGCAATGATGTAACAATGGTTGAAAAATGACACAGCCTTGTTGTGTAATGGTGTAACTATGGTTACACAATGACAAGCCACATTGTGTAATGGTGTAACAATGGTTACAAAATGACACAGTCATGTTGTGTAATAGTGTAACAATGGTTGCAAAATGACACAGCCTAGTTGTGTAATGATGTAACAATGGTTGCAAAATGACACAGCCTAGTTGTGTAATGATGTAACAATGGTTGAAAAATGACACAGCTTTGTTGTGTAATGATGTAACAAAGGTTGCAAAATGACACAGCGTAGTTTTGTAATCATGTAACAATGGTTGAAAAATGACAAAGCCTTGTTGTGTAATGATGTAACAATGGTTGCAAAATGACACAGCCTAGTTGTGTAATGGTGTAACAATGGTTACAAAATGACACATCCTTGTTGTGAAATGATGTAACAATGGTTGCAAAATGACACAGCCTCTTGGCGTAATGGTGTAACAATGGTTACAAAATGACACAGCCAAGTTGTATAATGGTGTAACAATGGTTACAAAATGACACAGCCACGTTGTATAATGGTGTAACAATGGTTACAAAATGACACAGCCACGTTGTGTAATGGTGTAACAATGGTTACAAAATGACACAGCCATGTTGTGTAGTGGTGTAACAATGATTGAAAAATTACACAGCCTTGTTGTGTAATGATGTAACAATGGTTGCAAAATGACACAGCCTAGTTGTGTAATGATGTAAAAATCGTTGCAAAATGACACAGCCTAGTTGTGTAATGATGTAACAATGGTTGCAAAATGAAACAGCCTAGTTGTATAATGATGTAACAATGGTTGCAAAATGACACAGCCTAGTTGTGTAATGGTGTAACAATGGTTGCAAAATGACACAGCCTAGTTGTGTAATGATGTAACAATGGTTGCAAAATGACACAGCCTAGTTGTGTAATGATGTAACAATGGTTGCAAAATGACACAGCCTAGTTGTGTAATGATGTATCAATGGTTGCAAAATGACACAGCCTTGTTGTGTAATGGTGTAACAATGGTTACACAATGACAAGGCACAATGTGTAATGGTGTAACAATGGTTACAAAATGACACAGCCACGTTGTATAATGGTGTAGCAATGGTTACAAAATGACACTGCCTAGTTGTGTAATGATGTTACAATGGTTGCAAAATGACACAGCCTAGTTGTGTAATGGTGTAACAATGGTTGCAAAATGACACAGCCTAGTTGTGTAATGATGTAACAATGGTTGCAAAATGACAAAGCCACGTTGTGTAATGGTGTAACAATGGTTGCAAAATGACGCAGCCTAGTTGTGTAATGATGTAACAATGGTTGCAAAACGACACAGCCTAGTTGTGTAATGGTGTAACAATGGTTGCAAAATGACACAGCCTAGTTGTGTAATGATGTAACAATGGTTGCAAAATGACACAGCCTAGTTGTGTAATGATGTAACAATGGTTGCAAAATGACACAGCCACGTTGTGTAATGGTGTAACAATGGTTGCAAAATGACACAGCCTAGTTGTGTAATGATGTAACAATGGTTGCAAAATGACACAGCCTAGTTGTGTAATGATGTAACAATGGTTGCAAAATGACACAGCCTAGTTGTGTAATGATGTAACAATGGGTGAAAAATGACACAGCCTTGTTGTGTAATGGTGTAACAATGGTTACACAATGACAAGCCACATTGTGTAATGGTGTAACAATGGTTACAAAATGACAAAGCCAAGTTGTGTAATGGTGTAACAATGGTTGAAAAATGACACAGCCTTGTTGTGTAATGATGTAAGAATGGTTGCAAAATGACACAGCCTAGTTGTGTAATGATGTAACAATGGTTGCAAAATGACACAGCCTAGTTGTGTAATGATGTAACATTGGTTGCAAAATGACACAGCCTAGTTGTGTAATGGTGTAACAATGGTTGCAAAATGACACAGCCTAGTTGTGTAATGATGTAACAATGGTTGCAAAATGACACAGCCTAGTTGTGTAATGATGTAACAATGGTTGAAAAATGACACAGCTGTGTTGTGTAATGATGTAACAATGGTTGCAAAATGACACAGCCTAGTTTTGTAATGATGTACCAATGGTTAAAAAATGACAAAGCCTTGTTGTGCAATGATGTAACAATGGTTGCAAAATGACTCAGCCTAGTTGTGTAATGGTGTAACAATGGTTACAAAATGACACATCCTTGTTGTGAAATGATGTAACAATGGTTGCAAAATGACACAGCCTCTTGGCGTAATGGTGTAACAATGGTTACAAAATGACACAGCCAAGTTGTATAATGGTGTAACAATGGTTACAAAATGACACAGCCACGTTGTATAATGGTGTAACAATGGTTACAAAATGACACAGCCACGTTGTGTAATGGTGTAACAATGGTTACAAAAGGACACAGCCATGTTGTGTGGTGGTGTAACAATGATTGAAAAATGACACAGCCTAGTTGTGTAATGATGTAAAAATCGTTGCAAAATGACACAGCCTAGTTGTGTAATGATGTAACAATGGTTGCAAAATGAAACAGCGTAGTTGTATAATGATGTAACAATGGTTGCAAAATGACACAGCCTAGTTGTGTAATGGTGTAACAATGGTTGCAAAATGACACAGCCTAGTTGTGTAATGATGTAACAATGGTTGCAAAATGACACAGCCACGTTGTGTAATGGTGTAAATGGTTGCAAAATGACACAGCCTAGTTGTGTAATGATGTAACAATGGTTGAAAAATGACACAGCCTTGTTGTGTAATGGTGTAACTATGGTTACACAATGACAAGCCACATTGTGTAATGGTGTAACAATGGTTACAAAATGACACAGTCATGTTGTGTAATAGTGTAACAATGGTTGCAAAATGACACAGCCTAGTTGTGTAATGATGTAACAATGGTTGCAAAATGACACAGCCTAGTTGTGTAATGATGTAACAATGGTTGAAAAATGAAACAGCTTTGTTGTGTAATGATTTAACAAAGGTTGCAAAATGACACAGCGTAGTTTTGTAATGATGTAACAATGGTTGAAAAATGACAAAGCCTTGTTGTGTAATGATGTAACAATGGTTGCAAAATGACACAGCCTAGTTGTGTAATGGTGTAACAATGGTTACAAAATGACACATCCTTGTTGTGAAATGATGTAACAATGGTTGCAAAATGACACAGCCTCTTGGCGTAATGGTGTAACAATGGTTACAAAATGACACAGCCAAGTTGTATAATGGTGTAACAATGGTTACAAAATGACACAGCCACGTTGTATAATGGTGTAACAATGGTTACAAAATGACACAGCCACGTTGTGTAATGGTGTAACAATGGTTACAAAATGACACAGCCATGTTGTGTAGTGGTGTAACAATGATTGAAAAATGACACAGCCTTGTTGTGTAATGATGTAACAATGGTTGCAAAATGACACAGCCTAGTTGTGTAATGATGTAAAAATCGTTGCAAAATGACACAGCCTAGTTGTGTAATGATGTAACAATGGTTGCAAAATGAAACAGCCTAGTTGTATAATGATGTAACAATGGTTGCAAAATGACACAGCCTAGTTGTGTAATGGTGTAACAATGGTTGCAAAATGACACAGCCTAGTTGTGTAATGATGTAACAATGGTTGCAAAATGACACAGCCTAGTTGTGTAATGATGTAACAATGGTTGCAAAATGACACAGCCTAGTTGTGTAATGATGTAACAATGGTTGCAAAATGACACAGCCTTGTTGTGTAATGGTGTAACAATGGTTACACAATGACAAGGCACATTGTGTAATGGTGTAACAATGGTTACAAAATGACACATCCAAGTTGTGTAATGGTGTAACAATGGTTGAAAAATGACACAGCCTTGTTGTGTAATGATGTAACAATGGTTGCAAAATGACACAGCCTAGTTGTGTAATGATGTAACAATGGTTGCAAAATGACACAGCCTAGTTGTGCAATGATGTAACAATGGTTGCAAAATGACACAGCCTAGTTGTGTAATGGTGTAACAATGGTTGCAAAATGACACAGCCTAGTTGTGTAATGATGTAACAATGGTTGCAAAATGACACAGCCTAGTTGTGTAATGATGTAACAATGGTTGAAAAATGACACAGCCTTGTTGTGTAATGATGTAACAATGGTTGGAAAATGACAAGCCACATTGTGTAATGGTGTAACAATGGTTACAAAATGACACAGCCAAGTTGTGTAATGGTGTAACAATGGTTGAAAAAGGACACAGCCTTGTTGTGTAATGATGTAACAATGGTTGCAAAATGACACAGCCTAGTTTGTAATGATGTAACAATGGTTGCAAAATGACACAGCCTAGTTGTGTAATGATGTAACAATGGTTGCAAAATGACACACCCTAGTTGTGTAATGGTGTAACAATGGTTGCAAAATGACACAGCCTAGTTGTGTAATGATGTAACAATGGTTGCAAAATGACACAGCCTAGTTGTGTAATGATGTAACAATGGTTGAAAAATGACACAGCCTTGTTGTGTAATGATGTAACAATGGTTGCAAAATGACACAGCCTAGTTGTGTAATGGTGTAACAATGGTTACAAAATGACACATCCTTGTTGTGTAATGATGTAACAATGGTTGCAAAATGACACAGCCTCTTGGCGTAATGGTGTAACAATGGTTACAAAATGACACAGCCAAGTTGTATAATGGTGTAACAATGGTTACAAAATGACACAGCCACGTTGTATAATGGTGTAACAATGGTTACAAAATGACACAGCCACGTTGTGTAATGGTGTGACAATGGTTACAAAATGACACAGCCATGTTGTGTAATGGTGTAACAATGATTGAAAAATGACACAGCCTTGTTGTGTAATGATGTAACAATGGTTGCAAAATGACACAGCCTAGTTGTGTAATGATGTAAAAATGGTTGCAAAATGACACAGCCTATTTATGTAATGATGTAACAATGGTTGCAAAATGACACAGCCTAGTTGTGTAATGATGTAACAATGGTTGCAAAATGACACAGCCTAGTTGTGTAATGATGAAACAATGGTTGCAAAATGACACTGCCTAGTTGTGTAATGATGTTACAATGGTTGCAAAATGACACAGCCTAGTTGTGTAATGGTGTAACAATGGTTGCAAAATGACACAGCCTAGTTGTGTAATGATGTAACAATGGTTGCAAAATGACACAGCCACGTTGTGTAATGGTGTAACAATGGTTGCAAAATGACGCAGCCTAGTTGTGTAATGATGTAACAATGGTTGCAAAACGACACAGCCTAGTTGTGTAATGGTGTAACAATGGTTGCAAAATGACACAGCCTAGTTGTGTAATGATGTAACAATGGTTGCAAAATGACACAGCCTAGTTGTGTAATGATGTAACAATGGTTGCAAAATGACACAGCCACGTTGTGTAATGGTGTAACAATGGTTGCAAAATGACACAGCCTAGTTGTGTAATGATGTAACAATGGTTGCAAAATGACACAGCCTAGTTGTGTAATGATGTAACAATGGTTGCAAAATGACACAGCCTAGTTGTGTAATGATGTAACAATGGGTGAAAAATGACACAGCCTTGTTGTGTAATGGTGTAACAATGGTTACACAATGACAAGCCACATTGTGTAATGGTGTAACAATGGTTACAAAATGACAAAGCCAAGTTGTGTAATGGTGTAACAATGGTTGAAAAATGACACAGCCTTGTTGTGTAATGATGTAAGAATGGTTGCAAAATGACACAGCCTAGTTGTGTAATGATGTAACAATGGTTGCAAAATGACACAGCCTAGTTGTGTAATGATGTAACATTGGTTGCAAAATGACACAGCCTAGTTGTGTAATGGTGTAACAATGGTTGCAAAATGACACAGCCTAGTTGTGTAATGATGTAACAATGGTTGCAAAATGACACAGCCTAGTTGTGTAATGATGTAACAATGGTTGAAAAATGACACAGCTGTGTTGTGTAATGATGTAACAATGGTTGCAAAATGACACAGCCTAGTTTTGTAATGATGTAACAATGGTTAAAAAATGACAAAGCCTTGTTGTGCAATGATGTAACAATGGTTGCAAAATGACTCAGCCTAGTTGTGTAATGGTGTAACAATGGTTACAAAATGACACATCCTTGTTGTGAAATGATGTAACAATGGTTGCAAAATGACACAGCCTCTTGGCGTAATGGTGTAACAATGGTTACAAAATGACACAGCCAAGTTGTATAATGGTGTAACAATGGTTACAAAATGACACAGCCACGTTGTATAATGGTGTAACAATGGTTACAAAATGACACAGCCACGTTGTGTAATGGTGTAACAATGGTTACAAAATGACACAGCCATGTTGTGTGGTGGTGTAACAATGATTGAAAAATGACACAGCCTAGTTGTGTAATGATGTAAAAATCGTTGCAAAATGACACAGCCTAGTTGTGTAATGATGTAACAATGGTTGCAAAATGAAACAGCCTAGTTGTATAATGATGTAACAATGGTTGCAAAATGACACAGCCTAGTTGTGTAATGGTGTAACAATGGTTGCAAAATGACACAGCCTAGTTGTGTAATGATGTAACAATGGTTGCAAAATGACACAGCCACGTTGTGTAATGGTGTAAATGGTTGAAAAATGACACAGCCTAGTTGTGCAATGATGTAACAATGGTTGAAAAATGACACAGCCTTGTTGTGTAATGGTGTAACTATGGTTACACAATGACAAGCCACATTGTGTAATGGTGTAACAATGGTTACAAAATGACACAGTCATGTTGTGTAATAGTGTAACAATGGTTGCAAAATGACACAGCCTAGTTGTGTAATGATGTAACAATGGTTGCAAAATGACACAGCCTAGTTGTGTAATGATGTAACAATGGTTGAAAAATGACACAGCTTTGTTGTGTAATGATGTAACAAAGGTTGCAAAATGACACAGCGTAGTTTTGTAATCATGTAACAATGGTTGAAAAATGACAAAGCCTTGTTGTGTAATGATGTAACAATGGTTGCAAAATGACACAGCCTAGTTGTGTAATGGTGTAACAATGGTTACAAAATGACACATCCTTGTTGTGAAATGATGTAACAATGGTTGCAAAATGACACAGCCTCTTGGCGTAATGGTGTAACAATGGTTACAAAATGACACAGCCAAGTTGTATAATGGTGTAACAATGGTTACAAAATGACACAGCCACGTTGTATAATGGTGTAACAATGGTTACAAAATGACACAGCCACGTTGTGTAATGGTGTAACAATGGTTACAAAATGACACAGCCATGTTGTGTAGTGGTGTAACAATGATTGAAAAATTACACAGCCTTGTTGTGTAATGATGTAACAATGGTTGCAAAATGACACAGCCTAGTTGTGTAATGATGTAAAAATCGTTGCAAAATGACACAGCCTAGTTGTGTAATGATGTAACAATGGTTGCAAAATGAAACAGCCTAGTTGTATAATGATGTAACAATGGTTGCAAAATGACACAGCCTAGTTGTGTAATGGTGTAACAATGGTTGCAAAATGACACAGCCTAGTTGTGTAATGATGTAACAATGGTTGCAAAATGACACAGCCTAGTTGTGTAATGATGTAACAATGGTTGCAAAATGACACAGCCTAGTTGTGTAATGATGTATCAATGGTTGCAAAATGACACAGCCTTGTTGTGTAATGGTGTAACAATGGTTACACAATGACAAGGCACAATGTGTAATGGTGTAACAATGGTTACACAATGACAAGCCACATTGTGTAATGGTGTAACAATGGTTACAAAATGACACCGTCATGTTGTGTAATGGTGTAACAATGGTTAAAAAATGACACAGCGTTGTTGTGTAATGATGTAACAATGGTTGCAAAATGACACAGCCGAGTTGTGTAATGATGTAACAATGGTTGCAAAATGACACAGCCTAGTTGTGTAATGATGTAACAATGGTTGCAAAATGACACAGCCTAGTTGTGTAATGATGTAACAATGGTTGCAAAATGACACAGCCTAGTTGTGTAATGATGTAACAATGGTTGAAAAATTACACTGCCTTGTTGTGTAATGATGTAACAATGGTTGCAAAAGGACACAGCTTAGTTGTGTAATGATGTAACAATGGTTGAAAAATGACACAGCCTTGTTGGGTAATGATGTAACAATGGTTGCAAAATGACACAGCCTAGTTGTGTAATGGTGTAACAATGGTTACAAAATGACACATCTTTGTTGAGTAATGATGTAACAATGGTTGCAAAATGACACAGCCTCTTGGCGTAATGGTGTAACAATGGTTACAAAATGACACAGCCAAGTTGTATAATGGTGTAACAGTGGTTACAAAATGACACAGCCACGTTGTATAATGGTGTAACAATGGTTACAAAATGACACAGCCACGTTGTGTAATGGTGTAACAATGGTTACAAAATGACACAGCCATGTTGTGTAATGGTGTAACAATGGTTACAAAATGACACAGCCATGTTGTGTAGTGGTGTAACAATGATTGAAAAATGACACAGACTTGTTGTGTAATGATGTAACAATGGTTGCAAAATGACACAGCCTAGTTGTGTAATGATGTAACAATGGTTGAAAAATGACACAGCCTAGTTGTGTAATGATGTAACAATGGTTGCAAAATGACACAGCCTAGTTGTGTAATGATGTAACAATGGTTGAAAAATGACACAGCCTTGTTGTGTAATGATGTAACAATGGTTGCAAAATGACACAGCCTAGTTGTGTAATGATGTAACAATGGTTGAAAAATGACACAGCCTAGTTGTGTAATGATGTAACAATGGTTGCACAATGACAAGCCACATTGTGTAATGGTGTAACAATGGTTACAAAATGACACATCCAAGTTGTGTAATGGTGTAACAATGGTTGAAAAATGACACAGCCTTGTTGTGTAATGATGTAACAATGGTTGCAAAATGACACAGCCTAGTTGTGTAATGATGTAACAATGGTTGAAAAATGACACAGCCTTGTTGTGTAATGATGTAACAATGGTTGGAAAATGACACAGCCTTGTTGTGTAATGGTGTAACAATGGTTACACAATGACAAGCCACATTGTGTAATGGTGTAACAATGGTTGCAAAATGACACAGCCTAGTTTGTAATGATGTAACAATGGTTGCAAAATGACAAAGCCTTGTTGTGTAATGATGTAAAAATGGTTGCAAAATGACACAGCCCAGTTGTGTAATGGTGTAACAAAGGTTGCAAAATGACACAGCCTAGTTGTGTAATGATGTAACAATGGTTGCAAAATGACACAGCCTAGTTGTGTAATGATGTAACAATGGTTGCAAAATGACACAGCCTAGTTGTGTAATGATGTAACAATGGTTGAAAAATGACACAGCCTTGTTGTGTAATGGTGTAACAATGGTTACACAATGACAAGCCACATTGTGTAATGGTGTAACAATGGTTACAAAATGACACATCCAAGTTGTGTAATGGTGTAACAATGGTTGAAAAATGACACAGCCTTGTTGTGTAATTATGTAACAATGGTTGCAAAATGACACAGCCTAGTTGTGTAATGATGTAACAATGGTTGCAAAATGACACAGCCTAGTTGTGCAATGATGTAACAATGGTTGCAAAATGACACAGCCTAGTTGTGCAATGATGTAACAATGGTTGCAAAATGACACAGACTAGTTGTGTAATGGTGTAACAATGGTTGCAAAATGACACAGCCTAGTTGTGTAATGATGTAACAATGGTTGCAAAATGACACAGCCTAGTTGTGTAATGATGTAACAATGGTTGAAAAATGACACAGCCTTGTTGTGTAATGATGTAACAATGGTTGGAAAATGACACAGCCTAGTTGTGTAATGATGTAACAATGGTTGAAAAATGACACAGCCTTGTTGTGTAATGGTGTAACAATGGTTACACAATGACAAGCCACATTGTGTAATGGTGTAACAATGGTTACAAAATGACACAGCCAAGTTGTGTAATGGTGTAACAATGGTTGAAAAAGGACACAGCCTTGTTGTGTAATGATGTAACAATGGTTGCAAAATGACACAGCCTAGTTTGTAATGATGTAACAATGGTTGCAAAATGACACAGCCTAGTTGTGTAATGATGTAACAATGGTTGCAAAATGACACACCCTAGTTGTGTAATGGTGTAACAATGGTTGCAAAATGACACAGCCTAGTTGTGTAATGATGTAACAATGGTAGCAAAATGACACAGCCTAGTTGTGTAATGATGTAACAATGGTTGAAAAATGACACAGCCTTGTTGTGTAATGATGTAACAATGGTTGCAAAATGACACAGCCTAGTTGTGTAATGGTGTAACAATGGTTACAAAATGACACATCCTTGTTGTGTAATGATGTAACAATGGTTGCAAAATGACACAGCCTTTTGGCGTAATGGTGTAACAATGGTTACAAAATGACACAGCCAAGTTGTATAATGGTGTAACAATGGTTACAAAATGACACAGCCACGTTGTATAATGGTGTAAAAATGGTTACAAAATGACACAGCCACGTTGTGTAATGGTGTGACAATGGTTACAAAATGACACAGCCATGTTGTGTAATGGTGTAACAATGATTGAAAAATGACACAGCCTTGTTGTGTAATGATGTAACAATGGTTGCAAAATGACACAGCCTAGTTGTGTAGTGATGTAAAAATGGTTGCAATATGATACAGCCTATTTGTGTAATGATGTAACAATGGTTGCAAAATGACACAGCCTAGTTGTGTAATGATGTAACAATGGTTGCAAAATGACACAGCCTAGTTGTGTAATGATGAAACAATGGTTGCAAAATGACACTGCCTAGTTGTGTAATGATGTTACAATGGTTGCAAAATGACACAGCCTAGTTGTGTAATGGTGTAACAATGGTTGCAAAATGACACAGCCTAGTTGTGTAATGATGTAACAATGGTTGCAAAATGACACAGCCACATTGTGTAATGATGTAACAATGGTTGCAAAATGACACAGCCTAGTTGTGTAATGATGTAACAATGGTTGAAAAATGACACAGCCTAGTTGTGTAATGATGTAACAATGGTTGCAAAATGACACAGCCTAGTTGTGTAATGGTGTAACAATGGTTACAAAATGACACATCCTTGTTGTGTAATGATGTAACAATGGTTGCAAAATGACACAGCCTCTTGGCGTAATGGTGTAACAATGGTTACAAAATGACACAGCCAAGTTGTATAATGGTGTAACAATGGTTACAAAATGACACAGCCACATTGTATAATCGTGTAACAATGGTTACAAAATGACACAGCCACGTTGTGTAATGGTGTGTAATGATTGAAAAATGACACAGCCTTGTTGTGTAATGATGTAACAATGGTTGCAAAATGACACAGCCTAGTTGTGTAATGATGTAAAAATGGTTGCAAAATCACACAGCCTAGTTGTGTAATGATGTAACAATGGTTGCAAAATGACACAGCCTAGTTGTGTAATGGTGTAACAATGGTTGCAAAATGACACAGCCTAGTTGTGTAATGAAGTAACAATGGTTGCAAAATGACACAGCCACGTAGTGTAATGGTGTAAATGGTTGCAAAATGACACAGCCACGTTGTGTAATGATGTAACAATGGTTGAAAAATGACACAGCCTTGTTGTGTAATGGTGTAACAATGGTTACACAATGACAAGCCACATTGTGTAATGGTGTAACAATGGTTACAAAATGACACAGCCATGTTGTGTAATGGTCTAACAATGGTTGCAAAATTACACAGCCTAGTTGTGTAATAATGTAACAATGGTTGCAAAATGGCACAGCCTAGTTGTGTAATGGTGTAACAATGGTTGCAAAATGACACAGCCTAGTTGTGTAATGATGTAACAATGGTTGCAAAATGACACAGCCACGTTGTGTAATGGTGTAACAATGATTGAAAAATGACACAGCCTAGTTGTGTAATGATGTAACAATGGTTGCAAAATGACACAGCCTAGTTGTGTAATGGTGTAACAATGGTTGCAAAATGACACAGCCTAGTTGTGTAATGATGTAACAATGGTTGCAAAATGACACAGCCTAGTTGTCTAATGATGTAACAATGGTGTCAAAATGACACAGCCTAGTTGTGTAATGATGTAACAATGGTTGAAAAATGACACAGCCTTGTTGTGTAATGGTGTAACAATGGTTACACAATGACAAGCCACATTGTGTAATGGTGTAACAATGGTTACAAAATGACACAGCCAAGTTGTGTAATGGTGTAACAATGGTTGAAAAATGACACAGCCTTGTTGTGTAATGATGTAACAATGGTTGCAAAATGACACAGCCTAGTTGTGTAATGGTGTAACAATGGTTGCAAAATGACACAGCCTAGTTGTGTAATGATGTAACAATGGTTGAAAAATGACACAGCCTTGTTGTGTAATGATGTAACAATGGTTGCAAAATGACACAGCCTAGTTGTGTAATGATGTAACAATGGTTGAAAAATGACACAGCCTAGTTGTGTAATGATGTAACAATGGTTGCAAAATGACACAGCCTAGTTGTGTAATGGTGTAACAATGGTTACAAAATGACACAGCCTTGTTGTGTAATGATGTAACAATGGTTGCAAAATGACACAGCCTAGCTGTGTAATGATGTAAAAATGGTTGCAAAATGACACAGCCTAGTTGTGTAATGATGTAACAATGGTTGCAAAATGACACAGCCTAGTTGTGTAATGGTGTAACAATGGTTGCAAAATGACACAGCCTAGTTGTGTAATGATGTAACAATGGTTGCAAAATGACACAGCCACGTTGTGTAATGGTGTAACAATGGTTTCAAAATGACACAGCCTAGTTGTGTAATGATGTAACAATGGTTGCAAAATGACACAGCCTAGTTGTGTAATGATGTAACAATGGTTGCAAAATGACGCAGCCTAGTTGTATAATGATGTAACATTGGGTGAAAAATGACACAGCCTTGTTGTGTAATGGTGTAACAATGATTACACAATGACAAGCCACATTGTGTAATGGTGTAACAATGGTTACAAAATGACGCAGCCAAGTTGTGTAATGGTGTAACAATGGTTGAAAAAAGACACAGCCTTGTTGTGTAATGATGTAAGAATGGTTGCAAAATGACACAGCCTAGTTGTGTAATGATGTAACAATGGTTGCAAAATGACACAGCCTAGTTGTGTAATGATGTAACATTGGTTGCAAAATGACACAGCCTAGTTGTGTAATGGTGTAACAATGGTTGCAAAATGACACAGCCTAGTTGTGTAATGATGTAACAATGGTTGTAAAATGACAGAGCCTAGTTGTGTAATGATGTAACAATGGTTGAAAAATGACAAAGCTTTGTTGTGTAATGATGTAACAATGGTTGCAAAATGACACAGCCTAGTTTTGTAATGATGTAACAATGGTTGAAAAATGACAAAGCCTTGTTGTGTAATGATGTAACAATGGTTGCAAAATGACACAGCCTAGTTGTGTAATGGTGTAACAATGGTTACCAAATGACACATCCTTGTTGTGAAATGATGTAACAATGGTTGCAGAATGACACAGCCTAGTTGTAGAATAGTGTAACAATGGTTACAAAATGACACAGCCACGTTGTGTAATGGTGTAACAATGGTTACAAAATGACACAGCCATGTTGTGTAGTGATGTAACAATGATTGAAAAATGACACAGCCTTGTTGTGTAATGATGTAACAATGGTTGCAAAATGACACAGCCTAGTTGTGTAATGATGTAAAAATCGTTGCAAAATGACACAGCCTAGTTGTGTAATGATGTAACAATGGTTGCAAAATGAAACAGCCTAGTTGTATAATGATGTAACAATGCTTGCAAAATGACACAGCCTAGTTGTGTAATGGTGTAACAATGGTTGCAAAATGACACAGCCTAGTTGTGTAATGATGTAACAATGGTTGCAAAATGACACAGCCACGTTGTGTAATGGTGTAAATGGTTGCAAAATGACACAGCCTAGTTGTGTAATGGTGTAACAATGGTTACAAAATGACACAGCCACGTTGTATAATGGTGTAACAATGGTTACAAAATGACACAGCCACGTTGTGTAATGGTGTGTAATGATTGAAAAATGACACAGCCTTGTTGTGTAATGATGTAACAATGGTTGCAAAATGACACAGCCTAGCTGTGTAATGATGTAAAAATGGTTGCAAAATCACACAGCCTAGTTGTGTAACGATGTAACAATGGTTGCAAAATGACACAGCCTAGTTGTGTAATGGTGTAACAATGGTTGCAAAATGACACAGCCTAGTTGTGTAATGATGTAACAATGGTTGCAAAATGACACAGCCACGTAGTGTAATGGTGTAAATGGTTGCAAAATGACACAGCCACGTTGTGTAATGATGTAACAATGGTTGAAAAATGACACAGCCTTGTTGTGTAATGGTGTAACAATGGTTACACAATGACAAGCCACATTGTGTAATGGTGTAATAATGGTTACAAAATGACACAGCCATGTTGTGTAATGGTGTAACAATGGTTGCAAAATGACACAGCCTAGTTGTGTAATGGTGTAACAATGGTTGCAAAATGACACAGCCTAGTTGTGTAATGATGTAACAATGGTTGCAAAATGACACAGCCTAGTTGTGTAATGATGTAACAATGGTTGAAAAATGACACAGCCTTGTTGTGTAATGATGTAACAATGGTTGCAAAATGACACAGCCTAGTTGTGTAATGATGTAACAATGGTTGAAAAATGACACAGCCTAGTTGTGTAATGATGTAACAATGGTTGCAAAATGACACAGCCTAGTTGTGTAATGATGTAACAATGGTTGAAAAATGACACAGCCTTGTTGTGTAATGATGTAACAATGGTTGCAAAATGACACAGCCTAGTTGTATAATGATGTAAAAATGGTTGCAAAATGACACAGCCTAGTTGTGTAATGATGTAACAATGGTTGCAAAATGACACAGCCTAGTTGTGTAATGATGTAACAATGGTTGCAAAATGACACAGCCTAGTTGTGTAATGGTGTAACAATGGTTACAAAATGACACATCCTTGTTGTGTAATGATGTAACAATGGTTGCAAAATGACACAGCCTCTTGGCGTAATGGTGTAACAATGGTTACAAAATGACACAGTCAAGTTGTATAATGGTGTAACAATGGTTACAAAATGACACAGCCACATTGTATAATGGTGTAACAATGGTTACAAAATGACACAGCCACGTTGTGTAATGGTGTGTAATGATTGAAAAATGACACAGCCTTGTTGTGTAATGATGTAACAATGGTTGCAAAATGACACAGCCTAGTTGTGTAATGATGTAAAAATGGTTGCAAAATGACACAGCCTAGTTGTGTAATGGTGTAACAATGGTTACAAAATGACACAGCCAAGTTGTGTAATGGTGTAACAATGGTTGAAAAAGGACACAGCCTTGTTGTGTAATAATGTAACAATGGTTGCAAAATGACACAGCCTAGTTGTGTAATGATGTAACAATGGTTGCAAAATGACACAGCCTAGTTGTGTAATGATGTAACAATGGTTGAAAAATGACACAGCCTTGTTGTGTAATGATGTAACAATGGTTGCAAAATGACACAGCCTAGTTGTGTAATGATGTAACAATGGTTGAAAAATGACACAGCCTAGTTGTGTAATGATGTAACAATGGTTGCAAAATGACACAGCCTAGTTGTGTAATGGTGTAACAATGGTTACAAAATGACACATCCTTGTTGTGTAATGATGTAACAATGGTTGCAAAATGACACAGCCTCTTAGCGTAATGGTGTAACAATGGTTACAAAATGACACAGCCAAGTTGTATAATGGTGTAACAATGGTTACAAAATGACACAGCCACGTTGTATAATGGTGTAACAATGGTTACAAAATGACACAGCCACGTTGTGTAATGGTGTAACAATGGTTACAAAATGACACAGCCATGTTGTGTAATGGTGTAACAATGATTGAAAAATGACACAGCCTTGTTGTGTAATGATGTAACAATGGTTGCAAAATGACACAGCCTAGTTGTGTAATGATGTAAAAATGGTTGCAAAATGACACAGCCTAGTTGTGTAATGATGTAACAATGGTTGCAAAATGACACAGCCTAGTTGTGGAAAGGGGCGACCACTCGGTCCCCCCGAACGTATGGCGGAGTGCCTCGATCCCCCCGGGAAGCCATTTTTGGGCGGGAGGCGCGTCTCGGCTGGTATGCCCGAAGCGGCGTAGCCGGGGCGCGCCTGTTCCCGCCCTAGAGTGGGCTGGCCTAGACACTGACGCAGCCAGCCACGCCCGCGGGACGGGCAGGGGCGGGTTTACGCCCGCCCTGAAGACGGATAAAAGGAGACGCAAGACCGGAAGACGTCCTCTTGTTCTTGTGCTCCGAAGCTGCACCTCCTCGCTACACGTGAGCTCGGGACAGAACAAAGAGCCAATTTTGAGCGTTTTGATCCTTTTCTTTGTCTTCTAGATACTTCGTCGGAGAGATGCCAAAGAAAGTCGTAAAGAAAATGTCGACCGACCAGATGGTGCGGGCCCTTTTCAAAGATATGGCAGACATAAAGAAACGGTTGGCAGAGCGAGACGGGGAGGAGGGTTCGGGCCCTGCGCCGGCTGGAGGGAGACCGAAGAGGCCGAGAAAGGTTCCAGCCGGTGGAGACATCCCGGTTCCCCCTGCACCGCTCGAGGCGCCGACCCCAGTTCCAATAGAGGGGAATCCAATCCCCGTTGTCGTCACCCCGACGTCCAAGGAAGACATGCCCCCCGAGCTGGCAGTACAGCTGGCAGCTTGGTTAGGGGATAGTAGTGATGGCGCCACAACTGCCGAGGCACAGGCGCTGATAAAAGGGCTTCGTGAGAAGAGAGAGGCAGCGAGAGTAGCTGCGCCTTTGGCGGGGATAGACAAGCCGCAAGCGGCAGAAGCTGCGTCCAGTTCAGGTAAGCGGCCGTTGCCGATTGCAAGGGACGAGTCAGCACCCTCTCGTAGGGAGAGATTGGGACAACATGTGCCTTTAGCCATAAAGGAAAAGATCTGGGCAGGGGAATACGTGAATATTTTTTCATTGCTTGTTGATCATTATGATGTGGAGCATGTGAAAAGTCAGAAGGACTTAATGCATCCGAGTGTTTGGCGCGCAAAAATGGCCGCCTTTAAGGTGAATGAGAACATTGGCAATTGGGGCAATGCATGGGGTATTTTTACATCGATTCTGGGGGAACGTAGGCCCGAGTTGCTCCCTGAGTTTCCCGTTTATCAATCACGGATTATGGGTTACTCGACAACTTATCAAGGTAACCATTGGTTTTGTTACGACAATCTGTTCAGGAAGGAAAAGGAACATAACAAAAGTTTGACTTGGGATTGTTACGATTCTTTAACATGGGATAAAATGAAGGAATCGGGAATGTTAAGAATGCCATTGGTCGGGAGCAATGTTGTTGATTACTCCCGCCAGAATGTGGGGACGCCCTTTCGACCAAGTGCGAGCACCGACGACCAGTCGAGGCCCGCGGGCAATACAGGAAGAAAGGGTTTCTGTTTTAATTTCAACAAGGGGAAGTGTACTAGGCCACCGGGGTCGTGTAAATTCAAACACGAATGTAGTACGTGTGGATCATCCCATCCTGAGTCATCGTGCAGAGCCAGAACGAGTGAGAATGGGGGTAAGGGAGGCGCCAAACAGGTCTAAGCTAGGCCGAGGGGCGCCTTTACCAACCCCGATTGATACCCTGGCAATGATTCCCTGGCTCAGCGACTACCCGGATCGGACTTCTGCCGGGGTGCTGCGGAACGGTTTTACAAATGGTTTCCGCATCCCGGTAGGGGACTTTCAGGGTGTAGGGATGTGCAAAAATCAACTTTCCGTTTTACAACATACATCTGTAGTGCAAGAAAAAATCCAGAAAGAGGTTAGCCGGGGTCGGGTCGCCGGCCCGTTTAGTGTCCCCCCGGTACCAGATTTCGTTTGTTCTCCGTTAGGGGTGGTCCCCAAGAAGGACCCGGGTGAGTTTCGTTTGATCCATAATCTGTCTGCTCCCCATGGTCTTTCGGTGAACGACGCAATTGATCCGGAAGTTTGTTCGGTGCGATACGCATCGTTTGATGAGGCAGTAGCCATCTTGAATCGCCTGGGGCCCGGGACGCTGATGGCAAAATCAGACATCGAGTCAGCGTTCCGGTTGCTCCCGGTACACCCAGACGATCAGCGTCTGCTGGGATTCGGGTTCCAGGGGTCATTCTACATGGATAGGTGTATGCCAATGGGATGCTCTATATCATGTGCTTACTTTGAGCAATTCAGTACCTTTTTGCAATGGGTGTTCACTAAGAAAACGGGTTTTCGAAATGTAATGCATTACCTTGACGATTTTTTGTTCCTTGGCCCCGCCGGAAATCCCGCATGTGCACGGGCCTTAGCTGAATTCCGTGTGTTGATGGGCCATTTTGGTGTACCATTGGCACCGGGTAAAACTATGGGTCCCACGACTTGCCTCGAGTTTTTGGGGATCGAGTTGGACTCAAGGGAGGGGTGTTTCCGTTTACCAGCCAGCAAAATCTGTAAATTCAGGGCAGCCCTCCAAGTATGTTTACAGGTATCCAAGGTTACACTACAGCAGTTGCAACAATTAGTGGGAAAGTTGAACTTTGCCTTGAGGGTGATCCCAATGGCTCGCCCCTTTTCCCGCTCAATTGCCCAAGCGATGGTTGGCCTAAAAGAAGGTCATCATCGCACAAGGTTATCGGCCGAGGTCCGCCAGGACATGCGGATTTGGTTAGCATTTCTGGCGGACTTCAATGGTCGAGTCGTCTGGAACAAGCCAGCCATGTCCTCCGATGAGCTTGGGCTATGGACAGATTCAGCAGGAAGCGTAGGTTTTGGCGCCATCTTCGGCACAAAATGGTCGGCACAGAAGTGGCCCCTATGGTGGCACGAGAAGGGGCTGACAAGTAACATCGCTTTCCTCGAATTATTTCCCATTCTGGTGGCCCTGAGAACCTGGCCAGATGGGTTCAGAGATCATTCTGTTGTGTTCTGGTCCGACAATATGACCGTGGTAGAATGCATCAATAGTCAGGCAGCCCGTTGTAAATTGATTTTGAGGCTGCTCAAAGAAATTGTCTTACTGTGTATGCAACTGAACGTGGTATTCAGAGCAAAACATGTCCCTGGGGTGATGAATCAGGCCGCTGATGCACTGTCTCGTTTTCACATGCAGGCTTTCTCGGGTTTCCTTCCTTCAGCGGACCCGGAGCCGGCACCCTTCCCCGAAGCTCTCTGGTCTCTCGGTGCCCCGAACTTCGTCACCTCGTGGGAGAGAGTCTAGCACCCAGGACAAGGAAGGCATATGAAGGGGCGTTCCAGGCCTATTTAGCCTTTTTGGGGGCAGAGAGAGGGGGACTTTGGGGGCAGGAGGAGTTGGTAGTACTTTTCCTGATGTCCTTACGTAGGGCTGGGAAATCGGTGGCCACGGCTCAAAGGCATCGTGCCGCCATTTCCTTTGTTGCCAGGGCCCATGGCATCCTGGACCCGACAGCGTCTTTTACGGTACAGAAAGCGCTGCGTGGGTGGCAACGTCTGGAGGGTCGCAGAGTAGACGTAAGACGACCGATAGGTCTAGACAGGTTGTCCCAGTTGCTGACCACACTCCCTAACACATGCTCGTCCCCGTTCGAGACCTGTTTGTTCCGGACTGCATTTATGCTGGCATTTCACGGGGCTATGAGAGTTAGTGAGCTAGTTGCAAGGAACAAACGGGATGTGACGGGGGGCTTGTGCAGGGAGCAGGTTCAGATCAGGGGTGATGCGATGATTGTCTCCTTTCTCCGGTCCAAGACTGACCAAGATGGGAGGGGGGACTGCACGATCATTCGCAGGATCCCCGAGTCATCCATGTGTCCGGTTCAGTGCTTAGAAGATTACCTAGCACGAAGGGTGGCATCATGGGGGGGGACATTGTTGAGGCATGTAGACGCCACCCCGCTGACGAGGTTTCAGTTTCAGCGGGTGCTTGCAATGGCCATTGCCGCAGCGGGCTTGGACCCGGGTGAATTTGGGACCCATTCCTTTCGTATAGGGGCTGCCACAGAAGCTACAGCCAGGGGTCTTAATGTAGAACAAGTGAAACGGGTGGGGCGTTGGTCCTCCAATTGTTATAAGAGGTATGTGCGATTGCACATGTTGTGAAGCTGTAATCATGTACTCACGCTTCTTGTTTTTTTTGTTTGTTTTCAGTTGCGCAAGCCTACGCGGCAGGGCGGACTGTGCAGTTGACCCAACACCAGGCCGGCGGTCACACATCACCGGCTGAGAGAAAGGAGGTGTGGGTTGTAGGCCACTCATACGTGAGACGGGCCGCAGACGTATTCAAAGCAGGTGATATGATTCACGTACCTGGGGAATACGGGTACAGAGTGTCCTTCTACGGAAGGGGCGGTCTCTGTATTGACCAGTTTCAGGCATTTTTTGAGGGTTTGTTAGAGCGGATGAGGTCACCGCCGTCCATAGTCATAGTACATTTGGGGGGCAATGATCTAGTCACCACCGGTAGACGACTTCTCCTGGAGGCTATGCTTTCCACGGTAAGTTGGTTAGCAAGGAGAGTTCCGGGGTGTACAATTGCGTGGTCTCATATGATCCCACGAAAAGTGTGGCGGGGGGCTATCTCGATCCCTGCTTTGAATCATTCCGTTAAAAAATTGAATAACAAAGTGAGTCGGTTGTTCCGTTCCAAGACATTGCATTCGATCTCGCATAGTTGTATTAATGATGACAGTATGTATTTGGGGGATGGTGTGCATTTGTCGAGGGTGGGCAACGAGTTACTCATAGGTGACTTCCTAGCTTGGTTAAAATCGTTAAAACATGACCTTTAGGTAGGAGTTTGGTGGGGGGTCCGGATAGCCGGTCAACTATCCGGACCTGTGGCGGTAAGGTCATGATCGGTGAGCACTAATTGGTAGATCCCTATGAGTGGGCGTCACCCAACACGGATGGGAGCGCTCGGGGGAGGTGGCCATTGGCCCCTCAATGGGGAGGCGGTCCCGTCTAAGGGCGGGTCGCCGGAAGTTAAGGAAAGGCGGTCATGGCCCCTTCCTGTGTAGGAGGGGTTACAGCCCCCTCCTGAGGAATTTCCCGGGGCCAGGGTCATCTGCGACGGCAGATGCGGTAAGTTGTGTGGGGTGGGGGGAGGTCCACGATACCTTCTAGATACCACACACAAGTATTCGAACGACCTTTAAATGGCGTCGAGTCTTAAGTGCCCCCGACAAGTCAAGGGAAATTGTTAGTAGTTGCACTTGAGGTAAGCCTCTGTGCTGTCGCCCTTCCCAAGTGGGAGGGGTAAGTCTGGTTAGGGATCTTGACACCGGTTATGACCTTGCCGTTGGCCCTTAAACGTTAGGATGTACAATTTCAGTGTTTATAGAGAATGTTTCTGTAGGATGCTAGTTCGGCTAGGAGAACCTCTGTATTAGAGAATATGTTAAGATTAGCCAAACATCGCAAATGTGATAATGAAATTGTACATAATATGAAACGTTTAATGTTTAATTTTTTGTTTTAATAAATACGGCCGCGGGAGGGTCACTCCCTCCCACATCCAAAAACTTTGAAGAACTGTTTCCGGTTTCCCTTCTTTTGGGGATCGTGTTGAGAGGGGGTGGCGGGTATCTCAGCCATATGGAAAGGGGCGACCACTCGGTCCCCCCGAACGTATGGCGGAGTGCCTCGATCCCCCCGGGAAGCCATTTTTGGGCGGGAGGCGCGTCTCGGCTGGTATGCCCGAAGCGGCGTAGCCGGGGCGCGCCTGTTCCCGCCCTAGAGTGGGCTGGCCTAGACACTGACGCAGCCAGCCACGCCCGCGGGACGGGCAGGGGCGGGTTTACGCCCGCCCTGAAGACGGATAAAAGGAGACGCAAGACCGGAAGACGTCCTCTTGTTCTTGTGCTCCGAAGCTGCACCTCCTCGCTACACGTGAGCTCGGGACAGAACAAAGAGCCAATTTTGACCCACCCACCAGCCCCTGAGGACAGCAAGTTGTTGTGCAATAAAGTGGATTTTCTAAGTATGTTCTTCCTTTTTCGTTTACAGGTTGTGAAAGTATCAGTTTTGTGTTTTTCATAATAAAGTATGGTGAATATCATTTAGGTTGTTACGATTAAAAGGACTTGATGTAGTGTTACTTTTTGAGCATGCTCTTTCGGTCGTAGCGACCAATGTTTTCGAAGTTCAAACTGTCGTATTTATTTTTTGGTAGGCGGTAAGGTCATGATCGGTGAGCACTAATTGGTAGATCCCTATGAGTGGGCGTCACCCAACACGGATGGGAGCGCTCGGGGGAGGTGGCCATTGGCCCCTCAATGGGGAGGCGGTCCCGTCTAAGGGCGGGTCGCCGGAAGTTAAGGAAAGGCGGTCATGGCCCCTTCCTGTGTAGGAGGGGTTACAGCCCCCTCCTGAGGAATTTCCCGGGGCCAGGGTCATCTGCGACGGCAGATGCGGTAAGTTGTGTGGGGTGGGGGGAGGTCCACGATACCTTCTAGATACCACACACAAGTATTCGAACGACCTTTAAATGGCGTCGAGTCTTAAGTGCCCCCGACAAGTCAAGGGAAATTGTTAGTAGTTGCACTTGAGGTAAGCCTCTGTGCTGTCGCCCTTCCCAAGTGGGAGGGGTAAGTCTGGTTAGGGATCTTGACACCGGTTATGACCTTGCCGTTGGCCCTTAAACGTTAGGATGTACAATTTCAGTGTTTATAGAAATGTTTCTGTAGGATGCTAGTTCGGCTAGGAGAACCTCTGTATTAGAGAATATGTTAAGATTAGCCAAACATCGCAAATGTGATAATGAAATTGTACATAATATGAAACGTTTAATGTTTAATTTTTTGTTTTAATAAATACGGCCGCGGGAGGGTCACTCCCTCCCACATCCAAAAACTTTGAAGAACTGTTTCCGGTTTCCCTTCTTTTGGGGATCGTGTTGAGAGGGGGTGGCGGGTATCTCAGCCATATGTAATGATGTAACAATGGTTGCAAAATGACACATCCTAGTTGTGTAATGGTGTAACAAAGGTTGCAAAATGACACAGCCTAGTTGTGTAATGAGGTAACAATGGTTGCAAAATGACACAGCCTAGTTGTGTAATGAGGTAACAATGGTTGCAAAATGACACAGCCTAGTTGTGTAATGATGTAACAATGGTTGAAAAATGACACAGCCTTGTTGTGTAATGGTGTAACAATGGTTACACAATGACAAGCCACATTGTGTAATGGTGTAACAATGGTTACAAAATGACACATCCAAGTTGTGTAATGGTGTAACAATGGTTGAAAAATGACACAGCCTTGTTGTGTAATGATGTAACAATGGTTGCAAAATGACACAGCCTAGTTGTGTAATGATGTAACAATGGTTGCAAAATGACACAGCCTAGTTGTGCAATGATGTAACAATGGTTGCAAAATGACACAGCCTAGTTGTGTAATGGTGTAACAATGGTTGCAAAATGACACAGCCTAGTTGTGTAATGATGTAACAATGGTTGCAAAATGACACAGCCTAGTTGTGTAATGATGTAACAATGGTTGAAAAATGACACAGCCTTGTTGTGTAATGATGTAACAATGGTTGCAAAATGACACAGCCTAGTTGTGTAATGGTGTAACAATGGTTGAAAAATGACACAGCCTTGTTGTGTAATGATGTAAAAATGGTTACACAATGACAAGCCACATTGTGTAATGGTGTAACAATGGTTACAAAATGACACAGCCAAGTTGTGTAATGGTGTAACAATGGTTGAAAAATGACACAGCCTTGTTGTGTAATGATGTAACAATGGTTGCAAAATTACACAGCCTAGTTTGTAATGATGTAACAATGGTTGCAAAATGACAGAGCCTAGTTGTGTAATGATGTAACAATGGTTGCACAATGACACACCCTAGTTGTGTAATGGTGTAACAATGGTTGCAAAATGACACAGCCTAGTTGTGTAATGATGTAACAATGGTTGCAAAATGACACAGCCTAGTTGTGCAATGATGTAACAATGGTTGAAAAATGACACAGCCTTGTTGTGTAATGATGTAACAATGGTTGCAAAATGACACAGCCAAGTTGTATAATGGTGTAACAATGGTTACAAAATGACACAGCCACGTTGTATAATGGTGTAACAATGGTTACAAAATGACACAGCCACGTTGTGTAATGGTGTAACAATGGTTACAAAATGACACAGCCATGTTGTGTAGTGGTGTAACAATGATTGAAAAATTACACAGCCTTGTTGTGTAATGGTGTAACAATGGTTACAAAATGACACAGCCAAGTTGTATAATGGTGTAACAATGGTTACAAAATGACACAGCCACGTTGTATAATGGTGTAACAATGGTTACAAAATGACACAGCCACGTTGTGTAATGGTGTAACAATGGTTACAAAATGACACAGCCATGTTGTGTAGTGGTGTAACAATGATTGAAAAATTACACAGCCTTGTTGTGTAATGATGTAACAATGGTTGCAAAATGACACAGCCTAGTTGTGTAATGATGTAAAAATCGTTGCAAAATGACACAGCCTAGTTGTGTAATGATGTAACAATGGTTGCAAAATGAAACAGCCTAGTTGTATAATGATGTAACAATGGTTGCAAAATGACACAGCCTAGTTGTGTAATGGTGTAACAATGGTTGCAAAATGACACAGCCTAGTTGTGTAATGATGTAACAATGGTTGCAAAATGACACAGCCTAGTTGTGTAATGATGTAACAATGGTTGCAAAATGACACAGCCTAGTTGTGTAATGATGTATCAATGGTTGCAAAATGACACAGCCTTGTTGTGTAATGGTGTAACAATGGTTACACAATGACAAGGCACAATGTGTAATGGTGTAACAATGGTTACACAATGACAAGCCACATTGTGTAATGGTGTAACAATGGTTACAAAATGACACCGTCATGTTGTGTAATGGTGTAACAATGGTTAAAAAATGACACAGCGTTGTTGTGTAATGATGTAACAATGGTTGCAAAATGACACAGCCTAGTTGTGTAATGATGTAACAATGGTTGCAAAATGACACAGCCTAGTTGTGTAATGATGTAACAATGGTTGCAAAATGACACAGCCTAGTTGTGTAATGATGTAACAATGGTTGCAAAATGACACAGCCTAGTTGTGTAATGATGTAACAATGGTTGAAAAATTACACTGCCTTGTTGTGTAATGATGTAACAATGGTTGCAAAAGGACACAGCTTAGTTGTGTAATGATGTAACAATGGTTGAAAAATGACACAGCCTTGTTGGGTAATGATGTAACAATGGTTGCAAAATGACACAGCCTAGTTGTGTAATGGTGTAACAATGGTTACAAAATGACACATCTTTGTTGAGTAATGATGTAACAATGGTTGCAAAATGACACAGCCTCTTGGCGTAATGGTGTAACAATGGTTACAAAATGACACAGCCAAGTTGTATAATGGTGTAACAGTGGTTACAAAATGACACAGCCACGTTGTATAATGGTGTAACAATGGTTACAAAATGACACAGCCACGTTGTGTAATGGTGTAACAATGGTTACAAAATGACACAGCCATGTTGTGTAATGGTGTAACAATGGTTACAAAATGACACAGCCATGTTGTGTAGTGGTGTAACAATGATTGAAAAATGACACAGACTTGTTGTGTAATGATGTAACAATGGTTGCAAAATGACACAGCCTAGTTGTGTAATGATGTAACAATGGTTGAAAAATGACACAGCCTAGTTGTGTAATGATGTAACAATGGTTGCAAAATGACACAGCCTAGTTGTGTAATGATGTAACAATGGTTGAAAAATGACACAGCCTTGTTGTGTAATGATGTAACAATGGTTGCAAAATGACACAGCCTAGTTGTGTAATGATGTAACAATGGTTGAAAAATGACACAGCCTAGTTGTGTAATGATGTAACAATGGTTGCACAATGACAAGCCACATTGTGTAATGGTGTAACAATGGTTACAAAATGACACATCCAAGTTGTGTAATGGTGTAACAATGGTTGAAAAATGACACAGCCTTGTTGTGTAATGATGTAACAATGGTTGCAAAATGACACAGCCTAGTTGTGTAATGATGTAACAATGGTTGAAAAATGACACAGCCTTGTTTTGTAATGATGTAACAATGGTTGGAAAATGACACAGCCTTGTTGTGTAATGGTGTAACAATGGTTACACAATGACAAGCCACATTGTGTAATGGTGTAACAATGGTTGCAAAATGACACAGCCTAGTTTGTAATGATGTAACAATGGTTGCAAAATGACAAAGCCTTGTTGTGTAATGATGTAAAAATGGTTGCAAAATGACACAGCCCAGTTGTGTAATGGTGTAACAAAGGTTGCAAAATGACACAGCCTAGTTGTGTAATGATGTAACAATGGTTGCAAAATGACACAGCCTAGTTGTGTAATGATGTAACAATGGTTGCAAAATGACACAGCCTAGTTGTGTAATGATGTAACAATGGTTGAAAAATGACACAGCCTTGTTGTGTAATGGTGTAACAATGGTTACACAATGACAAGCCACATTGTGTAATGGTGTAACAATGGTTACAAAATGACACATCCAAGTTGTGTAATGGTGTAACAATGGTTGAAAAATGACACAGCCTTGTTGTGTAATTATGTAACAATGGTTGCAAAATGACACAGCCTAGTTGTGTAATGATGTAACAATGGTTGCAAAATGACACAGCCTAGTTGTGCAATGATGTAACAATGGTTGCAAAATGACACAGCCTAGTTGTGCAATGATGTAACAATGGTTGCAAAATGACACAGACTAGTTGTGTAATGGTGTAACAATGGTTGCAAAATGACACAGCCTAGTTGTGTAATGATGTAACAATGGTTGCAAAATGACACAGCCTAGTTGTGTAATGATGTAACAATGGTTGAAAAATGACACAGCCTTGTTGTGTAATGATGTAACAATGGTTGGAAAATGACACAGCCTAGTTGTGTAATGATGTAACAATGGTTGAAAAATGACACAGCCTTGTTGTGTAATGGTGTAACAATGGTTACACAATGACAAGCCACATTGTGTAATGGTGTAACAATGGTTACAAAATGACACAGCCAAGTTGTGTAATGGTGTAACAATGGTTGAAAAAGGACACAGCCTTGTTGTGTAATGATGTAACAATGGTTGCAAAATGACACAGCCTAGTTTGTAATGATGTAACAATGGTTGCAAAATGACACAGCCTAGTTGTGTAATGATGTAACAATGGTTGCAAAATGACACACCCTAGTTGTGTAATGGTGTAACAATGGTTGCAAAATGACACAGCCTAGTTGTGTAATGATGTAACAATGGTAGCAAAATGACACAGCCTAGTTGTGTAATGATGTAACAATGGTTGAAAAATGACACAGCCTTGTTGTGTAATGATGTAACAATGGTTGCAAAATGACACAGCCTAGTTGTGTAATGGTGTAACAATGGTTACAAAATGACACATCCTTGTTGTGTAATGATGTAACAATGGTTGCAAAATGACACAGCCTTTTGGCGTAATGGTGTAACAATGGTTACAAAATGACACAGCCAAGTTGTATAATGGTGTAACAATGGTTACAAAATGACACAGCCACGTTGTATAATGGTGTAAAAATGGTTACAAAATGACACAGCCACGTTGTGTAATGGTGTGACAATGGTTACAAAATGACACAGCCATGTTGTGTAATGGTGTAACAATGATTGAAAAATGACACAGCCTTGTTGTGTAATGATGTAACAATGGTTGCAAAATGACACAGCCTAGTTGTGTAGTGATGTAAAAATGGTTGCAATATGATACAGCCTATTTGTGTAATGATGTAACAATGGTTGCAAAATGACACAGCCTAGTTGTGTAATGATGTAACAATGGTTGCAAAATGACACAGCCTAGTTGTGTAATGATGAAACAATGGTTGCAAAATGACACTGCCTAGTTGTGTAATGATGTTACAATGGTTGCAAAATGACACAGCCTAGTTGTGTAATGGTGTAACAATGGTTGCAAAATGACACAGCCTAGTTGTGTAATGATGTAACAATGGTTGCAAAATGACACAGCCACATTGTGTAATGATGTAACAATGGTTGCAAAATGACACAGCCTAGTTGTGTAATGATGTAACAATGGTTGAAAAATGACACAGCCTAGTTGTGTAATGATGTAACAATGGTTGCAAAATGACACAGCCTAGTTGTGTAATGGTGTAACAATGGTTACAAAATGACACATCCTTGTTGTGTAATGATGTAACAATGGTTGCAAAATGACACAGCCTCTTGGCGTAATGGTGTAACAATGGTTACAAAATGACACAGCCAAGTTGTATAATGGTGTAACAATGGTTACAAAATGACACAGCCACATTGTATAATCGTGTAACAATGGTTACAAAATGACACAGCCACGTTGTGTAATGGTGTGTAATGATTGAAAAATGACACAGCCTTGTTGTGTAATGATGTAACAATGGTTGCAAAATGACACAGCCTAGTTGTGTAATGATGTAAAAATGGTTGCAAAATCACACAGCCTAGTTGTGTAATGATGTAACAATGGTTGCAAAATGACACAGCCTAGTTGTGTAATGGTGTAACAATGGTTGCAAAATGACACAGCCTAGTTGTGTAATGAAGTAACAATGGTTGCAAAATGACACAGCCACGTAGTGTAATGGTGTAAATGGTTGCAAAATGACACAGCCACGTTGTGTAATGATGTAACAATGGTTGAAAAATGACACAGCCTTGTTGTGTAATGGTGTAACAATGGTTACACAATGACAAGCCACATTGTGTAATGGTGTAACAATGGTTACAAAATGACACAGCCATGTTGTGTAATGGTGTAACAATGGTTGCAAAATTACACAGCCTAGTTGTGTAATAATGTAACAATGGTTGCAAAATGACACAGCCTAGTTGTGTAATGGTGTAACAATGGTTGCAAAATGACACAGCCTAGTTGTGTAATGATGTAACAATGGTTGCAAAATGACACAGCCACGTTGTGTAATGGTGTAACAATGATTGAAAAATGACACAGCCTAGTTGTGTAATGATGTAACAATGGTTGCAAAATGACACAGCCTAGTTGTGTAATGGTGTAACAATGGTTGCAAAATGACACAGCCTAGTTGTGTAATGATGTAACAATGGTTGCAAAATGACACAGCCTAGTTGTCTAATGATGTAACAATGGTTGCAAAATGACACAGCCTAGTTGTGTAATGATGTAACAATGGTTGAAAAATGACACAGCCTTGTTGTGTAATGGTGTAACAATGGTTACACAATGACAAGCCACATTGTGTAATGGTGTAACAATGGTTACAAAATGACACAGCCAAGTTGTGTAATGGTGTAACAATGGTTGAAAAATGACACAGCCTTGTTGTGTAATGATGTAACAATGGTTGCAAAATGACACAGCCTAGTTGTGTAATGGTGTAACAATGGTTGCAAAATGACACAGCCTAGTTGTGTAATGATGTAACAATGGTTGAAAAATGACACAGCCTTGTTGTGTAATGATGTAACAATGGTTGCAAAATGACACAGCCTAGTTGTGTAATGATGTAACAATGGTTGAAAAATGACACAGCCTAGTTGTGTAATGATGTAACAATGGTTGCAAAATGACACAGCCTAGTTGTGTAATGGTGTAACAATGGTTACAAAATGACACAGCCTTGTTGTGTAATGATGTAACAATGGTTGCAAAATGACACAGCCTAGCTGTGTAATGATGTAAAAATGGTTGCAAAATGACACAGCCTAGTTGTGTAATGATGTAACAATGGTTGCAAAATGACACAGCCTAGTTGTGTAATGGTGTAACAATGGTTGCAAAATGACACAGCCTAGTTGTGTAATGATGTAACAATGGTTGCAAAATGACACAGCCACGTTGTGTAATGGTGTAACAATGGTTTCAAAATGACACAGCCTAGTTGTGTAATGATGTAACAATGGTTGCAAAATGACACAGCCTAGTTGTGTAATGATGTAACAATGGTTGCAAAATGACGCAGCCTAGTTGTATAATGATGTAACATTGGGTGAAAAATGACACAGCCTTGTTGTGTAATGGTGTAACAATGATTACACAATGACAAGCCACATTGTGTAATGGTGTAACAATGGTTACAAAATGACGCAGCCAAGTTGTGTAATGGTGTAACAATGGTTGAAAAAAGACACAGCCTTGTTGTGTAATGATGTAAGAATGGTTGCAAAATGACACAGCCTAGTTGTGTAATGATGTAACAATGGTTGCAAAATGACACAGCCTAGTTGTGTAATGATGTAACATTGGTTGCAAAATGACACAGCCTAGTTGTGTAATGGTGTAACAATGGTTGCAAAATGACACAGCCTAGTTGTGTAATGATGTAACAATGGTTGTAAAATGACACAGCCTAGTTGTGTAATGATGTAACAATGGTTGAAAAATGACAAAGCTTTGTTGTGTAATGATGTAACAATGGTTGCAAAATGACACAGCCTAGTTTTGTAATGATGTAACAATGGTTGAAAAATGACAAAGCCTTGTTGTGTAATGATGTAACAATGGTTGCAAAATGACACAGCCTAGTTGTGTAATGGTGTAACAATGGTTACCAAATGACACATCCTTGTTGTGAAATGATGTAACAATGGTTGCAGAATGACACAGCCTAGTTGTAGAATAGTGTAACAATGGTTACAAAATGACACAGCCACGTTGTGTAATGGTGTAACAATGGTTACAAAATGACACAGCCATGTTGTGTAGTGATGTAACAATGATTGAAAAATGACACAGCCTTGTTGTGTAATGATGTAACAATGGTTGCAAAATGACACAGCCTAGTTGTGTAATGATGTAAAAATCGTTGCAAAATGACACAGCCTAGTTGTGTAATGATGTAACAATGGTTGCAAAATGAAACAGCCTAGTTGTATAATGATGTAACAATGCTTGCAAAATGACACAGCCTAGTTGTGTAATGGTGTAACAATGGTTGCAAAATGACACAGCCTAGTTGTGTAATGATGTAACAATGGTTGCAAAATGACACAGCCACGTTGTGTAATGGTGTAAATGGTTGCAAAATGACACAGCCTAGTTGTGTAATGGTGTAACAATGGTTACAAAATGACACAGCCACGTTGTATAATGGTGTAACAATGGTTACAAAATGACACAGCCACGTTGTGTAATGGTGTGTAATGATTGAAAAATGACACAGCCTTGTTGTGTAATGATGTAACAATGGTTGCAAAATGACACAGCCTAGCTGTGTAATGATGTAAAAATGGTTGCAAAATCACACAGCCTAGTTGTGTAACGATGTAACAATGGTTGCAAAATGACACAGCCTAGTTGTGTAATGGTGTAACAATGGTTGCAAAATGACACAGCTTAGTTGTGTAATGATGTAACAATGGTTGCAAAATGACACAGCCACGTAGTGTAATGGTGTAAATGGTTGCAAAATGACACAGCCACGTTGTGTAATGATGTAACAATGGTTGAAAAATGACACAGCCTTGTTGTGTAATGGTGTAACAATGGTTACACAATGACAAGCCACATTGTGTAATGGTGTAATAATGGTTACAAAATGACACAGCCATGTTGTGTAATGGTGTAACAATGGTTGCAAAATGACACAGCCTAGTTGTGTAATGGTGTAACAATGGTTGCAAAATGACACAGCCTAGTTGTGTAATGATGTAACAATGGTTGCAAAATGACACAGCCTAGTTGTGTAATGATGTAACAATGGTTGAAAAATGACACAGCCTTGTTGTGTAATGATGTAACAATGGTTGCAAAATGACACAGCCTAGTTGTGTAATGATGTAACAATGGTTGAAAAATGACACAGCCTAGTTGTGTAATGATGTAACAATGGTTGCAAAATGACACAGCCTAGTTGTGTAATGATGTAACAATGGTTGAAAAATGACACAGCCTTGTTGTGTAATGATGTAACAATGGTTGCAAAATGACACAGCCTAGTTGTGTAATGATGTAAAAATGGTTGCAAAATGACACAGCCTAGTTGTGTAATGATGTAACAATGGTTGCAAAATGACACAGCCTAGTTGTGTAATGATGTAACAATGGTTGCAAAATGACACAGCCTAGTTGTGTAATGGTGTAACAATGGTTACAAAATGACACATCCTTGTTGTGTAATGATGTAACAATGGTTGCAAAATGACACAGCCTCTTGGCGTAATGGTGTAACAATGGTTACAAAATGACACAGTCAAGTTGTATAATGGTGTAACAATGGTTACAAAATGACACAGCCACATTGTATAATGGTGTAACAATGGTTACAAAATGACACAGCCACGTTGTGTAATGGTGTGTAATGATTGAAAAATGACACAGCCTTGTTGTGTAATGATGTAACAATGGTTGCAAAATGACACAGCCTAGTTGTGTAATGATGTAAAAATGGTTGCAAAATGACACAGCCTAGTTGTGTAATGGTGTAACAATGGTTACAAAATGACACAGCCAAGTTGTGTAATGGTGTAACAATGGTTGAAAAAGGACACAGCCTTGTTGTGTAATAATGTAACAATGGTTGCAAAATGACACAGCCTAGTTGTGTAATGATGTAACAATGGTTGCAAAATGACACAGCCTAGTTGTGTAATGATGTAACAATGGTTGAAAAATGACACAGCCTTGTTGTGTAATGATGTAACAATGGTTGCAAAATGACACAGCCTAGTTGTGTAATGATGTAACAATGGTTGAAAAATGACACAGCCTAGTTGTGTAATGATGTAACAATGGTTGCAAAATGACACAGCCTAGTTGTGTAATGGTGTAACAATGGTTACAAAATGACACATCCTTGTTGTGTAATGATGTAACAATGGTTGCAAAATGACACAGCCTCTTAGCGTAATGGTGTAACAATGGTTACAAAATGACACAGCCAAGTTGTATAATGGTGTAACAATGGTTACAAAATGACACAGCCACGTTGTATAATGGTGTAACAATGGTTACAAAATGACACAGCCACGTTGTGTAATGGTGTAACAATGGTTACAAAATGACACAGCCATGTTGTGTAATGGTGTAACAATGATTGAAAAATGACACAGCCTTGTTGTGTAATGATGTAACAATGGTTGCAAAATGACACAGCCTAGTTGTGTAATGATGTAAAAATGGTTGCAAAATGACACAGCCTAGTTGTGTAATGATGTAACAATGGTTGCAAAATGACACAGCCTAGTTGTGTAATGATGTAACAATGGTTGCAAAATGACACAGCCTAGTTGTGTAATGGTGTAACAAAGGTTGCAAAATGACACAGCCTAGTTGTGTAATGAGGTAACAATGGTTGCAAAATGACACAGCCTAGTTGTGTAATGAGGTAACAATGGTTGCAAAATGACACAGCCTAGTTGTGTAATGATGTAACAATGGTTGAAAAATGACACAGCCTTGTTGTGTAATGGTGTAACAATGGTTACACAATGACAAGCCACATTGTGTAATGGTGTAACAATGGTTACAAAATGACACATCCAAGTTGTGTAATGGTGTAACAATGGTTGAAAAATGACACAGCCTTGTTGTGTAATGATGTAACAATGGTTGCAAAATGACACAGCCTAGTTGTGTAATGATGTAACAATGGTTGCAAAATGACACAGCCTAGTTGTGCAATGATGTAACAATGGTTGCAAAATGACACAGCCTAGTTGTGTAATGGTGTAACAATGGTTGCAAAATGACACAGCCTAGTTGTGTAATGATGTAACAATGGTTGCAAAATGACACAGCCTAGTTGTGTAATGATGTAACAATGGTTGAAAAATGACACAGCCTTGTTGTGTAATGATGTAACAATGGTTGCAAAATGACACAGCCTAGTTGTGTAATGGTGTAACAATGGTTGAAAAATGACACAGCCTTGTTGTGTAATGATGTAAAAATGGTTACACAATGACAAGCCACATTGTGTAATGGTGTAACAATGGTTACAAAATGACACAGCCAAGTTGTGTAATGGTGTAACAATGGTTGAAAAATGACACAGCCTTGTTGTGTAATGATGTAACAATGGTTGCAAAATTACACAGCCTAGTTTGTAATGATGTAACAATGGTTGCAAAATGACACAGCCTAGTTGTGTAATGATGTAACAATGGTTGCACAATGACACACCCTAGTTGTGTAATGGTGTAACAATGGTTGCAAAATGACACAGCCTAGTTGTGTAATGATGTAACAATGGTTGCAAAATGACACAGCCTAGTTGTGCAATGATGTAACAATGGTTGAAAAATGACACAGCCTTGTTGTGTAATGATGTAACAATGGTTGCAAAATGACACAGCCTAGTTGTGTAATGGTGTAACAATGGTTACAAAATGACACATCCTTGCTGTGTAATGATGTAACAATGGTTGCAAAATGACACAGCCTCTTGGCGTAATGGTGTAACAATGGTTACAAAATGACACAGCCAAGTTGTATAATGGTGTAACAATGGTTACAAAATGACACAGCCACGTTGTATAATGGTGTAACAATGGTTACAAAATGACACAGCCACGTTGTGTAATGGTGTGACAATGGTTACAAAATGACACAGCCATGTTGTGTAATGGTGTAACAATGATTGAAAAATGACACAGCCTTGTTGTGTAATGATGTAACAATGGTTGCAAAATGACACAGCCTAGTTGTATAATGATGTAAAAATGGTTGCAACATGACACAGCCTAGTTGTGTAATGATGTAACAATGGTTGCAAAATGACACAGCCTAGTTGTGTAATGATGTAACAATGGTTGCAAAATGACACAGCCTAGTTGTGTAATGATGTAACAATGGTTGCAAAATGACACAGCCTAGTTGTGTAATGATGTTACAATGGTTGCAAAATGGCACAGCCTAGTTGTGTAATGGTGTAACAATGGTTGCAAAATGACACAGCCTAGTTGTGTAATGATGTAACAATGGTTGCAAAATGACACAGCCACGTTGTGTAATGGTGTAACAATGGTTGCAAAATGACACAGCCTAGTTGTGTAATGATGTAACAATGGTTGCAAAATGACACAGCCTAGTTGTGTAATGGTGTAACAATGGTTGCAAAATGACACAGCCTAGTTGTCTAATGATGTAACAATGGTTGCAAAATGACACAGCCTAGTTGTTTAATGATGTAACAATGGTTGCCAAATGACACAGCCACGTTGTGTAATGGTGTAACAATGGTTGCAAAATGACACAGCCTAGTTGTGTAATGATGTAACAATGGTTGCAAAATGACACAGCCTAGTTGTGTAATGATGTAACAATGGTTGCAAAATGACACAACCTAGTTGTGTAATGATGTAACAATGGGTGAAAAATGACACAGCCTTGTTGTGTAATGGTCTAACAATGGTTACACAATGACAAGCCACATTGTGTAATGGTGTAACAATGGTTGCCAAATGACACAGCCACGTTGTGTAATGGTGTAACAATGGTTGCAAAATGACACAGCCTAGTTGTGTAATGATGTAAAAATCGTTGCAAAATGACACAGCCTAGTTGTGTAATGATATAACAATGGTTGCAAAATGAAACAGCCTAGTTGTATAATGATGTAACAATGGTTGCAAAATGACACAGCCTAGTTGTGTAATGGTGTAACAATGGTTGCAAAATGACACAGCCTAGTTGTGTAATGATGTAACAATGGTTGCAAAATGACACAGCCTAGTTGTGTAATGATGTAACAATGGTTGCAAAATGACACAGCCTAGTTGTGTAATGATGTAACAATGGTTGAAAAATGACACAGCTTTGTTGTGTAATGATGTAACAATGGTTGCAAAATGACACAGCCTAGTTTTGTAATGATGTAACAATGGTTGAAAAATGACAAAGCCTTGTTGTGTAATGATGTAACAATGGTTGCAAAATGACACAGCCTAGTTGTGTAATGGTGTAACAATGGTTACCAAATGACACATCCTTGTTGTGAAATGATGTAACAATGGTTGCAAAATGACACAGCCTAGTTGTAGAATAGTGTAACAATGGTTACAAAATGACACAGCCACGTTGTGTAATGGTGTAACAATGGTTACAAAATGACACAGCCATGTTGTGTAGTGGTGTAACAATGATTGAAAAATGACACAGCCTTGTTGTGTAATGATGTAACAATGGTTGCAAAATGACACAGCCTAGTTGTGTAATGATGTAAAAATCGTTGCAAAATGACACAGCCTAGTTGTGTAATGATGTAACAATGGTTGCAAAATGAAACAGCCTAGTTGTATAATGATGTAACAATGGTTGCAAAATGACACAGCCTAGTTGTGTAATGGTGTAACAATGGTTGCAAAATGACACAGCCTAGTTGTGTAATGATGTAACAATGGTTGCAAAATGACACAGCCACGTTGTGTAATGGTGTAAATGGTTGCAAAATGACACAGCCTAGTTGTGTAATGGTGTAACAATGGTTGCAAAATGACACAGCCTAGTTGTGTAATGATGTATCAATGGTTGCAAAATGACACAGCCACGTAGTGTAATGGTGTAAATGGTTGCAAAATGACACAGCCACGTTGTGTAATGATGTAACAATGGTTGAAAAATGACACAGCCTTGTTGTGTAATGGTGTAACAATGGTTACACAATGACAAGCCACATTGTGTAATGCTGTAACAATGGTTACAAAATGACACAGCCATGTTGTGTAATGGTGTAACAATGGTTGCAAAATGACACAGCCTAGTTGTGTAATGGTGTAACAATGGTTGCAAAATGACACAGCCTAGTTGTGTAATGATGTAACAATGGTTGCAAAATGACACAGCCTAGTTGTGTAATGATGTAACAATGGTTGAAAAATGACACAGCCTTGTTGTGTAATGTAACAATGGTTGCAAAATGACACAGCCTAGTTGTGTAATGATGTAACAATTGTTGAAAAATGACACAGCCTAGTTGTGTAATGATGTAACAATGGTTGCAAAATGACACAGCCTAGTTGTGTAATGATGTAACAATGGTTGAAAAATGACACAGCCTTGTTGTGTAATGATGTAACAATGGTTGCAAAATGACAGAGCCTAGTTGTGTAATGATGTAACAATGGTTGAAAAATGACACAGCCTAGTTGTGTAATGATGTAACAATGGTTGCAAAATGACACAGCCTAGTTGTGTAATGGTGTAACAATGGTTACAAAATGACACATCCTTGTTGTGTAATGATGTAACAATGGTTGCAAAATGACACAGCCTCTTGGCGTAATGGTGTAACAATGGTTACAAAATGACACAGCCAAGTTGTATAATGGTGTAACAATGGTTACAAAATGACACAGCCACATTGTATAATCGTGTAACAATGGTTACAAAATGACACAGCCACGTTGTGTAATGGTGTGTAATGATTGAAAAATGACACAGCCTTGTTGTGTAATGATGTAACAATGGTTGCAAAATGACACAGCCTAGTTGTGTAATGATGTAAAAATGGTTGCAAAATGACACAGCCTAGTTGTGTAATGATGTAACAATGGTTGCAAAATGACACAGCCACGTTGTGTAATGATGTAACAATGGTTGAAAAATGACACAGCCTTGTTGTGTAATGGTGTACCAATGGTTACACAATGACAAGCCACATTGTGTAATGGTGTAACAATGGTTACAAAATGACACAGCCATGTTGTGTAATGGTGTAACAATGGTTGCAAAATGACACAGCCTAATTGTGTAATGATGTAACAATGGTTGCAAAATGACACAGCCTAGTTGTGTAATGGTGTAACAATGGTTGCAAAATGACACAGCCTAGTTGTGTAATGATGTAACAATGGTTGCAAAATGACACAGCCACGTTGTGTAATGGTGTAACAATGGTTGCAAAATGACACAGCCTAGTTGTGTAATGATGTAACAATGGTTGCAAAATGACACAGCCTAGTTGTGTAATGGTGTAACAATGGTTGCAAAATGACACAGCCTAGTTGTGTAATGATGTAACAATGGTTGCAAAATGACACAGCCTAGTTGTCTAATGATGTAACAATGGTTGCAAAATGACACAGCCTAGTTGTGTAATGATGTAACAATGGTTGCAAAATGACACAGCCTTGTTGTGTAATGATGTAACAATGGTTGCAAAATGACACAGCCTAGTTGTGTAATGGTGTAACAATGGTTACAAAATGACACATCCTTGTTGTGTAATGATGTAACAATGGTTGCAAAATGACACAGCCTCTTGGCGTAATGGTGTAACAATGGTTACAAAATGACACAGCCAAGTTGTATAATGGTGTAACAATGGTTACAAAATGACACAGCCACGTTGTATAATGGTGTAACAATGGTTACAAAATGACACAGCCACGTTGTGTAATGGTGTAACAATGGTTGCAAAATGACACAGCCTAGTTGTGTAATGATGTAACAATGGTTGAAAAATGACACAGCCTTGTTGTGTAATGATGTAACAATGGTTGGAAAATGACACAGCCTAGTTGTGTAATGATGTAACAATGGTTGAAAAATGACACAGCCTTGTTGTGTAATGGTGTAACAATGGTTACACAATGACAAGCCACATTGTGTAATGGTGTAACAATGGTTACAAAATGACACAGCCAAGTTGTGTAATGGTGTAACAATGGTTGAAAAAGGACACAGCCTTGTTGTGTAATGATGTAACAATGGTTGCAAAATGACACAGCCTAGTTTGTAATGATGTAACAATGGTTGCAAAATGACACAGCCTAGTTGTGTAATGATGTAACAATGGTTGCAAAATGACACACCCTAGTTGTGTAATGGTGTAACAATGGTTGCAAAATGACACAGCCTAGTTGTGTAATGATGTAACAATGGTAGCAAAATGACACAGCCTAGTTGTGTAATGATGTAACAATGGTTGAAAAATGACACAGCCTTGTTGTGTAATGATGTAACAATGGTTGCAAAATGACACAGCCTAGTTGTGTAATGGTGTAACAATGGTTACAAAATGACACAGCCTTGTTGTGTAATGATGTAACAATGGTTGCAAAATGACACAGCCTAGCTGTGTGATGATGTAAAAATGGTTGCAAAATGACACAGCCTAGTTGTGTAATGATGTAACAATGGTTGCAAAATGACACAACCTAGTTGTGTAATGGTGTAACAATGGTTGCAAAATGACACAGCCTAGTTGTGTAATGATGTAACAATGGTTGCAAAATGACACAGCCACGTTGTGTAATGGTGTAACAATGGTTTCAAAATGACACAGCCTAGTTGTGTAATGATGTAACAATGGTTGCAAAATGACACAGCCTAGTTGTGTAATGATGTAACAATGGTTGCAAAATGACGCAGCCTAGTTGTATAATGATGTAACATTGGGTGAAAAATGACACAGCCTTGTTGTGTAATGGTGTAACAATGATTACACAATGACAAGCCACATTGTGTAATGGTGTAACAATGGTTACAAAATGACGCAGCCAAGTTGTGTAATGGTGTAACAATGGTTGAAAAAAGACACAGCCTTGTTGTGTAATGATGTAAGAATGGTTGCAAAATGACACAGCCTAGTTGTGTAATGATGTAACAATGGTTGCAAAATGACACAGCCTAGTTGTGTAATGATGTAACATTGGTTGCAAAATGACACAGCCTAGTTGTGTAATGGTGTAACAATGGTTGCAAAATGACACAGCCTAGTTGTGTAATGATGTAACAATGGTTGTAAAATGACACAGCCTAGTTGTGTAATGATGTAACAATGGTTGAAAAATGACAAAGCTTTGTTGTGTAATGATGTAACAATGGTTGCAAAATGACACAGCCTAGTTTTGTAATGATGTAACAATGGTTGAAAAATGACAAAGCCTTGTTGTGTAATGATGTAACAATGGTTGCAAAATGACACAGCCTAGTTGTGTAATGGTGTAACAATGGTTACCAAATGACACATCCTTGTTGTGAAATGATGTAACAATGGTTGCAGAATGACACAGCCTAGTTGTAGAATAGTGTAACAATGGTTACAAAATGACACAGCCACGTTGTGTAATGGTGTAACAATGGTTACAAAATGACACAGCCATGTTGTGTAGTGATGTAACAATGATTGAAAAATGACACAGCCTTGTTGTGTAATGATGTAACAATGGTTGCAAAATGACACAGCCTAGTTGTGTAATGATGTAAAAATCGTTGCAAAATGACACAGCCTAGTTGTGTAATGATGTAACAATGGTTGCAAAATGAAACAGCCTAGTTGTATAATGATGTAACAATGCTTGCAAAATGACACAGCCTAGTTGTGTAATGGTGTAACAATGGTTGCAAAATGACACAGCCTAGTTGTGTAATGATGTAACAATGGTTGCAAAATGACACAGCCACGTTGTGTAATGGTGTAAATGGTTGCAAAATGACACAGCCTAGTTGTGTAATGGTGTAACAATGGTTACAAAATGACACAGCCACGTTGTATAATGGTGTAACAATGGTTACAAAATGACACAGCCACGTTGTGTAATGGTGTGTAATGATTGAAAAATGACACAGCCTTGTTGTGTAATGATGTAACAATGGTTGCAAAATGACACAGCCTAGCTGTGTAATGATGTAAAAATGGTTGCAAAATCACACAGCCTAGTTGTGTAACGATGTAACAATGGTTGCAAAATGACACAGCCTAGTTGTGTAATGGTGTAACAATGGTTGCAAAATGACACAGCCTAGTTGTGTAATGATGTAACAATGGTTGCAAAATGACACAGCCACGTAGTGTAATGGTGTAAATGGTTGCAAAATGACACAGCCACGTTGTGTAATGATGTAACAATGGTTGAAAAATGACACAGCCTTGTTGTGTAATGGTGTAACAATGGTTACACAATGACAAGCCACATTGTGTAATGGTGTAATAATGGTTACAAAATGACACAGCCATGTTGTGTAATGGTGTAACAATGGTTGCAAAATGACACAGCCTAGTTGTGTAATGGTGTAACAATGGTTGCAAAATGACACAGCCTAGTTGTGTAATGATGTAACAATGGTTGCAAAATGACACAGCCTAGTTGTGTAATGATGTAACAATGGTTGAAAAATGACACAGCCTTGTTGTGTAATGATGTAACAATGGTTGCAAAATGACACAGCCTAGTTGTGTAATGATGTAACAATGGTTGAAAAATGACACAGCCTAGTTGTGTAATGATGTAACAATGGTTGCAAAATGACACAGCCTAGTTGTGTAATGATGTAACAATGGTTGAAAAATGACACAGCCTTGTTGTGTAATGATGTAACAATGGTTGCAAAATGACACAGCCTAGTTGTGTAATGATGTAAAAATGGTTGCAAAATGACACAGCCTAGTTGTGTAATGATGTAACAATGGTTGCAAAATGACACAGCCTAGTTTTGTAATGATGTAACAATGGTTGCAAAATGACACAGCCTAGTTGTGTAATGGTGTAACAATGGTTACAAAATGACACATCCTTGTTGTGTAATGATGTAACAATGGTTGCAAAATGACACAGCCTCTTGGCGTAATGGTGTAACAATGGTTACAAAATGACACAGTCAAGTTGTATAATGGTGTAACAATGGTTACAAAATGACACAGCCACATTGTATAATGGTGTAACAATGGTTACAAAATGACACAGCCACGTTGTGTAATGGTGTGTAATGATTGAAAAATGACACAGCCTTGTTGTGTAATGATGTAACAATGGTTGCAAAATGACACAGCCTAGTTGTGTAATGATGTAAAAATGGTTGCAAAATGACACAGCCTAGTTGTGTAATGGTGTAACAATGGTTACAAAATGACACAGCCAAGTTGTGTAATGGTGTAACAATGGTTGAAAAAGGACACAGCCTTGTTGTGTAATAATGTAACAATGGTTGCAAAATGACACAGCCTAGTTGTGTAATGATGTAACAATGGTTGCAAAATGACACAGCCTAGTTGTGTAATGATGTAACAATGGTTGAAAAATGACACAGCCTTGTTGTGTAATGATGTAACAATGGTTGCAAAATGACACAGCCTAGTTGTGTAATGATGTAACAATGGTTGAAAAATGACACAGCCTAGTTGTGTAATGATGTAACAATGGTTGCAAAATGACACAGCCTAGTTGTGTAATGGTGTAACAATGGTTACAAAATGACACATCCTTGTTGTGTAATGATGTAACAATGGTTGCAAAATGACACAGCCTCTTAGCGTAATGGTGTAACAATGGTTACAAAATGACACAGCCAAGTTGTATAATGGTGTAACAATGGTTACAAAATGACACAGCCACGTTGTATAATGGTGTAACAATGGTTACAAAATGACACAGCCACGTTGTGTAATGGTGTAACAATGGTTACAAAATGACACAGCCATGTTGTGTAATGGTGTAACAATGATTGAAAAATGACACAGCCTTGTTGTGTAATGATGTAACAATGGTTGCAAAATGACACAGCCTAGTTGTGTAATGATGTAAAAATGGTTGCAAAATGACACAGCCTAGTTGTGTAATGATGTAACAATGGTTGCAAAATGACACAGCCTAGTTGTGTAATGATGTAACAATGGTTGCAAAATGACACAGCCTAGTTGTGTAATGGTGTAACAAAGGTTGCAAAATGACACAGCCTAGTTGTGTAATGAGGTAACAATGGTTGCAAAATGACACAGCCTAGTTGTGTAATGAGGTAACAATGGTTGCAAAATGACACAGCCTAGTTGTGTAATGATGTAACAATGGTTGAAAAATGACACAGCCTTGTTGTGTAATGGTGTAACAATGGTTACACAATGACAAGCCACATTGTGTAATGGTGTAACAATGGTTACAAAATGACACATCCAAGTTGTGTAATGGTGTAACAATGGTTGAAAAATGACACAGCCTTGTTGTGTAATGATGTAACAATGGTTGCAAAATGACACAGCCTAGTTGTGTAATGATGTAACAATGGTTGCAAAATGACACAGCCTAGTTGTGCAATGATGTAACAATGGTTGCAAAATGACACAGCCTAGTTGTGTAATGGTGTAACAATGGTTGCAAAATGACACAGCCTAGTTGTGTAATGATGTAACAATGGTTGCAAAATGACACAGCCTAGTTGTGTAATGATGTAACAATGGTTGAAAAATGACACAGCCTTGTTGTGTAATGATGTAACAATGGTTGCAAAATGACACAGCCTAGTTGTGTAATGGTGTAACAATGGTTGAAAAATGACACAGCCTTGTTGTGTAATGATGTAAAAATGGTTACACAATGACAAGCCACATTGTGTAATGGTGTAACAATGGTTACAAAATGACACAGCCAAGTTGTGTAATGGTGTAACAATGGTTGAAAAATGACACAGCCTTGTTGTGTAATGATGTAACAATGGTTGCAAAACTACACAGCCTAGTTTGTAATGATGTAACAATGGTTGCAAAATGACACAGCCTAGTTGTGTAATGATGTAACAATGGTTGCACAATGACACACCCTAGTTGTGTAATGGTGTAACAATGGTTGCAAAATGACACAGCCTAGTTGTGTAATGATGTAACAATGGTTGCAAAATGACACAGCCTAGTTGTGCAATGATGTAACAATGGTTGAAAAATGACACAGCCTTGTTGTGTAATGATGTAACAATGGTTGCAAAATGACACAGCCTAGTTGTGTAATGGTGTAACAATGGTTACAAAATGACACATCCTTGCTGTGTAATGATGTAACAATGGTTGCAAAATGACACAGCCTCTTGGCGTAATGGTGTAACAATGGTTACAAAATGACACAGCCAAGTTGTATAATGGTGTAACAATGGTTACAAAATGACACAGCCACGTTGTATAATGGTGTAACAATGGTTACAAAATGACACAGCCACGTTGTGTAATGGTGTGACAATGGTTACAAAATGACACAGCCATGTTGTGTAATGGTGTAACAATGATTGAAAAATGACACAGCCTTGTTGTGTAATGATGTAACAATGGTTGCAAAATGACACAGCCTAGTTGTATAATGATGTAAAAATGGTTGCAACATGACACAGCCTAGTTGTGTAATGATGTAACAATGGTTGCAAAATGACACAGCCTAGTTGTGTAATGATGTAACAATGGTTGCAAAATGACACAGCCTAGTTGTGTAATGATGTAACAATGGTTGCAAAATGACACAGCCTAGTTGTGTAATGATGTTACAATGGTTGCAAAATGGCACAGCCTAGTTGTGTAATGGTGTAACAATGGTTGCAAAATGACACAGCCTAGTTGTGTAATGATGTAACAATGGTTGCAAAATGACACAGCCACGTTGTGTAATGGTGTAACAATGGTTGCAAAATGACACAGCCTAGTTGTGTAATGATGTAACAATGGTTGCAAAATGACACAGCCTAGTTGTGTAATGGTGTAACAATGGTTGCAAAATGACACAGCCTAGTTGTGTAATGATGTAACAATGGTTGCAAAATGACACAGCCTAGTTGTGTAATGATGTAACAATGGTTGCCAAATGACACAGCCACGTTGTGTAATGGTGTAACAATGGTTGCAAAATGACACAGCCTAGTTGTGTAATGATGTAACAATGGTTGCAAAATGACACAGCCTAGTTGTGTAATGATGTAACAATGGTTGCAAAATGACACAACCTAGTTGTGTAATGATGTAACAATGGGTGAAAAATGACACAGCCTTGTTGTGTAATGGTCTAACAATGGTTACACAATGACAAGCCACATTGTGTAATGGTGTAACAATGGTTGCCAAATGACACAGCCACGTTGTGTAATGGTGTAACAATGGTTGCAAAATGACACAGCCTAGTTGTGTAATGATTTAAAAATCGTTGCAAAATGACACAGCCTAGTTGTGTAATGATATAACAATGGTTGCAAAATGAAACAGCCTAGTTGTATAATGATGTAACAATGGTTGCAAAATGACACAGCCTAGTTGTGTAATGGTGTAACAATGGTTGCAAAATGACACAGCCTAGTTGTGTAATGATGTAACAATGGTTGCAAAATGACACAGCCTAGTTGTGTAATTATGTAACAATGGTTGCAAAATGACACAGCCTAGTTGTGTAATGATGTAACAATGGTTGAAAAATGACACAGCTTTGTTGTGTAATGATGTAACAATGGTTGCAAAATGACACAGCCTAGTTTTGTAATGATGTAACAATGGTTGAAAAATGACAAAGCCTTGTTGTGTAATGATGTAACAATGGTTGCAAAATGACACAGCCTAGTTGTGTAATGGTGTAACAATGGTTACCAAATGACACATCCTTGTTGTGAAATGATGTAACAATGGTTGCAAAATGACACAGCCTAGTTGTAGAATAGTGTAACAATGGTTACAAAATGACACAGCCACGTTGTGTAATGGTGTAACAATGGTTACAAAATGACACAGCCATGTTGTGTAGTGGTGTAACAATGATTGAAAAATGACACAGCCTTGTTGTGTAATGATGTAACAATGGTTGCAAAATGACACAGCCTAGTTGTGTAATGATGTAAAAATCGTTGCAAAATGACACAGCCTAGTTGTGTAATGATGTAACAATGGTTGCAAAATGAAACAGCCTAGTTGTATAATGATGTAACAATGGTTGCAAAATGACACAGCCTAGTTGTGTAATGGTGTAACAATGGTTGCAAAATGACACAGCCTAGTTGTGTAATGATGTAACAATGGTTGCAAAATGACACAGCCACGTTGTGTAATGGTGTAAATGGTTGCAAAATGACACAGCCTAGTTGTGTAATGGTGTAACAATGGTTGCAAAATGACACAGCCTAGTTGTGTAATGATGTATCAATGGTTGCAAAATGACACAGCCACGTAGTGTAATGGTGTAAATGGTTGCAAAATGACACAGCCACGTTGTGTAATGATGTAACAATGGTTGAAAAATGACACAGCCTTGTTGTGTAATGGTGTAACAATGGTTACACAATGACAAGCCACATTGTGTAATGCTGTAACAATGGTTACAAAATGACACAGCCATGTTGTGTAATGGTGTAACAATGGTTGCAAAATGACACAGCCTAGTTGTGTAATGGTGTAACAATGGTTGCAAAATGACACAGCCTAGTTGTGTAATGATGTAACAATGGTTGCAAAATGACACAGCCTAGTTGTGTAATGATGTAACAATGGTTGAAAAATGACACAGCCTTGTTGTGTAATGTAACAATGGTTGCAAAATGACACAGCCTAGTTGTGTAATGATGTAACAATGGTTGCAAAATGACACAGCCTAGTTGTGTAATGATGTAACAATGGTTGCAAAATGACAGAGCCTAGTTGTGTAATGATGTAACAATGGTTGAAAAATGACACAGCCTAGTTGTGTAATGATGTAACAATGGTTGCAAAATGACACAGCCTAGTTGTGTAATGGGGTAACAATGGTTACAAAATGACACATCCTTGTTGTGTAATGATGTAACAATGGTTGCAAAATGACACAGCCTCTTGGCGTAATGGTGTAACAATGGTTACAAAATGACACAGCCAAGTTGTATAATGGTGTAACAATGGTTACAAAATGACACAGCCACATTGTATAATCGTGTAACAATGGTTACAAAATGACACAGCCACGTTGTGTAATGGTGTGTAATGATTGAAAAATGACACAGCCTTGTTGTGTAATGATGTAACAATGGTTGCAAAATGACACAGCCTAGTTGTGTAATGATGTAAAAATGGTTGCAAAATGACACAGCCTAGTTGTGTAATGATGTAACAATGGTTGCAAAATGACACAGCCACGTTGTGTAATGATGTAACAATGGTTGAAAAATGACACAGCCTTGTTGTGTAATGGTGTACCAATGGTTACACAATGACAAGCCACATTGTGTAATGGTGTAACAATGGTTACAAAATGACACAGCCATGTTGTGTAATGGTGTAACAATGGTTGCAAAATGACACAGCCTAGTTGTGTAATGATGTAACAATGGTTGCAAAATGACATAGCCTAGTTGTGTAATGGTGTAACAATGGTTGCAAAATGACACAGCCTAGTTGTGTAATGATGTAACAATGGTTGCAAAATGACACAGCCACGTTGTGTAATGGTGTAACAATGGTTGCAAAATGACACAGCCTAGTTGTGTAATGATGTAACAATGGTTGCAAAATGACACAGCCTAGTTGTGTAATGGTGTAACAATGGTTGCAAAATGACACAGCCTAGTTGTGTAATGATGTAACAATGGTTGCAAAATGACACAGCCTAGTTGTCTAATGATGTAACAATGGTTGCAAAATGACACAGCCTAGTTGTGTAATGATGTAACAATGGTTGCAAAATGACACAGCCTTGTTGTGTAATGATGTAACAATGGTTGCAAAATGACACAGCCTAGTTGTGTAATGGTGTAACAATGGTTACAAAATGACACATCCTTGTTGTGTAATGATGTAACAATGGTTGCAAAATGACACAGCCTCTTGGCGTAATGGTGTAACAATGGTTACAAAATGACACAGCCAAGTTGTATAATGGTGTAACAATGGTTACAAAATGACACAGCCACGTTGTATAATGGTGTAACAATGGTTACAAAATGACACAGCCACGTTGTGTAATGGTGTAACAATGGTTACAAAATGACGCAGCCATGTTGTGTAATGGTGTAACAATGATTGAAAAATGACACAGCCTTGTTGTGTAATGATGTAACAATGGTTGCAAAATGACACAGCCTAGTTGTGTAATGATGTAAAAATGGTTGCAAAATGACACAGCCTAGTTGTGTAATGATGTAACAATGGTTGCAAAATGACACAGCCTAATTGTGTAATGATGTAAAAATGGTTGCAAAATGACACAGCCCAGGTGTGTAATGGTGTAACAAAGGTTGCAAAATGACACAGCCTAGTTGTGTAATGATGTAACAATGGTTGCAAAATGACACAGCCTAGTTGTGTAATGATGTAACAATGGTTGCAAAATGACACAGCCTAGTTGTGTAATGATGTAACAATGGTTGAAAAATGACACAGCCTTGTTGTGTAATGGTGTAACAATGGTTACACAATGACAAGCCACATTGTGTAATGGTGTAACAATGGTTACAAAATGACACATCCAAGTTGTGTAATGGTGTAACAATGGTTGAAAAATGACACAGCCTTGTTGTGTAATGATGTAACAATGGTTGCAAAATGACACAGCCTAGTTGTGTAATGATGTAACAATGGTTGCAAAATGACACAGCCTAGTTGTGCAATGATGTAACAATGGTTGCAAAATGACACAGCCTAGTTGTGTAATGGTGTAACAATGGTTGCAAAATGACACAGCCTAGTTGTGTAATGATGTAACAATGGTTGCAAAATGACACAGCCTAGTTTTGTAATGATGTAACAATGGTTGAAAAATGACACAGCCTTGTTGTGTAATGATGTAACAATGGTTGGAAAATGACACAGCCTAGTTGTGTAATGATGTAACAACGGTTGAAAAATGACACAGCCTTGTTGTGTAATGGTGTAACAATGGTTACACAATGACAAGCCACATTGTGTAATGGTGTAACAATGGTTACAAAATGACACAGCCAAGTTGTGTAATTGTGTAACAATGGTTGAAAAAGGACACAGCCTTGTTGTGTAATGATGTAACAATGGTTGCAAAATGACACAGCCTAGTTTGTAATGATGTAACAATGGTTGCAAAATGACACAGCCTAGTTGTGTAATGATGTAACAATGGTTGCAAAATGACACACCCTAGTTGTGTAATGGTGTAACAATGGTTGCAAAATGACACAGCCTAGTTGTGTAATGATGTAACAATGGTTGCAAAATGACACAGCCTAGTTGTGTAATGATGTAACAATGGTTGAAAAATGACACAGCCTTGTTGTGTAATGATGTAACAATGGTTGCAAAATGACACAGCCTAGTTGTGTAATGGTGTAACAATGGTTACAAAATGACACATTCTTGTTGTGTAATGATGTAACAATGGTTGCAAAATGACACAGCCTCTTGGCGTAATGGTGTAACAATGGTTACAAAATGACACAGCCAAGTTGTATAATGGTGTAACAATGGTTACAAAATGACATAGCCACGTTGTATAATGGTGTAACAATGGTTACAAAATGACACAGCCACGTTGTGTAATGGTGTGACAATGGTTACAAAATGACACAGCCATGTTGTGTAATGGTGTAACAATGATTGAAAAATGACACAGCCTTGTTGTGTAATGATGTAACAATGGTTGCAAAATGACACAGCCTAGTTGTGTAATGATGTAAAAATGGTTGCAAAATGACACAGCCTATTTGTGTAATGATGTAACAATGGTTGCAAAATGACACAGCCTAGTTGTGTAATGATGTAACAATGGTTGCAAAATGACACAGCCTAGTTGTGTAATGATGAAACAATGGTTGCAAAATGACACTGCCTAGTTGTGTAATGATGTTACAATGGTTGCAAAATGACACAGCCTAGTTGTGTAATGGTGTAACAATGGTTGCAAAATGACACAGCCTAGTTGTGTAATGATGTAACAATGGTTGCAAAATGACACAGCCACGTTGTGTAATGGTGTAACAATGGTTGCAAAATGACGCAGCCTAGTTGTGTAATGATGTAACAATGGTTGCAAAACGACACAGCCTAGTTGTGTAATGGTGTAACAATGGTTGCAAAATGACACAGCCTAGTTGTGTAATGATGTAACAATGGTTGCAAAATGACACAGCCTAGTTGTGTAATGATGTAACAATGGTTGCAAAATGACACAGCCACGTTGTGTAATGGTGTAACAATGGTTGCAAAATGACACAGCCTAGTTGTGTAATGATGTAACAATGGTTGCAAAATGACACAGCCTAGTTGTGTAATGATGTAACAATGGTTGCAAAATGACACAGCCTAGTTGTGTAATGATGTAACAATGGGTGAAAAATGACACAGCCTTGTTGTGTAATGGTGTAACAATGGTTACACAATGACAAGCCACATTGTGTAATGGTGTAACAATGGTTACAAAATGACAAAGCCAAGTTGTGTAATGGTGTAACACTGGTTGAAAAATGACACAGCCTAGTTGTGTAATGATGTAAGAATGGTTGCAAAATGACACAGCCTAGTTGTGTAATGATGTAACAATGGTTGCAAAATGACACAGCCTAGTTGTGTAATGATGTAACATTGGTTGCAAAATGACACAGCCTAGTTGTGTAATGGTGTAACAATGGTTGCAAAATGACACAGCCTAGTTGTGTAATGATGTAACAATGGTTGCAAAATGACACAGCCTAGTTGTGTAATGATGTAACAATGGTTGAAAAATGACACAGCTTTGTTGTGTAATGATGTAACAATGGTTGCAAAATGACACAGCCTAGTTTTGTAATGATGTAACAATGGTTAAAAAATGACAAATATTATCTGGGGGTCAAAGAGTAAGTCAGTAAGTCAAGCAAGAAGGACCACTAAACCAAAAGCATGCAAAACAGTATCAGTGAGAAATAATAATTAGTGAACGGCCAAGTCTAGGCTCAAGAGTATATGGAGAAAAATATTGTTCCCATCAGAAGCCACACTGTACCGCCCTTGTTGTCATCATTTGGGTTCTCCTTACCCAGGAGACTCGACGGCCGGTAAGTAGTTACCGTGACCGAGATGTGATGTGAGGGCAGAGCAGAAAGGTATGATAGTGGCTAATGAAAAAAAGCAGTGTCTGGTGATTGGAGTGAAAAAGTGAAGGGTAATAATAAAATTAGGTGAGTTGGGTGGAAAAAGAATTTTATTAATATCCCCCAATCCCTAAGATTAAAAGGCAGGTGTGGGTGCAGGTTTTAAATAATAACCGCACTTATTGGTGGTCGACATGTTTCTGCATTCACAAGAAGGAGTTTCTAATGCATTCTTCAGGACCTTAGAAATACACTACTGCTTTGTTGATGAAAATAAGATAAATAATGAAAAAATATCACCTGGACATCCAGGCGTACTCAACCGTATACTGTTAGTGCATAGTGGTAAGGGATCCAACATGTAAAACAAACAGACAGACAAACAAAGAAACAAATACGACACTAAATGTTATTCACATTGTGTCTGTTTGTAATCATACTGACAATGCAATATGTTCACTCATACTAGGACACAGTCTCAAGTATACACTCACCCATGTATGTAGGTTGAGAGGCTTCACCCCACTTGGCTGCAGCGCAGGTAAAAGGAGCACCGCTCTGGGGATAATCATAAGGTATTTACAGAGCGGTTTCATAATGTGACACAAGGAAAAAACAGAATAAAACAGAGTATACTTCGAGACAAGAGGTGGTGTGGACCTCTTATATATCAAGTGGTGACAGACTTCTAGGCATGCCCGCCGTGACCTATCAAAATCAGTGAGGACGAACAACAAAAGTTTGTATATACAGAGTCTCTCACGTTGTGCATAAAATGATGCACATGGTCAAGCGAGAGAATAGCGTGGCTAAGCACAGAAACGAGCATACCGATAATAAATTACTCTAATGGCATGCTCTTGGCTGGAACTCATTTAAAATGACAGTGAGTCAGCTACCCAGGGTGTTTCGTAGTACAAAGTTCCGCTGAAAAGTAAAAAATTATGCGATCATGGAGAGCTCTTTAAAAAGTGCTCCGTGTAGACGTAACTAAATAAGTGAATACCAACACTTTGAAAAGATGCCTCGAAGTTAGCGCGATGAGCGCGAAGCTTTTTGTCATAAAGTCGGAATCGCCATTAGCGGCGTATGCTTCTCCGTATGCGCTTTAAGAAGGTAGGCAGCGCGCGTTGAGGAGTCAGTGCGCACAGCGAGGGTACACTCACCTTTCCGTCAGTGTCTCCGGGCAGTCTTCAGTACTGCTTGGGGGGGCACCGATCGCGGAACATGGTGATGTTTTGTAGAATCGTGACTAATCCCTGGGCGTCATGTGACAAGAGCAGTCACGTGGTGCTAGGGATCCTGGGAAACGTAGTTCACTGCGTGTTTCTGCCAGTGATTCAGCGAGGAATGGGCAAAAAGTGTGTAAAACCCACCCTAGGCGGCGCAACAAAGTGTGATTAAAAAGTGTGATTAAAATAGTAAGTCACACGTATATTATTTCACAATGATAGCTGTGTGGCAGCTGGAAAACCCACTCCATGATGTGTAAGATAATATTCTGCAAGGCAACAATGTTGGATAATGATATCGGATAGGATATCCAAATGTACAAATACATGTGGCTGGAAAACTTACTCCGTAAGGTATTTACGGGTGGTGTATGATGACACTATACAGGGCGACATTCAGAGGGACATCCAGGGTATAGGCTCATTAAGGCCCTCCTTGTCGCTGTTGAGGCGGTACACCCATTTCTGTTCAATTTTGAACAAAAAACGGCTGACATCCGCACATGAGTCAGGGATGTGCGGTTGTTCAAGGACTGTCCAATAAAAATCCTCAGGACCATGACCCTTCTCCAGAAAATGTGCAGTGAGGCGGGTGGCTTGTTTCCGACAACGCACTGTGCTTTTGTGTTCTTGGATGCGTGTCCGTATCTTTCTGGTCGTCATGCCGACATACTGTAATTGACATGGACATTTGATCAAGTAGATCAGATTACTGCTGTTGCAGTTCGTAAACTTGCTTTGTATCCATGGGCGGTTGGTGCCTATGTCAATCTCAGTAGACTTTTTGGTCTGGGGACAGATGGTACAGGTCCCACACGGATGGTGTCCTACCACAGGTGGTAGGTCCCATAGGGTACCCACTTGCCTCACCTCCTTGTTACGTGGGCGTGTGTGGACTAGTTGATCTTTTAAATTTGGTCCTCTCTTGTAGGCAAACATGGGCTGGGGGGATGTCGTCACTTCCGGTTTTGAGGATAGACCAGTGTTTTCTTATGATTTTTTGCAACTGGTTTGATCGACTGTTAAAGGTGTTGACAAAAGCAATGCGATCCGTCTTCTCTTTTGGAGGGAGGACTTCAAGTAGGGCCTCCCTGTTGTTATTGGAAGCCCTCTTTTTAGATCGGCGGATGATTTTCTTGGGATAGTGTTTCTCCTTCAATTGAGCCTCCAAGTTTCTTGAATGGACTTCAAAAGATTCCTTGTTGGAGCAATTTCTCTGAACCCTGAGAAACTGACCAAAAGGTAGGTTGTCTCTCAGGGCTCGCGGATGGCAACTATCATATCGCAATAGTGCATTCTTGGCCATAGGTTTGCGATATAGCTCCGATTCAATGCCAGTAGGAGTGGCATGTAACCTTAGGTCCAGGAAAGCCAGGGATGTTCTACTGTACTCGATGGTGAACTTGAGATATGTGTTCTTGCCGTTCAACCAACTGTGGAATGACACTAGGTCTTCTTCCGTGCCACGCCACACCACCAGGATGTCGTCAATATAACGTTTCCATACATGTATCGATGGTAGGTATGGATTGGTGGTTACTAGGACATCTTGTTGCTCAAAGTTGTGAACATACAAGTTCGCCAGGCTCGGCGCGAAAACACTGCCCATACTGGTCCCGGATGTTTGCAGGTAGAAGGTATCCTCAAAGCGAAAATAGTTCTCCTTCATAGCAATTTCTGCTAGATGCATGATGAAGTGTGTTGGAGTGAAAGATTGGTGGTTATTCTGCTCCAAGAGTGTGCCTACTACTTCTAAGGTCTCGGTTTGCGGGATCGATGTGTATAGGGACTCGACATCGAACGATACTAAGATGTCAGTTTCGATGTTATATTGTATCGTTGGAAGGAGTCTTAGGACATCTTTAGTGTCTTGGAGGAATGTAGGCATTGCTTTAACCATTGGGTTAAGAAAGTAGTCGACAAAGGTCGAGAGTGGTTCTAAAACCGACCCAATGCCTGATATAATGGGCCTACCAGGTGGTGGCCTTAGTGGCTTATGCACTTTGGGGAGACAGTAGAAGTACGGGATCGTAGGGTGTTTGGCGACCAGGTACTGTCCTTCTTGTGATGTTATCCATCCCTCACTTGTAGCTTCCTCTACCAAGGTGCTTATTTTCGATTGTAGTCCTTCTGTTGGATCCGTTCTCAGAGGTAGATAGGATTTACGGTCACTTAGTTGCCGGAGGCATTCATTTCTATATGTCTCGGTATCTAAGATAACGGTGGCTCCGCCTTTGTCGGCCGGCTTGATGGTAATTTTATCGTTGGAAGCTAGTGAGCGTAAGGCCAGTTGTTCATCCCTAGAGAGATTCATGAAGGGCTTGACCTCTCTTCTGTAAAGATTTGTGACATCATTCTCCACGGCTGCTTCAAAAGTCAGAACCTTAGGAGGTAAGGTGGCGCTTGGTGGATTAAACATGGAGAGTCTCTTCAATCCAGTGTTTTTGTCTCTAGTAATGGTTTCCAAGTTAGTCGATTTTGCGAAGAAGTAGTGCAATCTTATTTTCCTAAACAGCTGAGATAGTTCGATTTGAGCCTGGAAAGGATCACCTTTTTGGGTTGCTACGAATCCCAAGCCTTTGTTCAAAAGGCGCTCCTCGTTGGTAGAGAGTGTATGTGAGCTGAGGTTGATCACGATGCCGTCTGATTGCTTGTGCCCGCAGTGTCTTGGGGGGCTTTCTTCCCGCTGCGTAGATCCATCCTCGATTGTTGTGGGGTGTTCGTTTCCGTGTTCCAATGGACTTGTTGTGGCACGGCTCCTTGTCTCCTCCTGCCTCTGCCTCGTCTCTGGCCAAACCCTAAAAAAGGAAAGGACCCCGGGCCTTGTTGCATTTGCGGTGGGCAGAAGGGCGGACCCATTTGAGGAGGGCAGTTTGGTCCCATCATCCAAGGGTTGATTGGCCATCATGGTTGGAAGTTGTTAAAGTTCTGCGGTTGACTTCTCCAATTTCTTCTGTTCCCACGGCCCCTAGGGGTTTGGTTAGAAGGTCCAGTTTGTGATGTATCTGAATCACTGGAGGTCCCATCTGAACTAGAAGTGCCATACGTAGAGCCACCCTTTTTGCCACCTCGTTTGAATGTAGGCGCTGTATAAGTGTCACTGGTGTATGGGTATACCTTCTCCAAGGAAAATCTCGCTAAGTCTTTCTTAAACTTTTCTAATTTCGTAGATAAGATAGACTCCTTGAAGTCTTTGTTACTCTTGTCCGTATCATCTTGTCCCTTTTTAAATTGTCCACTTTTTAAAGTGGTTTTTATCTGGCCCTCGAGTACCTGAATTTCAATTAGTATGGTATCCGCAATTCTTTTCGCGGTTTTGATGATCAGGACTAACCAATCCCTCGTACACCTCCAAGCTATCATGGCCCAATCCTTGAGAAACTCTTTATCATCAAGGAAAAGGCGTGGTGCATTGTTGACTATGAGGCCTGTAGGGGCACAGTTGCCTCGAAGGTATTGGGCCATGATCATACCATGGACAGATGTTCTAGAGTGGGACTTTTTTAAGATTAGGACTTTATTCCAACTCTCATCGTTGTTTGTTGCCTGAGGTGGAGCCGGAACATTATCTAATAGGCTAGGGTTTTCATCTAGGATATTTTGTACTTCTGCACTTTCAAAAGCCAAACCCCAGTTGGTAGCCATCATTTGAAATGACAGACGCGGCGGGCAAACCACAAAGAGAAAATTCACGTAGTAAACTCTTTTGCGCTGGCGACCAGAATAATCGACCAGTATTAAAAAAGACCCACAGCCTTGGCTGTACTAGTAACACGTTCAACAAACAATTAGGGAGGGTCTGAGGGCAGGTTTACTGACCGACCAGATATAAGCCCCGGACTCAATACACAACAACAAATAATATCTGGGGGTCAAAGAGTAAGTCAGTAAGTCAAGCAAGAAGGACCACTAAACCAAAAGTATGCAAAACAGTATCAGTGAGAAATAATAATTAGTCTACACGGAGCACTTTTTAAAGAGCTCTCCATGATCGCATAATTTTGTACTTTTCAGCGGAACTTTGTACTACGAAACACCCTGGGTAGCTGACTCACTGTCATTTTAAATGAGTTCCAGCCAAGAGCATGCCATTAGAGTAATTTATTATCGGTATGCTCGTTTCTGTGCTTAGCCACGCTATTCTCTCGCTTGACCATGTGCATCATTTTATGCACAACGTGAGAGACTCTGTATATACAAACTTTTGTTGTTCGTCCTCACTGACTTTGATAGGTCACGGCGGGCATGCCTAGAAGTCTGTCACCACTTGATATATAAGAGGTCCACACCACCTCTTGTCTCGAAGTATACTCTGTTTTATTCTGTTTTTTCCTTGTGTCACATTATGAAACCGCTCTGTAAATACCTTATGATTATCCCCAGAGCGGTGCTCCTTTTACCTGCGCTGCAGCCAGGTGGGGTGAAGCCTCTCAACCTACATACATGGGTGAGTGTATACTTGAGACTGTGTCCTAGTATGAGTGAACATATTGCATTGTCAGTATGATTACAAACAGAAACAATGTGAATAACATTTAGTGTCGTATTTGTTTCTTTGTTTGTCTGTCTGTTTGTTTTACATGTTGGATCCCTTACCACTATGCACTAACAGTATACGGTTGAGTACGCCTGGATGTCCAGGTGATATTTTTTCATTATTTATCTTATTTTCATCAACAAAGCAGTAGTGTATTTCTAAGGTCCTGAAGAATGCATTAGAAACTCCTTCTTGTGAATGCAGAAACATGTTGACCACCAATAAGTGCGGTTATTATTTAAAACCTGCACCCACACCTGCCTTTTAATCTTAGGGATTGGGGGATATTAATAAAATTCTTTTTCCACCCAACTCACCTAATTTTATTATTACCCTTCACTTTTTCACTCCAATCACCAGACACTGCTTTTTTTCATTAGCCACTATCATACCTTTTTGCTCTGCCCTCACATCACATCTCCGTCACGGTAACTACTTACCGGCCGTCGTGTCTCCTGGGTAAGGAGAACCCAAATGATGACAACAAGGGCGGTACAGTGTGGCTTCTGATGGGAACAATATTTTTCTCCATATACTCTTGAGCCTAGACTTGGCCGTTCACTAATTATTATTTCTCACTGATACTGTTTTGCATGCTTTTGGTTTAGTGGTCCTTCTTGCTTGACTTACTGACTTACTCTTTGACCCCCAGATATTATTTGTTGTTGTGTATTGAGTCCGGGGCTTATATCTGGTCGGTCGGTAAACCTGCCCTCAGACCCTCCCTAATTGTTTGTTGAACGTGTTACTAGTACAGCCAAGGCTGTGGGTCTTTTTTAATACTGGTCGATTATTCTGGTTGCCAGCGCAAAAGAGTTTACTACGTGAATTTTCTCTTTGTGGTTTGCCCGCCGCGTCTGTCATTTCAAATGATGGCTACCAACTGGGGTTTGGCTTTTGAAAGTGCAGAAGTACAAAATATCCTAGATGAAAACCCTAGCCTATTAGATAATGTTCCGGCTCCACCTCAGGCAACAAACAACGATGAGAGTTGGAATAAAGTCCTAATCTTAAAAAAGTCCTACTCTAGAACATCTGTCCATGGTATGATCATGGCCCAATACCTTCGAGGCAACTGTGCCCCTACAGGCCTCATAGTCAACAATGCACCACGCCTTTTCCTTGATGATGAAGAGTTTCTCAAGGATTGGGCCATGATAGATTGAAGGTGTACGAGGGATTGGTTAGTCCTGATCATCAAAACCGCGAAAAGAATTGCGGATACCATACTAATTGAAATTCAGGTACTCGAGGGCCAGATAAAAACCACTTTAAAAAGTGGACAATTTAAAAAGGGACAAGATGATACGGACAAGAGTAACAAAGACTTCAAGGAGTCTATCTTATCTACGAAATTAGAAAAGTTTAAGAAAGACTTAGCGAGATTTTCCTTGGAGAAGGTATACCCATACACCAGTGACACTTATACAGCGCCTACATTCAACCGAGGTGGCAAAAAGGGTGGCTCTACGTATGGCACTTCTAGTTCAGATGGGACCTCCAGTGATTCAGATACATCACAAACTGGACCTTCTAACCAAACCCCTAGGGGCCGTGGGAACAGAAGAAATTGGAGAAGTCAACCGCAGAACTTTAACAACTTCCAACCATGGTGGCCAATCAACCCTTGGATGATGGGACCAAACTGCCCTCCTCAAATGGGTCCGCCCTTCTGCCCACCGCAAATGCAACAAGGCCCGGGGTCCTTTCCTTTTTTAGGGTTTGGCCAGAGACGAGGCAGAGGCAGGAGGAGACAAGGAGCCGTGCCACAACAAGTCCATTGGAACACGGAAACGAACACCCCACAACAATCGAGGATGGATCTACGCAGCGGGAAGAAAGTCCCCCAAGACACTGCGGGCACAAGCAATCAGACGGCATCGTGATCAACCTCAGCTCACATACACTCTCTACCAACGAGGAGCGCCTTTTGAACAAAGGCTTGGGATTCGTAGCAACCCAAAAAGGTGATCCTTTCCAGGCTCAAATCGAACTATCTCAGCTGTTTAGGAAAATAAGATTGCACTACTTCTTCGCAAAATCGACTAACTTGGAAACCATTACTAGAGACAAAAACACTGGATTGAAGAGACCCTCCCCGTTTAATCCACCAAGCGCCACCTTACCTCCTAAGGTTCTGACTTTTGAAGCAGCCGTGGAGAATGATGTCACAAATCTTTACAGAAGAGAGGTCAAGCCCTTCATGAATCTCTCTAGGGATGAACAACTGGCCTTACGCTCACTAGCTTCCAACGATAAAATTACCATCAAGCCGGCCGACAAAGGCGGAGCCACCGTTATCTTAGATACCGAGACATATAGAAATGAATGCCTCCGGCAACTAAGTGACCGTAAATCCTATCTACCTCTGAGAACAGATCCAACAGAAGGACTACAATCGAAAATAAGCACCTTGGTAGAGGAAGCTACAAGTGAGGGATGGATAACATCACAAGAAGGACAGTACCTGGTCACCAAACACCCTACGATCCCGTACTGTCTCCCCAAAGTGCATAAGCCACTAAGGCCACCACCTGGTAGGCCCATTATATCAGGCATTGGGTCGGTTTTAGAACCACTCTCGACCTTTGTCGACTACTTTCTTAACCCAATGATTAAAGCAATGCCTACATTCCTCCAAGACACTAAAGATGTCCTAAGACTCCTTCCAACGATACAATATAACATCGAAACTGACATCTTAGTATCGTTCGATGTCGAGTCCCTATACACATCGATCCCGCAAACCGAGACCTTAGAAGTAGTAGGCACACTCTTGGAGCAGAATAACCACCAATTTTTCACTCCAACACACTTCATCATGCATCTAGCAGAAATTGCTATGAAGGAGAACTATTTTCGCTTTGAGGATACCTTCTACCTGCAAACATCCGGGACCAGTATGGGCAGTGTTTTCGCGCCGAGCCTGGCGAACTTGTATGTTCACAACTTTGAGCAACAAGATGTCCTAGTAACCACCAATCCATACCTACCATCGATACATGTATGGAAACGTTATATTGACGACATCCTGGTGGTGTGGCGTGGCACGGAAGAAGACCTAGTGTCATTCCACAGTTGGTTGAACGGCAAGAACACATATCTCAAGTTCACCATCGAGTACAGTAGAACATCCCTGGCTTTCCTGGACCTAAGGTTACATGCCACTCCTACTGGCATTGAATCGGAGCTATATCGCAAACCTATGGCCAAGAATGCACTATTGCGATATGATAGTTGCCACCCGCGAGCCCTGAGAGACAACCTACCTTTTGGTCAGTTTCTCAGGGTTCAGAGAAATTGCTCCAACAAGGAATCTTTTGAAGTCCATTCAAGAAACTTGGAGGCTCAATTGAAGGAGAAACACTATCCCAAGAAAATCATCCGCCGATCTAAAAAGAGGGCTTCCAATAACAACAGGGAGGCCCTACTTGAAGTCCTCCCTCCAAAAGAGAAGACGGATCGCATTGCTTTTGTCAACACCTTTAACAGTCGATCAAACCAGTTGCAAAAAATCATAAGAAAACACTGGTCTATCCTCAAAACCGGAAGTGACGACATCCCCCAGCCCATGTTTGCCTACAAGAGAGGACCAAATTTAAAAGATCAACTAGTCCACACACGCCCACGTAACAAGGAGGTGAGGCAAGTGGGTACCCTATGGGACCTACCACCTGTGGTAGGACACCATCCGTGTGGGACCTGTACCGTCTGTCCCCAGACCAAAAAGTCTACTGAGATTGACATAGGCACCAACCGCCCATGGATACAAAGCAAGTTTACGAACTGCAACAGCCGTTTTTTGTTCAAAATTGAACAGAAATGGGTGTACCGCCTCAACAGCGACAAGGAGGGCCCTAATGAGCCTATACCCTGGATGTCCCTCTGAATGTCGCCCTGTATAGTGTCATCATACACCACCCGTAAATACCTTACGGAGTAAGTTTTCCAGCCACATGTATTTGTACATTTGGATATCCTATCCGATATCATTATCCAACATTGTTGCCTTGCAGAATATTATCTTACACATCATGGAGTGGGTTTTCCAGCTGCCACACAGCTATCATTGTGAAATAATATACGTGTGACTTACTATTTTAATCACACTTTTTAATCACACTTTGTTGCGCCGCCTAGGGTGGGTTTTACACACTTTTTGCCCATTCCTCGCTGAATCACGGGCAGAAACGCGCAGTGAACTACGTTTCCCAGGATCCCTAGCACCACGTGACTGCTCTTGTCACATGACGCCCAGGGATTAGTCACGATTCTACAAAACATCACCATGTTCCGCGATCGGTGCCCCCCCAAGCAGTACTGAAGACTGCCCGGAGACACCGACGGAAAGGTGAGTGTACCCTCGCTGTGCGCACTGACTCCTCAACGCGCGCTGCCTACCTTCTTAAAGCGCATACGGAGAAGCATACGCCGCTAATGGCGATTCCGATTTTATGACAAAAAGCTTCGCGCTCATCGCGCTAACTTCGAGGCATCTTTTCAAAGTGTTGGTATTCACTTATTTAGTTACGTCTACACGGAGCACTTTTTAAAGAGCTCTCCATGATCGCATAATTTTGTACTTTTCAGCGGAACTTTGTACTACGAAACACCCTGGGTAGCTGACTCACTGTCATTTTAAATGATTTCCAGCCAAGAGCATGCCATTAGAGTAATTTATTATCGGTATGCTCGTTTCTGTGCTTAGCCACGCTATTCTCTCGCTTGACCATGTGCATCATTTTATGCACAACGTGAGAGACTCTGTATATACAAACTTTTGTTGTTCGTCCTCACTGACTTTGATAGGTCACGGCGGGCATGCCTAGAAGTCTGTCACCACTTGATATATAAGAGGTCCACACCACCTCTTGTCTCGAAGTATACTCTGTTTTATTCTGTTATTTCCTTGTGTCACATTATGAAACCGCTCTGTAAATACCTTATGATTATCCCCAGAGCGGTGCTCCTTTTACCTGCGCTGCAGCCAGGTGGGGTGAAGCCTCTCAACCTACATACATGGGTGAGTGTATACTTGAGACTGTGTCCTAGTATGAGTGAACATATTGCATTGTCAGTATGATTACAAACAGACACAATGTGAATAACATTTAGTGTCGTATTTGTTTCTTTGTTTGTCTGTCTGTTTGTTTTACATGTTGGATCCCTTACCACTATGCACTAACAGTATACGGTTGAGTACGCCTGGATGTCCAGGTGATATTTTTTCATTATTTATCTTATTTTCATCAACAAAGCAGTAGTGTATTTCTAAGGTCCTGAAGAATGCATTAGAAACTCCTTCTTGTGAATGCAGAAACATGTCGACCACCAATAAGTGCGGTTATTATTTAAAACCTGCACCCACACCTGCCTTTTAATCTTAGGGATTGGGGGATATTAATAAAATTCTTTTTCCACCCAACTCACCTAATTTTATTATTACCCTTCACTTTTTCACTCCAATCACCAGACACTGCTTTTTTTCATTAGCCACTATCATACCTTTCTGCTCTGCCCTCACATCACATCTCGGTCACGGTAACTACTTACCGGCCGTCGTGTCTCCTGGGTAAGGAGAACCCAAATGATGACAACAAGGGCGGTACAGTGTGGCTTCTGATGGGAACAATATTTTTCTCCATATACTCTTGAGCCTAGACTTGGCCGTTCACTAATTATTATTTCTCACTGATACTGTTTTGCATGCTTTTGGTTTAGTGGTCCTTCTTGCTTGACTTACTGACTTACTCTTTGACCCCCAGATAATATTTGTTGTTGTGTATTGAGTCCGGGGCTTATATCTGGTCGGTCGGTAAACCTGCCCTCAGACCCTCCCTAATTGTTTGTTGAACGTAAAAAATGACAAAGCCTTGTTGTGCAATGATGTAACAATGGTTGCAAAATGACTCAGCCTAGTTGTGTAATGGTGTAACAATGGTTACAAAATGACACATCCTTGTTGTGAAATGATGTAACAATGGTTGCAAAATGACACAGCCTCTTGGCGTGATGGTGTAACAATGGTTACAAAATGACACAGCCAAGTTGTATAATGGTGTAACAATGGTTACAAAATGACACAGCCACGTTGTATAATGGTGTAACAATGGTTACAAAATGACACAGCCACGTTGTGTAATGGTGTAACAATGGTTACAAAATGACACAGCCATGTTGTGTAGTGGTGTAACAATGATTGAAAAATGACACAGCCTAGTTGTGTAATGATGTAAAAATCGTTGCAAAATGACACAGCCTAGTTGTGTAATGATGTAACAATGGTTGCAAAATGAAACAGCCTAGTTGTATAATGATGTAACAATGGTTGCAAAATGACACAGCCTAGTTGTGTAATGGTGTAACAATGGTTGCAAAATGACACAGCCTAGTTGTGTAATGATGTAACAATGGTTGCAAAATGACACAGCCACGTTGTGTAATGGTGTAAATGGTTGCAAAATGACACAGCCTAGTTGTGTAATGATGTAACAATGGTTGAAAAATGACACAGCCTTGTTGTGTAATGGTGTAACTATGGTTACACAATGACAAGCCACATTGTGTAATGGTGTAACAATGGTTACAAAATGACACAGTCATGTTGTGTAATGGTGTAACAATGGTTGCAAAATGACACAGCCTAGTTGTGTAATGATGTAACAATGGTTGCAAAATGACACAGCCTAGTTGTGTAATGATGTAACAATGGTTGAAAAATGACACAGCTTTGTTGTGTAATGATGTAACAATGGTTGCAAAATGACACAGCGTAGTTTTGTAATGATGTAACAATGGTTGGAAAATGACAAAGCCTTGTTGTGTAATGATGTAACAATGGTTGCAAAATGACACAGCCTAGTTGTGTAATGGTGTAACAATGGTTACAAAATGACACATCCTTGTTGTGAAATGATGTAACAATGGTTGCAAAATGACACAGCCTCTTGGCGTAATGGTGTAACAATGGTTACAAAATGACACAGCCAAGTTGTATAATGGTGTAACAATGGTTACAAAATGACACAGTCATGTTGTGTAATGGTGTAACAATGGTTGCAAAATGACACAGCCTAGTTGTGTAATGATGTAACAATGGTTGCAAAATGACACAGCCTAGTTGTGTAATGATGTAACAATGGTTGAAAAATGACACAGCTTTGTTGTGTAATGATGTAACAATGGTTGCAAAATGACACAGCGTAGTTTTGTAATGATGTAACAATGATTGAAAAATGACAAAGCCTTGTTGTGTAATGATGTAACAATGGTTGCAAAATGACACAGCCTAGTTGTGTAATGGTGTAACAATGGTTACAAAATGACACATCCTTGTTGTGAAATGATGTAACAATGGTTGCAAAATGACACAGCCTCTTGGCGTAATGGTGTAACAATGGTTACAAAATGACACAGCCAAGTTGTATAATGGTGTAACAATGGTTACAAAATGACACAGCCACGTTGTATAATGGTGTAACAATGGTTACAAAATGACACAGCCACGTTGTGTAATGGTGTAACAATGGTTACAAAATGACACAGCCATGTTGTGTAGTGGTGTAACAATGATTGAAAAATGACACAGCCTTGTTGTGTAATGATGTAACAATGGTTGCAAAATGACACAGCCTAGTTGTGTAATGATGTAAAAATCGTTGCAAAATGACACAGCCTAGTTGTGTAATGATGTAACAATGGTTGCAAAATGAAACAGCCTAGTTGTATAATGATGTAACAATGGTTGCAAAATGACACAGTCTAGTTGTGTAATGGTGTAACAATGGTTGCAAAATGACACAGCCTAGTTGTGTAATGATGTAACAATGGTTGCAAAATGACACAGCCACATTGTGTAATGGTGTAAATGGTTGCAAAATGACACAGCCTAGTTGTGTAATGATGTAACAATGGTTGAAAAATGACACAGCCTTGTTGTGTAATGGTGTAACAATGGTTACACAATGACAAGCCACATTGTGTAATGGTGTAACAATGGTTACAAAATGACACCGTCATGTTGTGTAATGGTGTAACAATGGTTAAAAAATGACACAGCGTTGTTGTGTAATGATGTAACAATGGTTGCAAAATGACACAGCCTAGTTGTGTAATGATGTAACAATGGTTGCAAAATGACACAGCCTAGTTGTGTAATGATGTAACAATGGTTGCAAAATGACACAGCCTAGTTGTGTAATGATGTAACAATGGTTGCAAAATGACACAGCCTAGTTGTGTAATGATGTAACAATGGTTGAAAAATTACACTGCCTTGTTGTGTAATGATGTAACAATGGTTGCAAAAGGACACAGCTTAGTTGTGTAATGATGTAACAATGGTTGAAAAATGACACAGCCTTGTTGGGTAATGATGTAACAATGGTTGCAAAATGACACAGCCTAGTTGTGTAATGGTGTAACAATGGTTACAAAATGACACATCTTTGTTGAGTAATGATGTAACAATGGTTGCAAAATGACACAGCCTCTTGGCGTAATGGTGTAACAATGGTTACAAAATGACACAGCCAAGTTGTATAATGGTGTAACAATGGTTACAAAATGACACAGCCACGTTGTATAATGGTGTAACAATGGTTACAAAATGACACAGCCACGTTGTGTAATGGTGTAACAATGGTTACAAAATGACACAGCCATGTTGTGTAATGGTGTAACAATGGTTACAAAATGACACAGCCATGTTGTGTAGTGGTGTAACAATGATTGAAAAAAAAATGACACAGCCTTGTTGTGTAATGATGTAACAATGGTTGCAAAATGACACAGCCTAGTTGTGTAATGATGTAACAATGGTTGAAAAATGACACAGCCTAGTTGTGTAATGATGTAACAATGGTTGCAAAATGACACAGCCTTGTTGTGTAATGATGTAACAATGGTTGCAAAATGACACAGCCTAGTTGTGTAATGATGTAACAATGGTTGAAAAATGACACAGCCTAGTTGTGTAATGATGTAACAATGGTTGCAAAATGACACAGCCTAGTTGTGTAATGGTGTAACAATGGTTACAAAATGACACATCCTTGTTGTGTAATGATGTAACAATGGTTGCAAAATGACTCAGCCTCTTGGCGTAATGGTGTAACAATGGTTACAAAATGACACAGCCAAGTTGTATAATGGTGTAACAATGGTTACAAAATGACACAGCCACGTTGTATAATCGTGTAACAATGGTTACAAAATGACACAGCCACGTTGTGTAATGGTGTGTAATGATTGAAAAATGACACAGCCTTGTTGTGTAATGATGTAACAATGGTTGCAAAATGACACAGCCTAGTTGTGTAATGATGTAAAAATGGTTGCAAAATCACACAGCCTAGTTGTGTAATGATGTAACAATGGTTGCAAAATGACACAGCCTAGTTGTGTAATGGTGTAACAATGGTTGCAAAATGACACAGCCTAGTTGTGTAATGATGTAACAATGGTTGCAAAATGACACAGCCACGTAGTGTAATGGTGTAAATGGTTGCAAAATGACACAGCCACGTTGTGTAATGATGTAACAATGGTTGAAAAATCACACAGCCTTGTTGTGTAATGGTGTAACAATGGTTACACAATGACAAGCCACATTGTGTAATGGTGTAACAATGGTTACAAAATGACACAGCCATGTTGTGTAATGGTGTAACAATGGTTGCAAAATGACACAGCCTAGTTGTGTAATGATGTAACAATGGTTGCAAAATTACACAGCCTAGTTGTGTAATGGTGTAACGATGGTTGCAAAATGACACAGCCTAGTTGTGTAATGATGTAACAATGGTTGCAAAATGACACAGCCACGTTGTGTAATGGTGTAACAATGGTTGCAAAATGACACAGCCTAGTTGTGTGATGATGTAACAATGCTTGCAAAATGGCACAGCCTAGTTGTGTAATGGTGTAACAATGGTTGCAAAATGACACAGCCTAGTTGTGTAATGATGTAACAATGGTTGCAAAATGACACAGCCTAGTTGTCTAATGATGTAACAATGGTTGCAAAATGACACAGCCTAGTTGTGTAATGATGTAACAATGGTTGAAAAATGACACAGCCTTGTTGTGTAATGGTGTAACAATGGTTACACAATGACAAGCCACATTGTGTAATGGTGTAACAATGGTTACAAAATGACACAGCCAAGTTGTGTAATGGTGTAACAATGGTTGAAAAATGACACAGCCTTGTTGTGTAATGATGTAACAATGGTTGCAAAATGACACAGCCTAGTTGTGTAATGATGTAACAATGGTTGCAAAATGACACAGCCTAGTTGTGTAATGATGTAACAATGGTTGAAAAATGACACAGCCTTGTTGTGTAATGATGTAACAATGGTTGCAAAATGACACAGCCTAGTTGTGTAATGATGTAACAATGGTTGAAAAATGACACAGCCTAGTTGTGTAATGATGTAACAATGGTTGCAAAATGACCCAGCCTAGTTGTGTAATGGTGTAACAATGGTTACAAAATGACACATCCTTGTTGTGTAATGATGTAACAATGGTTGCAAAATGACACAGCCTCTTGGCGTAATGGTGTAACAATGGTTACAAAATGACACAGTCAAGTTGTATAATGGTGTAACAATGGTTACAAAATGACACAGCCACGTTGTATAATGGTGTAACAATGGTTACAAAATGACACAGCCACATTGTGTAATGGTGTAACAATGGTTACAAAATGACACAGCCATGTTGTGTAATGGTGTAACAATAATTGAAAAATGACACAGCCTTGTTGTGTAATGATGTACCAATGGTTGCAAAATGACACAGCCTAGTTGTGTAATGATGTAAAAATGGTTGCAAAATGACACAGCCTAGTTGTGTAATGATGTAACAATGGTTGCAAAATGACACAGCCTAGTTGTGTAATGATGTAAAAATGGTTGCAAAATGACACAGCCCAGTTGTGTAATGGTGTAACAAAGGTTGCAAAATGACACAGCCTAGTTGTGTAATGATGTAACAATGGTTGCAAAATGACACAGCCTAGTTGTGTAATGATGTAACAATGGTTGCAAAATGACACAGCCTAGTTGTGTAATGATGTAACAATGGTTGAAAAATGACACAGCCTTGTTGTGTAATGGTGTAACAATGGTTACACAATGACAAGCCACATTGTGTAATGGTGTAACAATGGTTACAAAATGACACATCCAAGTTGTGTAATGGTGTAACAATGGTTGAAAAATGACACAGCCTTGTTGTGTAATGATGTAACAATGGTTGCAAAATGACACAGCCTAGTTGTGTATTGATGTAACAATGGTTGCAAAATGACACAGCCTAGTTGTGCAATGATGTAACAATGGTTGCAAAATGACACAGCCTAGTTGTGTAATGGTGTAACAATGGTTGCAAAATGACACAGCCTAGTTGTGTAATGATGTAACAATGGTTGCAATATGACACAGCCTAGTTGTGTAATGATGTAACAATGGTTGAAAAATGACACAGCCTTGTTGTGTAATGATGTAACAATGGTTGGAAAATGACACAGTCTAGTTGTGTAATGATGTAACAATGGTTGAAAAATGACACAGCCTTGTTGTGTAATGGTGTAACAATGGTTACACAATGACAAGCCACATTGTGTAATGGTGTAACAATGGTTACAAAATGACACAGCCAAGTTGTGTAATGGTGTAACAATGGTTGAAAAAGGACACAGCCTTGTTGTGTAATGATGTAACAATGGTTGCAAAATGACACAGCCTAGTTTGTAATGATGTAACAATGGTTGCAAAATGACACAGCCTAGTTGTGTAATGATGTAACAATGGTTGCAAAATGACACAGCCTAGTTTGTAATGATGTAACAATGGTTGCAAAATGACACAGCCTAGTTGTGTAATGATGTAACAATGGTTGCAAAATGACACAGCCTAGTTGTGTAATGATGTAACAATGGTTGAAAAATGACACAGCCTTGTTGTGTAATGATGTAACAATGGTTGCAAAATGACACAGCCTAGTTGTGTAATGGTGTAACAATGGTTACAAAATGACACATCCTTGTTGTGTAATGATGTAACAATGGTTGCAAAATGACACAGCCTCTTGGCGTAATGGTGTAACAATGGTTACAAAATGACACAGCCAAGTTGTATAATGGTGTAACAATGGTTACAAAATGACACAGCCACGTTGTATAATGGTGTAACAATGGTTACAAAATGACACAGCCACGTTGTGTAATGGTGTGACAATGGTTACAAAATGACACAGCCATGTTGTGTAATGGTGTAACAATGATTGAAAAATGACACAGCCTTGTTGTGTAATGATGTAACAATGGTTGCAAAATGACACAGCCTAGTTGTGTAGTGATGTAAAAATGGTTGCAAAATGACACAGCCTATTTGTGTAATGATGTAACAATGGTTGCAAAATGACACAGCCTAGTTGTGTAATGATGTAACAATGGTTGCAAAATGACACAGCCTAGTTGTGTAATGATGAAACAATGGTTGCAAAATGACACTGCCTAGTTGTGTAATGATGTTACAATGGTTGCAAAATGACACAGCCTAGTTGTGTAATGGTGTAACAATGGTTGCAAAATGACACAGCCTAGTTGTGTAATGATGTAACAATGGTTGCAAAATGACACAGCCACATTGTGTAATGATGTAACAATGGTTGCAAAATGACACAGCCTAGTTGTGTAATGATGTAACAATGGTTGAAAAATGACACAGCCTAGTTGTGTAATGATGTAACAATGGTTGCAAAATGACACAGCCTAGTTGTGTAATGGTGTAACAATGGTTACAAAATGACACATCCTTGTTGTGTAATGATGTAACAATGGTTGCAAAATGACACAGCCTCTTGGCATAATGGTGTAACAATGGTTACAAAATGACACAGCCAAGTTGTATAATGGTGTAACAATGGTTACAAAATGACACAGCCACGTTGTATAATCGTGTAACAATGGTTACAAAATGACACAGCCACGTTGTGTAATGGTGTGTAATGATTGAAAAATGACACAGCCTTGTTGTGTAATGATGTAACAATGGTTGCAAAATGACACAGCCTAGTTGTGTAATGATGTAAAAATGGTTGCAAAATCACACAGCCTAGTTGTGTAATGATGTAACAATGGTTGCAAAATGACACAGCCTAGTTGTGTAATGGTGTAACAATGGTTGCAAAATGACACAGCCTAGTTGTGTAATGATGTAACAATGGTTGCAAAATGACACAGCCACGTAGTGTAATGGTGTAAATGGTTGCAAAATGACACAGCCACGTTGTGTAATGATGTAACAATGGTTGAAAAATCACACAGCCTTGTTGTGTAATGGTGTAACAATGGTTACACAATGACAAGCCACATTGTGTAATGGTGTAACAATGGTTACAAAATGACACAGCCATGTTGTGTAATGGTGTAACAATGGTTGCAAAATGACACAGCCTAGTTGTGTAATGATGTAACAATGGTTGCAAAATTACACAGCCTAGTTGTGTAATGGTGTAACGATGGTTGCAAAATGACACAGCCTAGTTGTGTAATGATGTAACAATGGTTGCAAAATGACACAGCCACGTTGTGTAATGGTGTAACAATGGTTGCAAAATGACACAGCCTAGTTGTGTGATGATGTAACAATGCTTGCAAAATGACACAGCCTAGTTGTGTAATGGTGTAACAATGGTTGCAAAATGACACAGCCTAGTTGTGTAATGATGTAACAATGGTTGCAAAATGACACAGCCTAGTTGTCTAATGATGTAACAATGGTTGCAAAATGACACAGCCTAGTTGTGTAATGATGTAACAATGGCTGAAAAATGACACAGCCTTGTTGTGTAATGGTGTAACAATGGTTACACAATGACAAGCCACATTGTGTAATGGTGTAACAATGGTTACAAAATGACACAGCCAAGTTGTGTAATGGTGTAACAATGGTTGAAAAATGACACAGCCTTGTTGTGTAATGATGTAACAATGGTTGCAAAATGACACAGCCTAGTTGTGTAATGATGTAACAATGGTTGCAAAATGACACAGCCTAGTTGTGTAATGATGTAACAATGGTTGAAAAATGACACAGCCTTGTTGTGTAATGATGTAACAATGGTTGCAAAATGACACAGCTTAGTTGTGTAATGATGTAACAATGGTTGAAAAATGACACAGCCTAGTTGTGTAATGATGTAACAATGGTTGCAAAATGACCCAGCCTAGTTGTGTAATGGTGTAACAATGGTTACAAAATGACACATCCTTGTTGTGTAATGATGTAACAATGGTTGCAAAATGACACAGCCTCTTGGCGTAATGGTGTAACAATGGTTACAAAATGACACAGTCAAGTTGTATAATGGTGTAACAATAGTTACAAAATGACACAGCCACGTTGTATAATGGTGTAACAATGGTTACAAAATGACACAGCCACGTTGTGTAATGGTGTAACAATGGTTACAAAATGACACAGCCATGTTGTGTAATGGTGTAACAATAATTGAAAAATGACACAGCCTTGTTGTGTAATGATGTACCAATGGTTGCAAAATGACACAGCCTAGTTGTGTAATGATGTAAAAATGGTTGCAAAATGACACAGCCTAGTTGTGTAATGATGTAACAATGGTTGCAAAATGACACAGCCTAGTTGTGTAATGATGTAAAAATGGTTGCAAAATGACACAGCCCAGTTGTGTAATGGTGTAACAAAGGTTGCAAAATGACACAGCCTAGTTGTGTAATGATGTAACAATGGTTGCAAAATGACACAGCCTAGTTGTGTAATGATGTAACAATGGTTGCAAAATGACACAGCCTAGTTGTGTAATGGTGTAACAATGGTTACACAATGACAAGCCACATTGTGTAATGGTGTAACAATGGTTACAAAATGACATATCCAAGTTGTGTAATGGTGTAACAATGGTTGAAAAATGACACAGCCTTGTTGTGTAATGATGTAACAATGGTTGCAAAATGACACAGCCTAGTTGTGTATTGATGTAACAATGGTTGCAAAATGACACAGCCTAGTTGTGCAATGATGTAACAATGGTTGCAAAATGACACAGCCTAGTTGTGTAATGGTGTAACAATGGTTGCAAAATGACACAGCCTAGTTGTGTAATGATGTAACAATGGTTGCAAAATGACACAGCCTAGTTGTGTAATGATGTAACAATGGTTGAAAAATGACACAGCCTTGTTGTGTAATGATGTAACAATGGTTGGAAAATGACACAGTCTAGTTGTGTAATGATGTAACAATGGTTGAAAAATGACACAGCCTTGTTGTGTAATGGTGTAACAATGGTTACACAATGACAAGCCACATTGTGTAATGGTGTAACAATGGTTACAAAATGACACAGCCAAGTTGTGTAATGGTGTAACAATGGTTGAAAAAGGACACAGCCTTGTTGTGTAATGATGTAACAATGGTTGCAAAATGACACAGCCTAGTTTGTAATGATGTAACAATGGTTGCAAAATGACACAGCCTAGTTGTGTAATGATGTAACAATGGTTGCAAAATGACACAGCCTAGTTTGTAATGATGTAACAATGGTTGCAAAATGACACAGCCTAGTTGTGTAATGATGTAACAATGGTTGCAAAATGACACAGCCTAGTTGTGTAATGATGTAACAATGGTTGAAAAATGACACAGCCTTGTTGTGTAATGATGTAACAATGGTTGCAAAATGACACAGCCTAGTTGTGTAATGGTGTAACAATGGTTACAAAATGACACATCCTTGTTGTGTAATGATGTAACAATGGTTGCAAAATGACACAGCCTCTTGGCGTAATGGTGTAACAATGGTTACAAAATGACACAGCCAAGTTGTATAATCGTGTAACAATGGTTACAAAATGACACAGCCACGTTGTATAATGGTGTAACAATGGTTACAAAATGACACAGCCACGTTGTGTAATGGTGTGACAATGGTTACAAAATGACACAGCCATGTTGTGTAATGGTGTAACAATGATTGAAAAATGACACAGCCTTGTTGTGTAATGATGTAACAATGGTTGCAAAATGACACAGCCTAGTTGTGTAGTGATGTAAAAATGGTTGCAAAATGACACAGCCTATTTGTGTAATGATGTAACAATGGTTGCAAAATGACACAGCCTAGTTGTGTAATGATGTAACAATGGTTGCAAAATGACACAGCCTAGTTGTGTAATGATGAAACAATGGTTGCAAAATGACACTGCCTAGTTGTGTAATGATGTTACAATGGTTGCAAAATGACACAGCCTAGTTGTGTAATGGTGTAACAATGGTTGCAAAATGACACAGCCTAGTTGTGTAATGATGTAACAATGGTTGCAAAATGACACAGCCACATTGTGTAATGATGTAACAATGGTTGCAAAATGACACAGCCTAGTTGTGTAATGATGTAACAATGGTTGAAAAATGACACAGCCTAGTTGTGTAATGATGTAACAATGGTTGCAAAATGACACAGCCTAGTTGTGTAATGGTGTAACAATGGTTACAAAATGACACATCCTTGTTGTGTAATGATGTAACAATGGTTGCAAAATGACACAGCCTCTTGGCGTAATGGTGTAACAATGGTTACAAAATGACACAGCCAAGTTGTATAATGGTGTAACAATGGTTACAAAATGACACAGCCACGTTGTATAATCGTGTAACAATGGTTACAAAATGACACAGCCACGTTGTGTAATGGTGTGTAATGATTGAAAAATGACACAGCCTTGTTGTGTAATGATGTAACAATGGTTGCAAAATGACACAGCCTAGTTGTGTAATGATGTAAAAATGGTTGCAAAATCACACAGCCTAGTTGTGTAATGATGTAACAATGGTTGCAAAATGACACAGCCTAGTTGTGTAATGGTGTAACAATGGTTGCAAAATGACACAGCCTAGTTGTGTAATGATGTAACAATGGTTGCAAAATGACACAGCCACGTAGTGCAATGGTGTAAATGGTTGCAAAATGACACAGCCACGTTGTGTAATGATGTAACAATGGTTGAAAAATGACACAGCCTTGTTGTGTAATGGTGTAACAATGGTTACACAATGACAAGCCACATTGTGTAATGGTGTAACAATGGTTACAAAATGACACAGCCATGTTGTGTAATGGTGTAACAATGGTTGCAAAATGACACAGCCTAGTTGTGTAATGATGTAACAATGGTTGCAAAATGACACAGCCTAGTTGTGTAATGGTGTAGAATGGTTGCAAAATGACACAGCCTAGTTGTGTAATGATGTAACAATGGTTGCAAAATGACACAGCCACGTTGTGTAATGGTGTAACAATGGTTGCAAAATGACACAGCCTAGTTGTGTAATGATGTAACAATGGTTGCAAAATGACACAGCCTAGTTGTGTAATGGTGTAACAATGGTTGCAAAATGACACAGCCTAGTTGTGTAATGATGTAACAATGGTTGCAAAATGACACAGCCTAGTTGTCTAATGATGTAACAATGGTTGCAAAATGACACAGCCTAGTTGTGTAATGATGTAACAATGGTTGAAAAATGACACAGCCTTGTTGTGTAATGGTGTAACAATGGTTACACAATGACAAGCCACATTGTGTAATGGTGTAACAATGGTTACAAAATGACACAGCCAAGTTGTGTAATGGTGTAACAATGGTTGAAAAATGACACAGCCTTGTTGTGTAATGATGTAACAATGGTTGCAAAATGACACAGCCTAGTTGTGTAATGATGTAACAATGGTTGCAAAATGACACAGCCTAGTTGTGTAATGATGTAACAATGGTTGCAAAATGACACAGCCTAGTTGTGTAATGATGTAACAATGGTTGAAAAATGACACAGCCTAGTTGTGTAATGATGTAACAATGGTTGAAAAATGACACAGCCTAGTTGTGTAATGATGTAACAATGGTTACAAAATGACACAGCCTAGTTGTGTAATGGTGTAACAATGGTTACAAAATGACACATCCTTCTTGTGTAATGATGTACCAATGGTTGCAAAATGACACAGCCTCTTGGCGTAATGGTGTAACAATGGTTACAAAATGACACAGCCAAGTTGTATAATGGTGGAACAATGGTTACAAAATGACACAGCCACGTTGTATAATGGTGTAACAATGGTTACAAAATGACACAGCCACGTTGTGTAATGGTGTAACAATGGTTACAAAATGACACAGCCATGTTGTGTAATGGTGTAACAATGATTGAAAAATGACACAGCCTTGTTGTGTAATGATGTAACAATGGTTGCAAAATGACACAGCCTAGTTGTGTAATGATGTAAAAATGGTTGCAAAATGACACAGCCTAGTTGTGTAATGATGTAACAATGGTGGCAAAATGACACAGCCTAGTTGTGTAATGATGTAAAAATGGTTGCAAAATGACACAGCCCAGTTGTGTAATGGTGTAACAAAGGTTGCAAAATGACACAGCCTAGTTGTGTAATGATGTAACAATGGTTGCAAAATGACACAGCCTAGTTGTGTAATGATGTAACAATGGTTGCAAAATGACACAGCCTAGTTGTATAATGATGTAACAATGGTTGAAAAATGACACAGCCTTGTTTTGTAATGGTGTAACAATGGTTACACAATGACAAGCCACATTGTGTAATGGTGTAACAATGGTTACAAAATGACACATCCAAGTTGTGTAATGGTGTAACAATGGTTGAAAAATGACACAGCCTTGTTGTGTAATGATGTAACAATGGTTGCAAAATGACACAGCCTAGTTGTGTAATGATGTAACAATGGTTGCAAAATGACACAGCCTAGTTGTGCAATGATGTAACAATGGTTGCAAAATGACACAGCCTAGTTGTGTAATGGTGTAACAATGGTTGCAAAATGACACAGCCTAGTTGTGTAATGATGTAACAATGGTTGCAAAATGACACAGCCTAGTTGTGTAATGATGTAACAATGGTTGAAAAATGACACAGCCTTGTTGTGTAATGATGTAACAATGGTTGGAAAATGACACAGCCTAGTTGTGTAATGATGTAACAATGGTTGAAAAATGACACAGCCTTGTTGTGTAATGGTGTAACAATGGTTACACAATGACAAGCCACATTGTGTAATGGTGTAACAATGGTTACAAAATGACACAGCCAAGTTGTGTAATGGTGTAACAATGGTTGAAAAAGGACACAGCCTTGTTGTGTAATGATGTAACAAAGGTTGCAAAATGACACAGCCTAGTTTGTAATGATGTAACAATGGTTGCAAAATGACACAGCCTTGTTGTGTAATGATGTAACAATGGTTGCAAAATGACACAGCCTAGTTGTGTAATGATGTAACAATGGTTGCAAAATGACACAGCCTAGTTGTGTAATGGTGTAACAATGGTTGCAAAATGACACAGCCTAGTTGTGTAATGATGTAACAATGGTTGACAAATGACACAGCCTTGTTGTGTAATGATGTAACAATGGTTGCAAAATGACACAGCCTAGTTGTGTAATGGTGTAACAATGGTTACAAAATGACACATCCTTGTTGTGTAATGATGTAACAATGGTTGCAAAATGACACAGCCTCTTGGCGTAATGGTGTAACAATGGTTACAAAATGACACAGCCAAGTTGTATAATGGTGTAACAATGGTTACAAAATGACACAGCCACGTTGTATAATGGTGTAACAATGGTTACAAAATGACACAGCCACGTTGTGTAATGGTGTGACAATGGTTACAAAATGACGCAGCCATGTTGTGTAATGGTGTAAAAATGGTTGCAAAATCACACAGCCTAGTTGTGTAATGATGTAACAATGGTTGCAAAATGACACAGCCTAGTTGTGTAATGGTGTAACAATGGTTGCAAAATGACACAGCCTAGTTGTGTAATGATGTAACAATGGTTGCAAAATGACACAGCCACGTAGTGTAATGGTGTAAATGGTTGCAAAATGACACAGCCACGTTGTGTAATGATGTAACAATGGTTGAAAAATCACACAGCCTTGTTGTGTAATGGTGTAACAATGGTTACACAATGACAAGCCACATTGTGTAATGGTGTAACAATGGTTACAAAATGACACAGCCATGTTGTGTAATGGTGTAACAATGGTTGCAAAATGACACAGCCTAGTTGTGTAATGATGTAACAATGGTTGCAAAATGACACAGCCTAGTTGTGTAATGGTGTAACGATGGTTGCAAAATGACACAGCCTAGTTGTGTAATGATGTAACAATGGTTGCAAAATGACACAGCCACGTTGTGTAATGGTGTAACAATGGTTGCAAAATGACACAGCCTAGTTGTGTGATGATGTAACAATGCTTGCAAAATGACACAGCCTAGTTGTGTAATGGTGTAACAATGGTTGCAAAATGACACAGCCTAGTTGTGTAATGATGTAACAATGGTTGCAAAATGACACAGCCTAGTTGTCTAATGATGTAACAATGGTTGCAAAATGACACAGCCTAGTTGTGTAATGATGTAACAATGGTTGAAAAATGACACAGCCTTGTTGTGTAATGGTGTAACAATGGTTACACAATGACAAGCCACATTGTGTAATGGTGTAACAATGGTTACAAAATGACACAGCCAAGTTGTGTAATGGTGTAACAATGGTTGAAAAATGACACAGCCTTGTTGTGTAATGATGTAACAATGGTTGCAAAATGACACAGCCTAGTTGTGTAATGATGTAACAATGGTTGCAAAATGACACAGCCTAGTTGTGTAATGATGTAACAATGGTTGAAAAATGACACAGCCTTGTTGTGTAATGATGTAACAATGGTTGCAAAATGACACAGCCTAGTTGTGTAATGATGTAACAATGGTTGAAAAATGACACAGCCTAGTTGTGTAATGATGTAACAATGGTTGCAAAATGACCCAGCCTAGTTGTGTAATGGTGTAACAATGGTTACAAAATGACACATCCTTGTTGTGTAATGATGTAACAATGGTTGCAAAATGACACAGCCTCTTGGCGTAATGGTGTAACAATGGTTACAAAATGACACAGTCAAGTTGTATAATGGTGTAACAATGGTTACAAAATGACACAGCCACGTTGTATAATGGTGTAACAATGGTTACAAAATGACACAGCCACGTTGTGTAATGGTGTAACAATGGTTACAAAATGACACAGCCACGTTGTGTAATGGTGTAACAATAATTGAAAAATGACACAGCCTTGTTGTGTAATGATGTACCAATGGTTGCAAAATGACAAAGCCTAGTTGTGTAATGATGTAAAAATGGGTGCAAAATGACACAGCCTAGTTGTGTAATGATGTAACAATGGTTGCAAAATGACACAGCCTAGTTGTGTAATGATGTAAAAATGGTTGCAAAATGACACAGCCCAGTTGTGTAATGGTGTAACAAAGGTTGCAAAATGACACAGCCTAGTTGTGTAATGATGTAACAATGGTTGCAAAATGACACAGCCTAGTTGTGTAATGATGTAACAATGGTTGCAAAATGACACAGCCTAGTTGTGTAATGATGTAACAATGGTTGAAAAATGACACAGCCTTGTTGTGTAATGGTGTAACAATGGTTACACAATGACGAGCCACATTGTGTAATGGTGTAACAATGGTTACAAAATGACACATCCAAGTTGTGTAATGGTGTAACAATGGTTGAAAAATGACACAGCCTTGTTGTGTAATGATGTAACAATGGTTGCAAAATGACACAGCCTAGTTGTGTATTGATGTAACAATGGTTGCAAAATGACACAGTCTAGTTGTGCAATGATGTAACAATGGTTGCAAAATGACACAGCCTAGTTGTGTAATGGTGTAACAATGGTTGCAAAATGACACAGCCTAGTTGTGTAATGATGTAACAATGGTTGAAAAATGACACAGCCTTGTTGTGTAATGATGTAACAATGGTTGGAAAATGACACAGTCTAGTTGTGTAATGATGTAACAATGGTTGAAAAATGACACAGCCTTGTTGTGTAATGGTGTAACAATGGTTACACAATGACAAGCCACATTGTGTAATGGTGTAACAATGGTTACAAAATGACACAGCCAAGTTGTGTAATGGTGTAACAATGGTTGAAAAAGGACACAGCCTTGTTGTGTAATGATGTAACAATGGTTGCAAAATGACACAGCCTAGTTTGTAATGATGTAACAATGGTTGCAAAATGACACAGCCTAGTTGTGTAATGATGTAACAATGGTTGCAAAATGACACAGCCTAGTTTGTAATGATGTAACAATGGTTGCAAAATGACACAGCCTAGTTGTGTAATGATGTAACAATGGTTGCAAAATGACACAGCCTAGTTGTGTAATGATGTAACAATGGTTGAAAAATGACACAGCCTTGTTGTGTAATGATGTAACAATGGTTGCAAAATGACACAGCCTAGTTGTGTAATGGTGTAACAATGGTTACAAAATGACACATCCTTGTTGTGTAATGATGTAACAATGGTTGCAAAATGACACAGCCTCTTGGCGTAATGGTGTAACAATGGTTACAAAATGACACAGCCAAGTTGTATAATGGTGTAACAATGGTTACAAAATGACACAGCCACGTTGTATAATGGTGTAACAATGGTTACAAAATGACACAGCCACGTTGTGTAATGGTGTGACAATGGTTACAAAATGACACAGCCATGTTGTGTGATGGTGTAACAATGATTGAAAAATGACACAGCCTTGTTGTGTAATGATGTAACAATGGTTGCAAAATGACACAGCCTAGTTGTGTAGTGATGTAAAAATGGTTGCAAAATGACACAGCCTATTTGTGTAATGATGTAACAATGGTTGCAAAATGACACAGCCTAGTTGTGTAATGATGTAACAATGGTTGCAAAATGACACAGCCTAGTTGTGTAATGATGAAACAATGGTTGCAAAATGACACTGCCTAGTTGTGTAATGATGTTACAATGGTTGCAAAATGACACAGCCTAGTTGTGTAATGGTGTAACAATGGTTGCAAAATGACACAGCCTAGTTGTGTAATGATGTAACAATGGTTGCAAAATGACACAGCCACATTGTGTAATGATGTAACAATGGTTGCAAAATGACACAGCCTAGTTGTGTAATGATGTAACAATGGTTGAAAAATGACACAGCCTAGTTGTGTAATGATGTAACAGTGGTTGCAAAATGACACAGCCTCTTGGCGTAATGGTGTAACAATGGTTACAAAATGACACAGCCAAGTTGTATAATGGTGTAACAATGGTTACAAAATGACACAGCCACTTTGTATAATCGTGTAACAATGGTTACAAAATGACACAGCCACGTTGTGTAATGGTGTGTAATGATTGAAAAATGACACAGCCTTGTTGTGTAATGATGTAACAATGGTTGCAAAATGACACAGCCTAGTTGTGTAATTATGTAAAAATGGTTGCAAAATCACACAGCCTAGTTGTGTAATGATGTAACAATGGTTGCAAAATGACACAGCCTAGTTGTGTAATGGTGTAACAATGGTTGCAAAATGACACAGCCTAGTTGTGTAATGATGTAACAATGGTTGCAAAATGACACAGCCACGTAGTGTAATGGTGTAAATGGTTGCAAAATGACGCAGCCACGTTGTGTAATGATGTAACAATGGTTGAAAAATGACACAGCCTTGTTGTGTAATGGTGTAACAATGGTTACACAATGACAAGCCACATTGTGTAATGGTGTAACAATGGTTACAAAATGACACAGCCATGTTGTGTAATGGTGTAACAATGGTTGCAAAATGACACAGCCTAGTTGTGTAATGATGTAACAATGGTTGCAAAATGACACAGCCTAGTTGTGTAATGGTGTAGAATGGTTGCAAAATGACACAGCCTAGTTGTGTAATGATGTAACAATGGTTGCAAAATGACACAGCCACGTTGTGTAATGGTGTAACAATGGTTGCAAAATGACACAGCCTAGTTGTGTAATGATGTAACAATGGTTGCAAAATGACACAGCCTAGTTGTGTAATGGTGTAACAATGGTTGCAAAATGACACAGCCTAGTTGTGTAATGATGTAACAATGGTTGCAAAATGACACAGCCTAGTTGTCTAATGATGTAACAATGGTTGCAAAATGACACAGCCTTGTTGTGTAATGATGTAACAATGGTTGCAAAATGACACAGCCTAGTTGTGTAATGGTGTAACAATGGTTACAAAATGACACATCCTTGTTGTGTAATGATGTAACAATGGTTGCAAAATGACACAGCCTCTTGGCGTAATGGTGTAACAATGGTTACAAAATGACACAGCCAAGTTGTATAATGGTGTAACAATGGTTACAAAATGACACAGCCACGTTGTATAATGGTGTAACAATGGTTACAAAATGACACAGCCACGTTGTGTAATGGTGTGACAATGGTTACAAAATGACACAGCCATGTTGTGTAATGGTGTAACAATGATTGAAAAATGACACAGCCTTGTTGTGTAATGATGTAACAATGGTTGCAAAATGACACAGCCTAGTTGTGTAGTGATGTAAAAATGGTTGCAAAATGACACAGCCTATTTGTGTAATGATGTAACAATGGTTGCAAAATGACACAGCCTAGTTGTGTAATGATGTAACAATGGTTGCAAAATGACACAGCCTAGTTGTGTAATGATGAAACAATGGTTGCAAAATGACACTGCCTAGTTGTGTAATGATGTTACAATGGTTGCAAAATGACACAGCCTAGTTGTGTAATGGTGTAACAATGGTTGCAAAATGACACAGCCTAGTTGTGTAATGATGTAACAATGGTTGCAAAATGACACAGCCACATTGTGTAATGATGTAACAATGGTTGCAAAATGACACAGCCTAGTTGTGTAATGATGTAACAATGGTTGAAAAATGACACAGCCTAGTTGTGTAATGATGTAACAGTGGTTGCAAAATGACACAGCCTAGTTGTGTAATGGTGTAACAATGGTTACAAAATGACACATCCTTGTTGTGTAATGATGTAACAATGGTTGCAAAATGACACAGCCTCTTGGCGTAATGGTGTAACAATGGTTACAAAATGACACAGCCAAGTTGTATAATGGTGTAACAATGGTTACAAAATGACACAGCCACTTTGTATAATCGTGTAACAATGGTTACAAAATGACACAGCCACGTTGTGTAATGGTGTGTAATGATTGAAAAATGACACAGCCTTGTTGTGTAATGATGTAACAATGGTTGCAAAATGACACAGCCTAGTTGTGTAATTATGTAAAAATGGTTGCAAAATCACACAGCCTAGTTGTGTAATGATGTAACAATGGTTGCAAAATGACACAGCCTAGTTGTGTAATGGTGTAACAATGGTTGCAAAATGACACAGCCTAGTTGTGTAATGATGTAACAATGGTTGCAAAATGACACAGCCACGCAGTGTAATGGTGTAAATGGTTGCAAAATGACGCAGCCACGTTGTGTAATGATGTAACAATGGTTGAAAAATGACACAGCCTTGTTGTGTAATGGTGTAACAATGGTTACACAATGACAAGCCACATTGTGTAATGGTGTAACAATGGTTACAAAATGACACAGCCATGTTGTGTAATGGTGTAACAATGGTTGCAAAATGACACAGCCTAGTTGTGTAATGATGTAACAATGGTTGCAAAATGACACAGCCTAGTTGTGTAATGGTGTAGAATGGTTGCAAAATGACACAGCCTAGTTGTGTAATGATGTAACAATGGTTGCAAAATGACACAGCCACGTTGTGTAATGGTGTAACAATGGTTGCAAAATGACACAGCCTAGTTGTGTAATGATGTAACAATGGTTGCAAAATGACACAGCCTAGTTGTGTAATGGTGTAACAATGGTTGCAAAATGACACAGCCTAGTTGTGTAATGATGTAACAATGGTTGCAAAATGACACAGCCTAGTTGTCTAATGATGTAACAATGGTTGCAAAATGACACAGCCTAGTTGTGTAATGATGTAACAATGGTTGAAAAATGACACAGCCTTGTTGTGTAATGGTGTAACAATGGTTACACAATGACAAGCCACATTGTGTAATGGTGTAACAATGGTTACAAAATGACACAGCCAAGTTGTGTAATGGTGTAACAATGGTTGAAAAATGACACAGCCTTGTTGTGTAATGATGTAACAATGGTTGCAAAATGACACAGCCTAGTTGTGTAATGATGTAACAATGGTTGCAAAATGACACAGCCTAGTTGTGTAATGATGTAACAATGGTTGCAAAATGACACAGCCTAGTTGTGTAATGATGTAACAATGGTTGAAAAATGACACAGCCTAGTTGTGTAATGATGTAACAATGGTTGAAAAATGACACAGCCTAGTTGTGTAATGATGTAACAATGGTTGCAAAATGACACAGCCTAGTTGTGTAATGGTGTAACAATGGTTACAAAATGACACATCCTTGTTGTGTAATGATGTACCAATGGTTGCAAAATGACACAGCCTCTTGGCGTAATGGTGTAACAATGGTTACAAAATGACACAGCCAAGTTGTATAATGGTGGAACAATGGTTACAAAATGACACAGCCACGTTGTATAATGGTGTAACAATGGTTACAAAATGACACAGCCACGTTGTGTAATGGTGTAACAATGGTTACAAAATGACACAGCCATGTTGTGTAATGGTGTAACAATGATTGAAAAATGACACAGCCTTGTTGTGTAATGATGTAACAATGGTTGCAAAATGACACAGCCTAGTTGTGTAATGATGTAAAAATGGTTGCAAAATGACACAGCCTAGTTGTGTAATGATGTAACAATGGTGGCAAAATGACACAGCCTAGTTGTGTAATGATGTAAAAATGGTTGCAAAATGACACAGCCCAGTTGTGTAATGGTGTAACAAAGGTTGCAAAATGACACAGCCTAGTTGTGTAATGATGTAACAATGGTTGCAAAATGACACAGCCTAGTTGTGTAATGATGTAACAATGGTTGCAAAATGACACAGCGTAGTTGTATAATGATGTAACAATGGTTGAAAAATGACACAGCCTTGTTTTGTAATGGTGTAACAATGGTTACACAATGACAAGCCACATTGTGTAATGGTGTAACAATGGTTACAAAATGACACATCCAAGTTGTGTAATGGTGTAACAATGGTTGAAAAATGACACAGCCTTGTTGTGTAATGATGTAACAATGGTTGCAAAATGACACAGCCTAGTTGTGTAATGATGTAACAATGGTTGCAAAATGACACAGCCTAGTTGTGCAATGATGTAACAATGGTTGCAAAATGACACAGCCTAGTTGTGTAATGGTGTAACAATGGTTGCAAAATGACACAGCCTAGTTGTGTAATGATGTAACAATGGTTGCAAAATGACACAGCCTAGTTGTGTAATGATGTAACAATGGTTGAAAAATGACACAGCCTTGTTGTGTAATGATGTAACAATGGTTGGAAAATGACACAGCCTAGTTGTGTAATGATGTAACAATGGTTGAAAAATGACACAGCCTTGTTGTGTAATGGTGTAACAATGGTTACACAATGACAAGCCACATTGTGTAATGGTGTAACAATGGTTACAAAATGACACAGCCAAGTTGTGTAATGGTGTAACAATGGTTGAAAAAGGACACAGCCTTGTTGTGTAATGATGTAACAAAGGTTGCAAAATGACACAGCCTAGTTTGTAATGATGTAACAATGGTTGCAAAATGACACAGCCTAGTTGTGTAATGATGTAACAATGGTTGCAAAATGACACACCCTAGTTGTGTAATGGTGTAACAATGGTTGCAAAATGACACAGCCTAGTTGTGTAATGATGTAACAATGGTTGCAAAATGACACAGCCTAGTTGTGTAATGATGTAGCAATGGTTGACAAATGACACAGCCTTGTTGTGTAATGATGTAACAATGGTTGCAAAATGACACAGCCTAGTTGTGTAATGGTGTAACAATGGTTACAAAATGACACATCCTTGTTGTGTAATGATGTAACAATGGTTGCAAAATGACACAGCCTCTTGGTGTAATGGTGTAACAATGGTTACAAAATGACACAGCCAAGTTGTATAATGGTGTAACAATGGTTACAAAATGACACAGCCACGTTGTATAATGGTGTAACAATGGTTACAAAATGACACAGCCACGTTGTGTAATGGTGTGACAATGGTTACAAAATGACGCAGCCATGTTGTGTAATGGTGTAACAATGATTGAAAAATGACACAGCCTTGTTGTGTAATGATGTAAAAATGGTTGCAAAATGACACAGCCTAGTTGTGTAATGATGTAAAAATGGTTGCAAAATGACACAGCCTATTTGTGTAATGATGTAACAATGGTTGCAAAATGACACAGCCTAGTTGTGTAATGATGTAACAATGGTTGCAAAATGACACAGCCTAGTTGTGTAATGATGAAACAATGGTTGCAAAATGACACTGCCTAGTTGTGTAATGATGTTACAATGGTTGCAAAATGACACAGCCTAGTTGTGTAATGGTGTAACAATGGTTGCAAAATGACACAGCCTAGTTGTGTAATGATGTAACAATGGTTGCAAAATGACACAGCCACGTTGTGTAATGGTGTAACAATGGTTGCAAAATGACGCAGCCTAGTTGTGTAATGATGTAACAATGGTTGCAAAACGACACAGCCTAGTTGTGTAATGGTGTAACAATGGTTGCAAAATGACACAGCCTAGTTGTGTAATGATGTAACAATGGTTGCAAAATGACACAGCCTAGTTGTGTAATGATGTAACAATGGTTGCAAAATGACACAGCCACGTTGTGTAATGGTGTAACAATGGTTGCAAAATGACACAGCCACGTTGTGTAATGGTGTAACAATGGTTGCAAAATGACACAGCCTAGTTGTGTAATGATGTAACAATGGTTGCAAAATGACACAGCCTAGTTGTGTAATGATGTAACAATGGTTGCAAAATGACACAGCCTAGTTGTGTAATGATGTAACAATGGGTGAAAAATGACACAGCCTTGTTGTGTAATGGTGTAACAATGGTTACACAATGACAAGCCACATTGTGTAATGGTGTAACAATGGTTACAAAATGACACAGCCAAGTTGTGTAATGGTGTAACAATGGTTGAAAAATGACACAGCCTTGTTGTGTAATGATGTAAGAATGGTTGCAAAATGACACAGCCTAGTTGTGTAATGATGTAACAATGGTTGCAAAATGACACAGCCTAGTTGTGTAATGATGTAACATTGGTTGCAAAATGACACAGCCTAGTTGTGTAATGGTGTAACAATGGTTGCAAAATGACACAGCCTAGTTGTGTAATGATGTAACAATGGTTGCAAAATGACACAGCCTAGTTGTGTAATGATGTAACAATGGTTGAAAAATGACACAGCTTTGTTGTGTAATGATGTAACAATGGTTGCAAAATGACACAGCCTAGTTTTGTAATGATGTAACAATGGTTAAAAATGACAAAGCCTTGTTGTGCAATGATGTAACAATGGTTGCAAAAGGACTCAGCCTAGTTGTGTAATGGTGTAACAATGGTTACAAAATGACACATCCTTGTTGTGAAATGATGTAACAATGGTTGCAAAATGACACAGCCTCTTGGCGTAATGGTGTAACAATGGTTACAAAATGACACAGCCAAGTTGTATAATGGTGTAAAAATGGTTACAAAATGACACAGCCACGTTGTATAATGGTGTAACAATGGTTACAAAATGACACAGCCACGTTGTGTAATGGTGTAACAATGGTTACAAAATGACACAGCCATGTTGTGTAGTGGTGTAACAATGATTGAAAAATGACACAGCCTAGTTGTGTAATGATGTAAAAATCGTTGCAAAATGACACAGCCTAGTTGTGTAATGATGTAACATCGGTTGCAAAATGAAACAGCCTAGTTGTATAATGATGTAACAATGGTTGTAAAATGACACAGCCTAGTTGTGTAATGGTGTAACAATGGTTGCAAAATGACACAGCCTAGTTGTGTAATGATGTAACAATGGTTGCAAAATGACACAGCCACGTTGTGTAATGGTGTAAATGGTTGCAAAATGACACAGCCTAGTTGTGTAATGATGTAACAATGGTTGAAAAATGACACAGCCTTGTTGTGTAATGGTGTAACTATGGTTACACAATGACAAGCCACATTGTGTAATGGTGTAACAATGGTTACAAAATGACACAGTCATGTTGTGTAATGGTGTAACAATGGTTGCAAAATGACACAGCCTAGTTGTGTAATGATGTAACAATGGTTGCAAAATGACACAGCCTAGTTGTGTAATGATGTAACAATGGTTGAAAAATGACACAGCTCTGTTGTGTAATGATGTAACAATGGTTGCAAAATGACACAGCCTAGTTTTGTAATGATGTAACAATGGTTAAAAAATGACAAAGCCTTGTTGTGTAATGATGTAACAATGGTTGCAAAATGACACAGCCTAGTTGTGTAATGGTGTAACAATGGTTACAAAATGACACATCCTTGTTGTGAAATGATGTAACAATGGTTGCAAAATGACACAGCCTCTTGGCGTAATGGTGTAACAATGGTTACAAAATGACACAGCCAAGTTGTATAATGGTGTAACAATGGTTACAAAATGACACAGCCACGTTGTATAATGGTGTAACAATGGTTACAAAATGACACAGCCACGTTGTGTAATGGTGTAACAATGGTTACAAAATGACACAGCCATGTTGTGTAGTGGTGTAACAATGATTGAAAAATGACACAGCCTTGTTGTGTAATGATGTAACAATGGTTGCAAAATGACACAGCCTAGTTGTGTAATGATGTAAAAATCGTTGCAAAATGACACAGCCTAGTTGTGTAATGATGTAACAATGGTTGCAAAATGAAACAGCCTAGTTGTATAATGATGTAACAATGGTTGCAAAATGACACAGCCTAGTTGTGTAATGGTGTAACAATGGTTGCAAAATGACACAGCCTAGTTGTGTAATGATGTAACAATGGTTGCAAAATGACACAGCCACGTTGTGTAATGGTGTAAATGGTTGCAAAATGACACAGCCTAGTTGTGTAATGATGTAACAATGGTTGAAAAATGACACAGCCTTGTTGTGTAATGGTGTAACAATGGTTACACAATGACAAGCCACATTGTGTAATGGTGTAACAATGGTTACAAAATGACACCGTCATGTTGTGTAATGGTGTAACAATGGTTAAAAAATGACACAGCGTTGTTGTGTAATGATGTAACAATGGTTGCAAAATGACACAGCCTAGTTGTGTAATGATGTAACAATGGTTGCAAAATGACACAGCCTAGTTGTGTAATGATGTAACAATGGTTGCAAAATGACACAGCCTAATTGTGTAATGATGTAACAATGGTTGCAAAATGACACAGCCTAGTTGTGTAATGATGTAACAATGGTTGAAAAATTACACTGCCTTGTTGTGTAATGATGTAACAATGGTTGCAAAATGACACAGCCTAGTTGTGTAATGATGTAACAATGGTTGAAAAATGACACAGCCTTGTTGGGTAATGATGTAACAATGGTTGCAAAATGACACAGCCTAGTTGTGTAATGGTGTAACAATGGTTACACAATGACACATCTTTGTTGAGTAATGATGTAACAATGGTTGCAAAATGACACAGCCTCTTGGCGTAATGGTGTAACAATGGTTGCAAAATGACACAGCCAAGTTGTATAATGGTGTAACAATGGTTACAAAATGACACAGCCACGTTGTGTAATGGTGTAACAATGGTTACAAAATGACACAGCCATGTTGTGTAATGGTGTAACAATGGTTACAAAATGACACAGCCACGTTGTGTAATGGTGTAACAATGGTTACAAAATGACACAGCCATGTTGTGTAATGGTGTAACAATGGTTACAAAATGACACAGCCATGTTGTGTAGTGGTGTAACAATGATTGAAAAATGACACAGTCTTGTTGTGTGATGATGTAACAATGGTTGAAAAATGACACAGCCTAGTTGTGTAATGATGTAACAATGGTTGCAAAATGACACAGCCTAGTTGTGTAATGGTGTAACAATGGTTACAAAATGACACATCCTTGTTGTGTAATGATGTAACAATGGATGCAAAATGACACAGCCACATTGTGTAATGGTGTAACAATGGTTACAAAATGACACAGCCAAGTTGTATAATGGTGTAACAATGGTTACAAAATGACACAGCCACGTTGTATAATCGTGTAACAATGGTTACAAAATGACACAGCCACGTTGTGTAATGGTGTGTAATGATTGAAAAATGACACAGCCTTGTTGTGTAATGATGTAACAATGGTAACAAAATGACACAGCCTAGTTGTGTAATGATGTAAAAATGGTTGCAAAATCACACAGCCTAGTTGTGTAATGATGTAACAATGGTTGCAAAATGACACAGCCTAGTTGTGTAATGGTGTAACAATGGTTGCAAAATGACACAGCCTAGTTGTGTAATGATGTAACAATGGTTGCAAAATGACACAGCCACGTAGTGTAATGGTGTACATGGTTGCAAAATGACACAGCCACGTTGTGTAATGATGTAACAATGGTTGAAAAATGACACAGCCTTGTTGTGTAATGGTGTAACAATGGTTACACAATGACAAGCCACATTGTGTAATGGTGTAACAATGGTTACAAAATGACACAGCCATGTTGTGTAATGGTGTAACAATGGTTGCAAAATGACACAGCCTAGTTGCGTAATGATGTAACAATGGTTGCAAAATGACACAGCCTAGTTGTGTAATGGTGTAGAATGGTTGCAAAATGACACAACCTAGTTGTGTAATGATGTAACAATGGTTGCAAAATGACACAGCCACGTTGTGTAATGGTGTAACAATGGTTGCAAAATGACACAGCCTAGTTGTGTAATGATGTAACAATGGTTGCAAAATGACATCGCCTAGTTGTGTAATGGTGTAACAATGGTTGCAAAATGACACAGCCTAGTTGTGTAATGATGTAACAATGGTTGCAAAATGACACAGCCTAGTTGTCTAATGATGTAACAATGGTTGCAAAATGACACAGCCTAGTTGTGTAATGATGTAACAATGGTTGAAAAATGACACAGCCTTGTTGTGTAATGGTGTAACAATGGTTACACAATGACAAGCCACATTGTGTAATGGTGTAACAATGGTTACAAAATGACACAGCCAAGTTGTGTAATGGTGTAACAATGGTTGAAAAATGACACAGCCTTGTTGTGTAATGATGTAACAATGGTTGCAAAATGACACAGCCTAGTTGTGTAATGATGTAACAATGGTTGCAAAATGACACAGCCTAGTTGTGTAATGATGTAACAATGGTTGCAAAATGACACAGCCTAGTTGTGTAATGATGTAACAATGGTTGAAAAATGACACAGCCTAGTTGTGTAATGATGTAACAATGGTTGAAAAATGACACAGCCTAGTTGTGTAATGATGTAACAATGGTTGCAAAATGACACAGCCTAGTTGTGTAATGGTGTAACAATGGTTACAAAATGACACATCCTTGTTGTGTAATGATGTAACAATGGTTGCAAAATGACACAGCCTCTTGGCGTAATGGTGTAACAATGGTTACAAAATGACACAGCCAAGTTGTATAATGGTGTAACAATGGTTACAAAATGACACAGCCACGTTGTATAATGGTGTAACAATGGTTACAAAATGACACAGCCACGTTGTGTAATGGTGTAACAATGGTTACAAAATGACACAGCCATGTTGTGTAATGGTGTAACAATGATTGAAAAATGACACAGCCTTGTTGTGTAATGATGTAACAATGGTTGCAAAATGACACAGCCTAGTTGTGTAATGATGTAAAAATGGTTGCAAAATGACACAGCCTAGTTGTGTAATGATGTAACAATGGTGGCAAAATGACACAGCCTAGTTGTGTAATGATGTAAAAATGGTTGCAAAATGACACAGCCCAGTTGTGTAATGGTGTAACAAAGGTTGCAAAATGACACAGCCTAGTTGTGTAATGATGTAACAATGGTTGCAAAATGACACAGCCTAGTTGTGTAATGATGTAACAATGGTTGCAAAATGACACAACCTAGTTGTATAATGATGTAACAATGGTTGAAATATGACACAGCCTTGTTTTGTAATGGTGTAACAATGGTTACACAATGACAAGCCACATTGTGTAATGGTGTAACAATGGTTACAAAATGACACATCCAAGTTGTGTAATGGTGTAACAATGGTTACAAAATGACACAGCCACGTTGTGTAATGGTGTGACAATGGTTACAAAATGACACAGCCATGTTGTGTAATGGTGTAACAATGATTGAAAAATGACACAGCCTTGTTGTGTAATGATGTAACAATGGTTGCAAAATGACACAGCCTAGTTGTGTAGTGATGTAAAAATGGTTGCAAAATGACACAGCCTATTTGTGTAATGATGTAACAATGGTTGCAAAATGACACAGCCTAGTTGTGTAATGATGTAACAATGGTTGCAAAATGACACAGCCTAGTTGTGTAATGATGAAACAATGGTTGCAAAATGACACTGCCTAGTTGTGTAATGATGTTACAATGGTTGCAAAATGACACAGCCTAGTTGTGTAATGGTGTAACAATGGTTGCAAAATGACACAGCCTAGTTGTGTAATGATGTAACAATGGTTGCAAAATGACACAGCCACATTGTGTAATGATGTAACAATGGTTGCAAAATGACACAGCCTAGTTGTGTAATGATGTAACAATGGTTGAAAAATGACACAGCCTAGTTGTGTAATGATGTAACAATGGTTGCAAAATGACACAGCCTAGTTGTGTAATGGTGTAACAATGGTTACAAAATGACACATCCTTGTTGTGTAATGATGTAACAATGGTTGCAAAATGACACAGCCTCTTGGCATAATGGTGTAACAATGGTTACAAAATGACACAGCCAAGTTGTATAATGGTGTAACAATGGTTACAAAATGACACAGCCACGTTGTATAATCGTGTAACAATGGTTACAAAATGACACAGCCACGTTGTGTAATGGTGTGTAATGATTGAAAAATGACACAGCCTTGTTGTGTAATGATGTAACAATGGTTGCAAAATGACACAGCCTAGTTGTGTAATGGTGTAACAATGGTTGCAAAATGACACAGCCTAGTTGTGTAATGATGTAACAATGGTTGCAAAATGACACAGCCACGTAGTGTAATGGTGTAAATGGTTGCAAAATGACACAGCCACGTTGTGTAATGATGTAACAATGGTTGAAAAATCACACAGCCTTGTTGTGTAATGGTGTAACAATGGTTACACAATGACAAGCCACATTGTGTAATGGTGTAACAATGGTTACAAAATGACACAGCCATGTTGTGTAATGGTGTAACAATGGTTGCAAAATGACACAGCCTAGTTGTGTAATGATGTAACAATGGTTGCAAAATTACACAGCCTAGTTGTGTAATGGTGTAACGATGGTTGCAAAATGACACAGCCTAGTTGTGTAATGATGTAACAATGGTTGCAAAATGACACAGCCACGTTGTGTAATGGTGTAACAATGGTTGCAAAATGACACAGCCTAGTTGTGTGATGATGTAACAATGCTTGCAAAATGACACAGCCTAGTTGTGTAATGGTGTAACAATGGTTGCAAAATGACACAGCCTAGTTGTGTAATGATGTAACAATGGTTGCAAAATGACACAGCCTAGTTGTCTAATGATGTAACAATGGTTGCAAAATGACACAGCCTAGTTGTGTAATGATGTAACAATGGCTGAAAAATGACACAGCCTTGTTGTGTAATGGTGTAACAATGGTTACACAATGACAAGCCACATTGTGTAATGGTGTAACAATGGTTACAAAATGACACAGCCAAGTTGTGTAATGGTGTAACAATGGTTGAAAAATGACACAGCCTTGTTGTGTAATGATGTAACAATGGTTGCAAAATGACACAGCCTAGTTGTGTAATGATGTAACAATGGTTGCAAAATGACACAGCCTAGTTGTGTAATGATGTAACAATGGTTGAAAAATGACACAGCCTTGTTGTGTAATGATGTAACAATGGTTGCAAAATGACACAGCTTAGTTGTGTAATGATGTAACAATGGTTGAAAAATGACACAGCCTAGTTGTGTAATGATGTAACAATGGTTGCAAAATGACCCAGCCTAGTTGTCTAATGATGTAACAATGGTTGCAAAATGACACAGCCTAGTTGTGTAATGATGTAACAATGGCTGAAAAATGACACAGCCTTGTTGTGTAATGGTGTAACAATGGTTACACAATGACAAGCCACATTGTGTAATGGTGTAACAATGGTTACAAAATGACACAGCCTAGTTGTGTAATGGTGTAACAATGGTTGCAAAATGACACAGCCTAGTTGTGTAATGATGTAAAAATGGTTGCAAAATCACACAGCCTAGTTGTGTAATGATGTAACAATGGTTGCAAAATGACACAGCCTAGTTGTGTAATGGTGTAACAATGGTTGCAAAATGACACAGCCTAGTTGTGTAATGATGTAACAATGGTTGCAAAATGACACAGCCACGTAGTGTAATGGTGTAAATGGTTGCAAAATGACACAGCCACGTTGTGTAATGATGTAACAATGGTTGAAAAATCACACAGCCTTGTTGTGTAATGGTGTAACAATGGTTACACAATGACAAGCCACATTGTGTAATGGTGTAACAATGGTTACAAAATGACACAGCCATGTTGTGTAATGGTGTAACAATGGTTGCAAAATGACACAGCCTAGTTGTGTAATGATGTAACAATGGTTGCAAAATTACACAGCCTAGTTGTGTAATGGTGTAACGATGGTTGCAAAATGACACAGCCTAGTTGTGTAATGATGTAACAATGGTTGCAAAATGACACAGCCACGTTGTGTAATGGTGTAACAATGGTTGCAAAATGACACAGCCTAGTTGTGTGATGATGTAACAATGCTTGCAAAATGACACAGCCTAGTTGTGTAATGGTGTAACAATGGTTGCAAAATGACACAGCCTAGTTGTGTAATGATGTAACAATGGTTGCAAAATGACACAGCCTAGTTGTCTAATGATGTAACAATGGTTGCAAAATGACACAGCCTAGTTGTGTAATGATGTAACAATGGCTGAAAAATGACACAGCCTTGTTGTGTAATGGTGTAACAATGGTTACACAATGACAAGCCACATTGTGTAATGGTGTAACAATGGTTACAAAATGACACAGCCAAGTTGTGTAATGGTGTAACAATGGTTGAAAAATGACACAGCCTTGTTGTGTAATGATGTAACAATGGTTGCAAAATGACACAGCCTAGTTGTGTAATGATGTAACAATGGTTGCAAAATGACACAGCCTAGTTGTGTAATGATGTAACAATGGTTGAAAAATGACACAGCCTTGTTGTGTAATGATGTAACAATGGTTGCAAAATGACACAGCTTAGTTGTGTAATGATGTAACAATGGTTGAAAAATGACACAGCCTAGTTGTGTAATGATGTAACAATGGTTGCAAAATGACCCAGCCTAGTTGTGTAATGGTGTAACAATGGTTACAAAATGACACATCCTTGTTGTGTAATGATGTAACAATGGTTGCAAAATGACACAGCCTCTTGGCGTAATGGTGTAACAATGGTTACAAAATGACACAGTCAAGTTGTATAATGGTGTAACAATAGTTACAAAATGACACAGCCACGTTGTATAATGGTGTAACAATGGTTACAAAATGACACAGCCACGTTGTGTAATGGTGTAACAATGGTTACAAAATGACACAGCCATGTTGTGTAATGGTGTAACAATAATTGAAAAATGACACAGCCTTGTTGTGTAATGATGTACCAATGGTTGCAAAATGACACAGCCTAGTTGTGTAATGATGTAAAAATGGTTGCAAAATGACACAGCCTAGTTGTGTAATGATGTAACAATGGTTGCAAAATGACACAGCCTAGTTGTGTAATGATGTAAAAATGGTTGCAAAATGACACAGCCCAGTTGTGTAATGGTGTAACAAAGGTTGCAAAATGACACAGCCTAGTTGTGTAATGATGTAACAATGGTTGCAAAATGACACAGCCTAGTTGTGTAATGATGTAACAATGGTTGCAAAATGACACAGCCTAGTTGTGTAATGGTGTAACAATGGTTACACAATGACAAGCCACATTGTGTAATGGTGTAACAATGGTTACAAAATGACATATCCAAGTTGTGTAATGGTGTAACAATGGTTGAAAAATGACACAGCCTTGTTGTGTAATGATGTAACAATGGTTGCAAAATGACACAGCCTAGTTGTGTATTGATGTAACAATGGTTGCAAAATGACACAGCCTAGTTGTGCAATGATGTAACAATGGTTGCAAAATGACACAGCCTAGTTGTGTAATGGTGTAACAATGGTTGCAAAATGACACAGCCTAGTTGTGTAATGATGTAACAATGGTTGCAAAATGACACAGCCTAGTTGTGTAATGATGTAACAATGGTTGAAAAATGACACAGCCTTGTTGTGTAATGATGTAACAATGGTTGGAAAATGACACAGTCTAGTTGTGTAATGATGTAACAATGGTTGAAAAATGACACAGCCTTGTTGTGTAATGGTGTAACAATGGTTACACAATGACAAGCCACATTGTGTAATGGTGTAACAATGGTTACAAAATGACACAGCCAAGTTGTGTAATGGTGTAACAATGGTTGAAAAAGGACACAGCCTTGTTGTGTAATGATGTAACAATGGTTGCAAAATGACACAGCCTAGTTTGTAATGATGTAACAATGGTTGCAAAATGACACAGCCTAGTTGTGTAATGATGTAACAATGGTTGCAAAATGACACAGCCTAGTTTGTAATGATGTAACAATGGTTGCAAAATGACACAGCCTAGTTGTGTAATGATGTAACAATGGTTGCAAAATGACACAGCCTAGTTGTGTAATGATGTAACAATGGTTGAAAAATGACACAGCCTTGTTGTGTAATGATGTAACAATGGTTGCAAAATGACACAGCCTAGTTGTGTAATGGTGTAACAATGGTTACAAAATGACACATCCTTGTTGTGTAATGATGTAACAATGGTTGCAAAATGACACAGCCTCTTGGCGTAATGGTGTAACAATGGTTACAAAATGACACAGCCAAGTTGTATAATCGTGTAACAATGGTTACAAAATGACACAGCCACGTTGTATAATGGTGTAACAATGGTTACAAAATGACACAGCCACGTTGTGTAATGGTGTGACAATGGTTACAAAATGACACAGCCATGTTGTGTAATGGTGTAACAATGATTGAAAAATGACACAGCCTTGTTGTGTAATGATGCAACAATGGTTGCAAAATGACACAGCCTAGTTGTGTAGTGATGTAAAAATGGTTGCAAAATGACACAGCCTATTTGTGTAATGATGTAACAATGGTTGCAAAATGACACAGCCTAGTTGTGTAATGATGTAACAATGGTTGCAAAATGACACAGCCTAGTTGTGTAATGATGAAACAATGGTTGCAAAATGACACTGCCTAGTTGTGTAATGATGTTACAATGGTTGCAAAATGACACAGCCTAGTTGTGTAATGGTGTAACAATGGTTGCAAAATGACACAGCCTAGTTGTGTAATGATGTAACAATGGTTGCAAAATGACACAGCCACATTGTGTAATGATGTAACAATGGTTGCAAAATGACACAGCCTAGTTGTGTAATGATGTAACAATGGTTGAAAAATGACACAGCCTAGTTGTGTAATGATGTAACAATGGTTGCAAAATGACACAGCCTAGTTGTGTAATGGTGTAACAATGGTTACAAAATGACACATCCTTGTTGTGTAATGATGTAACAATGGTTGCAAAATGACACAGCCTCTTGGCGTAATGGTGTAACAATGGTTACAAAATGACACAGCCAAGTTGTATAATGGTGTAACAATGGTTACAAAATGACACAGCCACGTTGTATAATCGTGTAACAATGGTTACAAAATGACACAGCCACGTTGTGTAATGGTGTGTAATGATTGAAAAATGACACAGCCTTGTTGTGTAATGATGTAACAATGGTTGCAAAATGACACAGCCTAGTTGTGTAATGATGTAAAAATGGTTGCAAAATCACACAGCCTAGTTGTGTAATGATGTAACAATGGTTGCAAAATGACACAGCCTAGTTGTGTAATGGTGTAACAATGGTTGCAAAATGACACAGCCTAGTTGTGTAATGATGTAACAATGGTTGCAAAATGACACAGCCACGTAGTGCAATGGTGTAAATGGTTGCAAAATGACACAGCCACGTTGTGTAATGATGTAACAATGGTTGAAAAATGACACAGCCTTGTTGTGTAATGGTGTAACAATGGTTACACAATGACAAGCCACATTGTGTAATGGTGTAACAATGGTTACAAAATGACACAGCCATGTTGTGTAATGGTGTAACAATGGTTGCAAAATGACACAGCCTAGTTGTGTAATGATGTAACAATGGTTGCAAAATGACACAGCCTAGTTGTGTAATGGTGTAGAATGGTTGCAAAATGACACAGCCTAGTTGTGTAATGATGTAACAATGGTTGCAAAATGACACAGCCACGTTGTGTAATGGTGTAACAATGGTTGCAAAATGACACAGCCTAGTTGTGTAATGATGTAACAATGGTTGCAAAATGACACAGCCTAGTTGTGTAATGGTGTAACAATGGTTGCAAAATGACACAGCCTAGTTGTGTAATGATGTAACAATGGTTGCAAAATGACACAGCCTAGTTGTCTAATGATGTAACAATGGTTGCAAAATGACACAGCCTAGTTGTGTAATGATGTAACAATGGTTGAAAAATGACACAGCCTTGTTGTGTAATGGTGTAACAATGGTTACACAATGACAAGCCACATTGTGTAATGGTGTAACAATGGTTACAAAATGACACAGCCAAGTTGTGTAATGGTGTAACAATGGTTGAAAAATGACACAGCCTTGTTGTGTAATGATGTAACAATGGTTGCAAAATGACACAGCCTAGTTGTGTAATGATGTAACAATGGTTGCAAAATGACACAGCCTAGTTGTGTAATGATGTAACAATGGTTGCAAAATGACACAGCCTAGTTGTGTAATGATGTAACAATGGTTGAAAAATGACACAGCCTAGTTGTGTAATGATGTAACAATGGTTGAAAAATGACACAGCCTAGTTGTGTAATGATGTAACAATGGTTACAAAATGACACAGCCTAGTTGTGTAATGGTGTAACAATGGTTACAAAATGACACATCCTTCTTGTGTAATGATGTACCAATGGTTGCAAAATGACACAGCCTCTTGGCGTAATGGTGTAACAATGGTTACAAAATGACACAGCCAAGTTGTATAATGGTGGAACAATGGTTACAAAATGACACAGCCACGTTGTATAATGGTGTAACAATGGTTACAAAATGACACAGCCACGTTGTGTAATGGTGTAACAATGGTTACAAAATGACACAGCCATGTTGTGTAATGGTGTAACAATGATTGAAAAATGACACAGCCTTGTTGTGTAATGATGTAACAATGGTTGCAAAATGACACAGCCTAGTTGTGTAATGATGTAAAAATGGTTGCAAAATGACACAGCCTAGTTGTGTAATGATGTAACAATGGTGGCAAAATGACACAGCCTAGTTGTGTAATGATGTAAAAATGGTTGCAAAATGACACAGCCCAGTTGTGTAATGGTGTAACAAAGGTTGCAAAATGACACAGCCTAGTTGTGTAATGATGTAACAATGGTTGCAAAATGACACAGCCTAGTTGTGTAATGATGTAACAATGGTTGCAAAATGACACAGCCTAGTTGTATAATGATGTAACAATGGTTGAAAAATGACACAGCCTTGTTTTGTAATGGTGTAACAATGGTTACACAATGACAAGCCACATTGTGTAATGGTGTAACAATGGTTACAAAATGACACATCCAAGTTGTGTAATGGTGTAACAATGGTTGAAAAATGACACAGCCTTGTTGTGTAATGATGTAACAATGGTTGCAAAATGACACAGCCTAGTTGTGTAATGATGTAACAATGGTTGCAAAATGACACAGCCTAGTTGTGCAATGATGTAACAATGGTTGCAAAATGACACAGCCTAGTTGTGTAATGGTGTAACAATGGTTGCAAAATGACACAGCCTAGTTGTGTAATGATGTAACAATGGTTGCAAAATGACACAGCCTAGTTGTGTAATGATGTAACAATGGTTGAAAAATGACACAGCCTTGTTGTGTAATGATGTAACAATGGTTGGAAAATGACACAGCCTAGTTGTGTAATGATGTAACAATGGTTGAAAAATGACACAGCCTTGTTGTGTAATGGTGTAACAATGGTTACACAATGACAAGCCACATTGTGTAATGGTGTAACAATGGTTACAAAATGACACAGCCAAGTTGTGTAATGGTGTAACAATGGTTGAAAAAGGACACAGCCTTGTTGTGTAATGATGTAACAAAGGTTGCAAAATGACACAGCCTAGTTTGTAATGATGTAACAATGGTTGCAAAATGACACAGCCTTGTTGTGTAATGATGTAACAATGGTTGCAAAATGACACAGCCTAGTTGTGTAATGATGTAACAATGGTTGCAAAATGACACAGCCTAGTTGTGTAATGGTGTAACAATGGTTGCAAAATGACACAGCCTAGTTTTGTAATGATGTAACAATGGTTGACAAATGACACAGCCTTGTTGTGTAATGATGTAACAATGGTTGCAAAATGACACAGCCTAGTTGTGTAATGGTGTAACAATGGTTACAAAATGACACATCCTTGTTGTGTAATGATGTAACAATGGTTGCAAAATGACACAGCCTCTTGGCGTAATGGTGTAACAATGGTTACAAAATGACACAGCCAAGTTGTATAATGGTGTAACAATGGTTACAAAATGACACAGCCACGTTGTATAATGGTGTAACAATGGTTACAAAATGACACAGCCACGTTGTGTAATGGTGTGACAATGGTTACAAAATGACGCAGCCATGTTGTGTAATGGTGTAAAAATGGTTGCAAAATCACACAGCCTAGTTGTGTAATGATGTAACAATGGTTGCAAAATGACACAGCCTAGTTGTGTAATGGTGTAACAATGGTTGCAAAATGACACAGCCTAGTTGTGTAATGATGTAACAATGGTTGCAAAATGACACAGCCACGTAGTGTAATGGTGTAAATGGTTGCAAAATGACACAGCCACGTTGTGTAATGATGTAACAATGGTTGAAAAATCACACAGCCTTGTTGTGTAATGGTGTAACAATGGTTACACAATGACAAGCCACATTGTGTAATGGTGTAACAATGGTTACAAAATGACACAGCCATGTTGTGTAATGGTGTAACAATGGTTGCAAAATGACACAGCCTAGTTGTGTAATGATGTAACAATGGTTGCAAAATGACACAGCCTAGTTGTGTAATGGTGTAACGATGGTTGCAAAATGACACAGCCTAGTTGTGTAATGATGTAACAATGGTTGCAAAATGACACAGCCACGTTGTGTAATGGTGTAACAATGGTTGCAAAATGACACAGCCTAGTTGTGTGATGATGTAACAATGCTTGCAAAATGACACAGCCTAGTTGTGTAATGGTGTAACAATGGTTGCAAAATGACACAGCCTAGTTGTGTAATGATGTAACAATGGTTGCAAAATGACACAGCCTAGTTGTCTAATGATGTAACAATGGTTGCAAAATGACACAGCCTAGTTGTGTAATGATGTAACAATGGTTGAAAAATGACACAGCCTTGTTGTGTAATGGTGTAACAATGGTTACACAATGACAAGCCACATTGTGTAATGGTGTAACAATGGTTACAAAATGACACAGCCAAGTTGTGTAATGGTGTAACAATGGTTGAAAAATGACACAGCCTTGTTGTGTAATGATGTAACAATGGTTGCAAAATGACACAGCCTAGTTGTGTAATGATGTAACAATGGTTGCAAAATGACACAGCCTAGTTGTGTAATGATGTAACAATGGTTGAAAAATGACACAGCCTTGTTGTGTAATGATGTAACAATGGTTGCAAAATGACACAGCCTAGTTGTGTAATGATGTAACAATGGTTGAAAAATGACACAGCCTAGTTGTGTAATGATGTAACAATGGTTGCAAAATGACCCAGCCTAGTTGTGTAATGGTGTAACAATGGTTACAAAATGACACATCCTTGTTGTGTAATGATGTAACAATGGTTGCAAAATGACACAGCCTCTTGGCGTAATGGTGTAACAATGGTTACAAAATGACACAGTCAAGTTGTATAATGGTGTAACAATGGTTACAAAATGACACAGCCACGTTGTATAATGGTGTAACAATGGTTACAAAATGACACAGCCACGTTGTGTAATGGTGTAACAATGGTTACAAAATGACACAGCCACGTTGTGTAATGGTGTAACAATAATTGAAAAATGACACAGCCTTGTTGTGTAATGATGTACCAATGGTTGCAAAATGACAAAGCCTAGTTGTGTAATGATGTAAAAATGGGTGCAAAATGACACAGCCTAGTTGTGTAATGATGTAACAATGGTTGCAAAATGACACAGCCTAGTTGTGTAATGATGTAAAAATGGTTGCAAAATGACACAGCCCAGTTGTGTAATGGTGTAACAAAGGTTGCAAAATGACACAGCCTAGTTGTGTAATGATGTAACAATGGTTGCAAAATGACACAGCCTAGTTGTGTAATGATGTAACAATGGTTGCAAAATGACACAGCCTAGTTGTGTAATGATGTAACAATGGTTGAAAAATGACACAGCCTTGTTGTGTAATGGTGTAACAATGGTTACACAATGACGAGCCACATTGTGTAATGGTGTAACAATGGTTACAAAATGACACATCCAAGTTGTGTAATGGTGTAACAATGGTTGAAAAATGACACAGCCTTGTTGTGTAATGATGTAACAATGGTTGCAAAATGACACAGCCTAGTTGTGTATTGATGTAACAATGGTTGCAAAATGACACAGTCTAGTTGTGCAATGATGTAACAATGGTTGCAAAATGACACAGCCTAGTTGTGTAATGGTGTAACAATGGTTGCAAAATGACACAGCCTAGTTGTGTAATGATGTAACAATGGTTGAAAAATGACACAGCCTTGTTGTGTAATGATGTAACAATGGTTGGAAAATGACACAGTCTAGTTGTGTAATGATGTAACAATGGTTGAAAAATGACACAGCCTTGTTGTGTAATGGTGTAACAATGGTTACACAATGACAAGCCACATTGTGTAATGGTGTAACAATGGTTACAAAATGACACAGCCAAGTTGTGTAATGGTGTAACAATGGTTGAAAAAGGACACAGCCTTGTTGTGTAATGATGTAACAATGGTTGCAAAATGACACAGCCTAGTTTGTAATGATGTAACAATGGTTGCAAAATGACACAGCCTAGTTGTGTAATGATGTAACAATGGTTGCAAAATGACACAGCCTAGTTTGTAATGATGTAACAATGGTTGCAAAATGACACAGCCTAGTTGTGTAATGATGTAACAATGGTTGCAAAATGACACAGCCTAGTTGTGTAATGATGTAACAATGGTTGAAAAATGACACAGCCTTGTTGTGTAATGATGTAACAATGGTTGCAAAATGACACAGCCTAGTTGTGTAATGGTGTAACAATGGTTACAAAATGACACATCCTTGTTGTGTAATGATGTAACAATGGTTGCAAAATGACACAGCCTCTTGGCGTAATGGTGTAACAATGGTTACAAAATGACACAGCCAAGTTGTATAATGGTGTAACAATGGTTACAAAATGACACAGCCACGTTGTATAATGGTGTAACAATGGTTACAAAATGACACAGCCACGTTGTGTAATGGTGTGACAATGGTTACAAAATGACACAGCCATGTTGTGTAATGGTGTAACAATGATTGAAAAATGACACAGCCTTGTTGTGTAATGATGTAACAATGGTTGCAAAATGACACAGCCTAGTTGTGTAGTGATGTAAAAATGGTTGCAAAATGACACAGCCTATTTGTGTAATGATGTAACAATGGTTGCAAAATGACACAGCCTAGTTGTGTAATGATGTAACAATGGTTGCAAAATGACACAGCCTAGTTGTGTAATGATGAAACAATGGTTGCAAAATGACACTGCCTAGTTGTGTAATGATGTTACAATGGTTGCAAAATGACACAGCCTAGTTGTGTAATGGTGTAACAATGGTTGCAAAATGACACAGCCTAGTTGTGTAATGATGTAACAATGGTTGCAAAATGACACAGCCACATTGTGTAATGATGTAACAATGGTTGCAAAATGACACAGCCTAGTTGTGTAATGATGTAACAATGGTTGAAAAATGACACAGCCTAGTTGTGTAATGATGTAACAGTGGTTGCAAAATGACACAGCCTCTTGGCGTAATGGTGTAACAATGGTTACAAAATGACACAGCCAAGTTGTATAATGGTGTAACAATGGTTACAAAATGACACAGCCACTTTGTATAATCGTGTAACAATGGTTACAAAATGACACAGCCACGTTGTGTAATGGTGTGTAATGATTGAAAAATGACACAGCCTTGTTGTGTAATGATGTAACAATGGTTGCAAAATGACACAGCCTAGTTGTGTAATTATGTAAAAATGGTTGCAAAATCACACAGCCTAGTTGTGTAATGATGTAACAATGGTTGCAAAATGACACAGCCTAGTTGTGTAATGGTGTAACAATGGTTGCAAAATGACACAGCCTAGTTGTGTAATGATGTAACAATGGTTGCAAAATGACACAGCCACGTAGTGTAATGGTGTAAATGGTTGCAAAATGACGCAGCCACGTTGTGTAATGATGTAACAATGGTTGAAAAATGACACAGCCTTGTTGTGTAATGGTGTAACAATGGTTACACAATGACAAGCCACATTGTGTAATGGTGTAACAATGGTTACAAAATGACACAGCCATGTTGTGTAATGGTGTAACAATGGTTGCAAAATGACACAGCCTAGTTGTGTAATGATGTAACAATGGTTGCAAAATGACACAGCCTAGTTGTGTAATGGTGTAGAATGGTTGCAAAATGACACAGCCTAGTTGTGTAATGATGTAACAATGGTTGCAAAATGACACAGCCACGTTGTGTAATGGTGTAACAATGGTTGCAAAATGACACAGCCTAGTTGTGTAATGATGTAACAATGGTTGCAAAATGACACAGCCTAGTTGTGTAATGGTGTAACAATGGTTGCAAAATGACACAGCCTAGTTGTGTAATGATGTAACAATGGTTGCAAAATGACACAGCCTAGTTGTCTAATGATGTAACAATGGTTGCAAAATGACACAGCCTTGTTGTGTAATGATGTAACAATGGTTGCAAAATGACACAGCCTAGTTGTGTAATGGTGTAACAATGGTTACAAAATGACACATCCTTGTTGTGTAATGATGTAACAATGGTTGCAAAATGACACAGCCTCTTGGCGTAATGGTGTAACAATGGTTACAAAATGACACAGCCAAGTTGTATAATGGTGTAACAATGGTTACAAAATGACACAGCCACGTTGTATAATGGTGTAACAATGGTTACAAAATGACACAGCCACGTTGTGTAATGGTGTGACAATGGTTACAAAATGACACAGCCATGTTGTGTAATGGTGTAACAATGATTGAAAAATGACACAGCCTTGTTGTGTAATGATGTAACAATGGTTGCAAAATGACACAGCCTAGTTGTGTAGTGATGTAAAAATGGTTGCAAAATGACACAGCCTATTTGTGTAATGATGTAACAATGGTTGCAAAATGACACAGCCTAGTTGTGTAATGATGTAACAATGGTTGCAAAATGACACAGCCTAGTTGTGTAATGATGAAACAATGGTTGCAAAATGACACTGCCTAGTTGTGTAATGATGTTACAATGGTTGCAAAATGACACAGCCTAGTTGTGTAATGGTGTAACAATGGTTGCAAAATGACACAGCCTAGTTGTGTAATGATGTAACAATGGTTGCAAAATGACACAGCCACATTGTGTAATGATGTAACAATGGTTGCAAAATGACACAGCCTAGTTGTGTAATGATGTAACAATGGTTGAAAAATGACACAGCCTAGTTGTGTAATGATGTAACAGTGGTTGCAAAATGACACAGCCTAGTTGTGTAATGGTGTAACAATGGTTACAAAATGACACATCCTTGTTGTGTAATGATGTAACAATGGTTGCAAAATGACACAGCCTCTTGGCGTAATGGTGTAACAATGGTTACAAAATGACACAGCCAAGTTGTATAATGGTGTAACAATGGTTACAAAATGACACAGCCACTTTGTATAATCGTGTAACAATGGTTACAAAATGACACAGCCACGTTGTGTAATGGTGTGTAATGATTGAAAAATGACACAGCCTTGTTGTGTAATGATGTAACAATGGTTGCAAAATGACACAGCCTAGTTGTGTAATTATGTAAAAATGGTTGCAAAATCACACAGCCTAGTTGTGTAATGATGTAACAATGGTTGCAAAATGACACAGCCTAGTTGTGTAATGGTGTAACAATGGTTGCAAAATGACACAGCCTAGTTGTGTAATGATGTAACAATGGTTGCAAAATGACACAGCCACGCAGTGTAATGGTGTAAATGGTTGCAAAATGACGCAGCCACGTTGTGTAATGATGTAACAATGGTTGAAAAATGACACAGCCTTGTTGTGTAATGGTGTAACAATGGTTACACAATGACAAGCCACATTGTGTAATGGTGTAACAATGGTTACAAAATGACACAGCCATGTTGTGTAATGGTGTAACAATGGTTGCAAAATGACACAGCCTAGTTGTGTAATGATGTAACAATGGTTGCAAAATGACACAGCCTAGTTGTGTAATGGTGTAGAATGGTTGCAAAATGACACAGCCTAGTTGTGTAATGATGTAACAATGGTTGCAAAATGACACAGCCACGTTGTGTAATGGTGTAACAATGGTTGCAAAATGACACAGCCTAGTTGTGTAATGATGTAACAATGGTTGCAAAATGACACAGCCTAGTTGTGTAATGGTGTAACAATGGTTGCAAAATGACACAGCCTAGTTGTGTAATGATGTAACAATGGTTGCAAAATGACACAGCCTAGTTGTCTAATGATGTAACAATGGTTGCAAAATGACACAGCCTAGTTGTGTAATGATGTAACAATGGTTGAAAAATGACACAGCCTTGTTGTGTAATGGTGTAACAATGGTTACACAATGACAAGCCACATTGTGTAATGGTGTAACAATGGTTACAAAATGACACAGCCAAGTTGTGTAATGGTGTAACAATGGTTGAAAAATGACACAGCCTTGTTGTGTAATGATGTAACAATGGTTGCAAAATGACACAGCCTAGTTGTGTAATGATGTAACAATGGTTGCAAAATGACACAGCCTAGTTGTGTAATGATGTAACAATGGTTGCAAAATGACACAGCCTAGTTGTGTAATGATGTAACAATGGTTGAAAAATGACACATCCTAGTTGTGTAATGATGTAACAATGGTTGAAAAATGACACAGCCTAGTTGTGTAATGATGTAACAATGGTTGCAAAATGACACAGCCTAGTTGTGTAATGGTGTAACAATGGTTACAAAATGACACATCCTTGTTGTGTAATGATGTACCAATGGTTGCAAAATGACACAGCCTCTTGGCGTAATGGTGTAACAATGGTTACAAAATGACACAGCCAAGTTGTATAATGGTGGAACAATGGTTACAAAATGACACAGCCACGTTGTATAATGGTGTAACAATGGTTACAAAATGACACAGCCACGTTGTGTAATGGTGTAACAATGGTTACAAAATGACACAGCCATGTTGTGTAATGGTGTAACAATGATTGAAAAATGACACAGCCTTGTTGTGTAATGATGTAACAATGGTTGCAAAATGACACAGCCTAGTTGTGTAATGATGTAAAAATGGTTGCAAAATGACACAGCCTAGTTGTGTAATGATGTAACAATGGTGGCAAAATGACACAGCCTAGTTGTGTAATGATGTAAAAATGGTTGCAAAATGACACAGCCCAGTTGTGTAATGGTGTAACAAAGGTTGCAAAATGACACAGCCTAGTTGTGTAATGATGTAACAATGGTTGCAAAATGACACAGCCTAGTTGTGTAATGATGTAACAATGGTTGCAAAATGACACAGCGTAGTTGTATAATGATGTAACAATGGTTGAAAAATGACACAGCCTTGTTTTGTAATGGTGTAACAATGGTTACACAATGACAAGCCACATTGTGTAATGGTGTAACAATGGTTACAAAATGACACATCCAAGTTGTGTAATGGTGTAACAATGGTTGAAAAATGACACAGCCTTGTTGTGTAATGATGTAACAATGGTTGCAAAATGACACAGCCTAGTTGTGTAATGATGTAACAATGGTTGCAAAATGACACAGCCTAGTTGTGCAATGATGTAACAATGGTTGCAAAATGACACAGCCTAGTTGTGTAATGGTGTAACAATGGTTGCAAAATGACACAGCCTAGTTGTGTAATGATGTAACAATGGTTGCAAAATGACACAGCCTAGTTGTGTAATGATGTAACAATGGTTGAAAAATGACACAGCCTTGTTGTGTAATGATGTAACAATGGTTGGAAAATGACACAGCCTAGTTGTGTAATGATGTAACAATGGTTGAAAAATGACACAGCCTTGTTGTGTAATGGTGTAACAATGGTTACACAATGACAAGCCACATTGTGTAATGGTGTAACAATGGTTACAAAATGACACAGCCAAGTTGTGTAATGGTGTAACAATGGTTGAAAAAGGACACAGCCTTGTTGTGTAATGATGTAACAAAGGTTGCAAAATGACACAGCCTAGTTTGTAATGATGTAACAATGGTTGCAAAATGACACAGCCTAGTTGTGTAATGATGTAACAATGGTTGCAAAATGACACACCCTAGTTGTGTAATGGTGTAACAATGGTTGCAAAATGACACAGCCTAGTTGTGTAATGATGTAACAATGGTTGCAAAATGACACAGCCTAGTTGTGTAATGATGTAGCAATGGTTGACAAATGACACAGCCTTGTTGTGTAATGATGTAACAATGGTTGCAAAATGACACAGCCTAGTTGTGTAATGGTGTAACAATGGTTACAAAATGACACATCCTTGTTGTGTAATGATGTAACAATGGTTGCAAAATGACACAGCCTCTTGGTGTAATGGTGTAACAATGGTTACAAAATGACACAGCCAAGTTGTATAATGGTGTAACAATGGTTACAAAATGACACAGCCACGTTGTATAATGGTGTAACAATGGTTACAAAATGACACAGCCACGTTGTGTAATGGTGTGACAATGGTTACAAAATGACGCAGCCATGTTGTGTAATGGTGTAACAATGATTGAAAAATGACACAGCCTTGTTGTGTAATGATGTAAAAATGGTTGCAAAATGACACAGCCTAGTTGTGTAATGATGTAAAAATGGTTGCAAAATGACACAGCCTATTTGTGTAATGATGTAACAATGGTTGCAAAATGACACAGCCTAGTTGTGTAATGATGTAACAATGGTTGCAAAATGACACAGCCTAGTTGTGTAATGATGAAACAATGGTTGCAAAATGACACTGCCTAGTTGTGTAATGATGTTACAATGGTTGCAAAATGACACAGCCTAGTTGTGTAATGGTGTAACAATGGTTGCAAAATGACACAGCCTAGTTGTGTAATGATGTAACAATGGTTGCAAAATGACACAGCCACGTTGTGTAATGGTGTAACAATGGTTGCAAAATGACGCAGCCTAGTTGTGTAATGATGTAACAATGGTTGCAAAACGACACAGCCTAGTTGTGTAATGGTGTAACAATGGTTGCAAAATGACACAGCCTAGTTGTGTAATGATGTAACAATGGTTGCAAAATGACACAGCCTAGTTGTGTAATGATGTAACAATGGTTGCAAAATGACACAGCCACGTTGTGTAATGGTGTAACAATGGTTGCAAAATGACACAGCCACGTTGTGTAATGGTGTAACAATGGTTGCAAAATGACACAGCCTAGTTGTGTAATGATGTAACAATGGTTGCAAAATGACACAGCCTAGTTGTGTAATGATGTAACAATGGTTGCAAAATGACACAGCCTAGTTGTGTAATGATGTAACAATGGGTGAAAAATGACACAGCCTTGTTGTGTAATGGTGTAACAATGGTTACACAATGACAAGCCACATTGTGTAATGGTGTAACAATGGTTACAAAATGACACAGCCAAGTTGTGTAATGGTGTAACAATGGTTGAAAAATGACACAGCCTTGTTGTGTAATGATGTAAGAATGGTTGCAAAATGACACAGCCTAGTTGTGTAATGATGTAACAATGGTTGCAAAATGACACAGCCTAGTTGTGTAATGATGTAACATTGGTTGCAAAATGACACAGCCTAGTTGTGTAATGGTGTAACAATGGTTGCAAAATGACACAGCCTAGTTGTGTAATGATGTAACAATGGTTGCAAAATGACACAGCCTAGTTGTGTAATGATGTAACAATGGTTGAAAAATGACACAGCTTTGTTGTGTAATGATGTAACAATGGTTGCAAAATGACACAGCCTAGTTTTGTAATGATGTAACAATGGTTAAAAATGACAAAGCCTTGTTGTGCAATGATGTAACAATGGTTGCAAAAGGACTCAGCCTAGTTGTGTAATGGTGTAACAATGGTTACAAAATGACACATCCTTGTTGTGAAATGATGTAACAATGGTTGCAAAATGACACAGCCTCTTGGCGTAATGGTGTAACAATGGTTACAAAATGACACAGCCAAGTTGTATAATGGTGTAAAAATGGTTACAAAATGACACAGCCACGTTGTATAATGGTGTAACAATGGTTACAAAATGACACAGCCACGTTGTGTAATGGTGTAACAATGGTTACAAAATGACACAGCCATGTTGTGTAGTGGTGTAACAATGATTGAAAAATGACACAGCCTAGTTGTGTAATGATGTAAAAATCGTTGCAAAATGACACAGCCTAGTTGTGTAATGATGTAACATCGGTTGCAAAATGAAACAGCCTAGTTGTATAATGATGTAACAATGGTTGTAAAATGACACAGCCTAGTTGTGTAATGGTGTAACAATGGTTGCAAAATGACACAGCCTAGTTGTGTAATGATGTAACAATGGTTGCAAAATGACACAGCCACGTTGTGTAATGGTGTAAATGGTTGCAAAATGACACAGCCTAGTTGTGTAATGATGTAACAATGGTTGAAAAATGACACAGCCTTGTTGTGTAATGGTGTAACTATGGTTACACAATGACAAGCCACATTGTGTAATGGTGTAACAATGGTTACAAAATGACACAGTCATGTTGTGTAATGGTGTAACAATGGTTGCAAAATGACACAGCCTAGTTGTGTAATGATGTAACAATGGTTGCAAAATGACACAGCCTAGTTGTGTAATGATGTAACAATGGTTGAAAAATGACACAGCTCTGTTGTGTAATGATGTAACAATGGTTGCAAAATGACACAGCCTAGTTTTGTAATGATGTAACAATGGTTAAAAAATGACAAAGCCTTGTTGTGTAATGATGTAACAATGGTTGCAAAATGACACAGCCTAGTTGTGTAATGGTGTAACAATGGTTACAAAATGACACATCCTTGTTGTGAAATGATGTAACAATGGTTGCAAAATGACACAGCCTCTTGGCGTAATGGTGTAACAATGGTTACAAAATGACACAGCCAAGTTGTATAATGGTGTAACAATGGTTACAAAATGACACAGCCACGTTGTATAATGGTGTAACAATGGTTACAAAATGACACAGCCACGTTGTGTAATGGTGTAACAATGGTTACAAAATGACACAGCCATGTTGTGTAGTGGTGTAACAATGATTGAAAAATGACACAGCCTTGTTGTGTAATGATGTAACAATGGTTGCAAAATGACACAGCCTAGTTGTGTAATGATGTAAAAATCGTTGCAAAATGACACAGCCTAGTTGTGTAATGATGTAACAATGGTTGCAAAATGAAACAGCCTAGTTGTATAATGATGTAACAATGGTTGCAAAATGACACAGCCTAGTTGTGTAATGGTGTAACAATGGTTGCAAAATGACACAGCCTAGTTGTGTAATGATGTAACAATGGTTGCAAAATGACACAGCCACGTTGTGTAATGGTGTAAATGGTTGCAAAATGACACAGCCTAGTTGTGTAATGATGTAACAATGGTTGAAAAATGACACAGCCTTGTTGTGTAATGGTGTAACAATGGTTACACAATGACAAGCCACATTGTGTAATGGTGTAACAATGGTTACAAAATGACACCGTCATGTTGTGTAATGGTGTAACAATGGTTAAAAAATGACACAGCGTTGTTGTGTAATGATGTAACAATGGTTGCAAAATGACACAGCCTAGTTGTGTAATGATGTAACAATGGTTGCAAAATGACACAGCCTAGTTGTGTAATGATGTAACAATGGTTGCAAAATGACACAGCCTAATTGTGTAATGATGTAACAATGGTTGCAAAATGACACAGCCTAGTTGTGTAATGATGTAACAATGGTTGAAAAATTACACTGCCTTGTTGTGTAATGATGTAACAATGGTTGCAAAATGACACAGCCTAGTTGTGTAATGATGTAACAATGGTTGAAAAATGACACAGCCTTGTTGGGTAATGATGTAACAATGGTTGCAAAATGACACAGCCTAGTTGTGTAATGGTGTAACAATGGTTACACAATGACACATCTTTGTTGAGTAATGATGTAACAATGGTTGCAAAATGACACAGCCTCTTGGCGTAATGGTGTAACAATGGTTGCAAAATGACACAGCCAAGTTGTATAATGGTGTAACAATGGTTACAAAATGACACAGCCACGTTGTGTAATGGTGTAACAATGGTTACAAAATGACACAGCCATGTTGTGTAATGGTGTAACAATGGTTACAAAATGACACAGCCACGTTGTGTAATGGTGTAACAATGGTTACAAAATGACACAGCCATGTTGTGTAATGGTGTAACAATGGTTACAAAATGACACAGCCATGTTGTGTAGTGGTGTAACAATGATTGAAAAATGACACAGTCTTGTTGTGTGATGATGTAACAATGGTTGAAAAATGACACAGCCTAGTTGTGTAATGATGTAACAATGGTTGCAAAATGACACAGCCTAGTTGTGTAATGGTGTAACAATGGTTACAAAATGACACATCCTTGTTGTGTAATGATGTAACAATGGATGCAAAATGACACAGCCACATTGTGTAATGGTGTAACAATGGTTACAAAATGACACAGCCAAGTTGTATAATGGTGTAACAATGGTTACAAAATGACACAGCCACGTTGTATAATCGTGTAACAATGGTTACAAAATGACACAGCCACGTTGTGTAATGGTGTGTAATGATTGAAAAATGACACAGCCTTGTTGTGTAATGATGTAACAATGGTAACAAAATGACACAGCCTAGTTGTGTAATGATGTAAAAATGGTTGCAAAATCACACAGCCTAGTTGTGTAATGATGTAACAATGGTTGCAAAATGACACAGCCTAGTTGTGTAATGGTGTAACAATGGTTGCAAAATGACACAGCCTAGTTGTGTAATGATGTAACAATGGTTGCAAAATGACACAGCCACGTAGTGTAATGGTGTACATGGTTGCAAAATGACACAGCCACGTTGTGTAATGATGTAACAATGGTTGAAAAATGACACAGCCTTGTTGTGTAATGGTGTAACAATGGTTACACAATGACAAGCCACATTGTGTAATGGTGTAACAATGGTTACAAAATGACACAGCCATGTTGTGTAATGGTGTAACAATGGTTGCAAAATGACACAGCCTAGTTGCGTAATGATGTAACAATGGTTGCAAAATGACACAGCCTAGTTGTGTAATGGTGTAGAATGGTTGCAAAATGACACAGCCTAGTTGTGTAATGATGTAACAATGGTTGCAAAATGACACAGCCACGTTGTGTAATGGTGTAACAATGGTTGCAAAATGACACAGCCTAGTTGTGTAATGATGTAACAATGGTTGCAAAATGACATCGCCTAGTTGTGTAATGGTGTAACAATGGTTGCAAAATGACACAGCCTAGTTGTGTAATGATGTAACAATGGTTGCAAAATGACACAGCCTAGTTGTCTAATGATGTAACAATGGTTGCAAAATGACACAGCCTAGTTGTGTAATGATGTAACAATGGTTGAAAAATGACACAGCCTTGTTGTGTAATGGTGTAACAATGGTTACACAATGACAAGCCACATTGTGTAATGGTGTAACAATGGTTACAAAATGACACAGCCAAGTTGTGTAATGGTGTAACAATGGTTGAAAAATGACACAGCCTTGTTGTGTAATGATGTAACAATGGTTGCAAAATGACACAGCCTAGTTGTGTAATGATGTAACAATGGTTGCAAAATGACACAGCCTAGTTGTGTAATGATGTAACAATGGTTGCAAAATGACACAGCCTAGTTGTGTAATGATGTAACAATGGTTGAAAAATGACACAGCCTAGTTGTGTAATGATGTAACAATGGTTGAAAAATGACACAGCCTAGTTGTGTAATGATGTAACAATGGTTGCAAAATGACACAGCCTAGTTGTGTAATGGTGTAACAATGGTTACAAAATGACACATCCTTGTTGTGTAATGATGTAACAATGGTTGCAAAATGACACAGCCTCTTGGCGTAATGGTGTAACAATGGTTACAAAATGACACAGCCAAGTTGTATAATGGTGTAACAATGGTTACAAAATGACACAGCCACGTTGTATAATGGTGTAACAATGGTTACAAAATGACACAGCCACGTTGTGTAATGGTGTAACAATGGTTACAAAATGACACAGCCATGTTGTGTAATGGTGTAACAATGATTGAAAAATGACACAGCCTTGTTGTGTAATGATGTAACAATGGTTGCAAAATGACACAGCCTAGTTGTGTAATGATGTAAAAATGGTTGCAAAATGACACAGCCTAGTTGTGTAATGATGTAACAATGGTGGCAAAATGACACAGCCTAGTTGTGTAATGATGTAAAAATGGTTGCAAAATGACACAGCCCAGTTGTGTAATGGTGTAACAAAGGTTGCAAAATGACACAGCCTAGTTGTGTAATGATGTAACAATGGTTGCAAAATGACACAGCCTAGTTGTGTAATGATGTAACAATGGTTGCAAAATGACACAACCTAGTTGTATAATGATGTAACAATGGTTGAAATATGACACAGCCTTGTTTTGTAATGGTGTAACAATGGTTACACAATGACAAGCCACATTGTGTAATGGTGTAACAATGGTTACAAAATGACACATCCAAGTTGTGTAATGGTGTAACAATGGTTGAAAAATGACACAGCCTTGTTGTGTAATGATGTAACAATGGTTGCAAAATGACACAGCCTAGTTGTGTAATGATGTAACAATGGTTGCAAAATGACACAGCCTAGTTGTGCAATGATGTAACAATGGTTGCAAAATGACACAGCCTAGTTGTGTAATGGTGTAACAATGGTTGCAAAATGACACAGCCTAGTTGTGTTATGATGTAACAATGGTTGCAAAATGACACAGCATAGTTGTGTAATGATGTAACAATGGTTGAAAAATGACACAGCCTTGTTGTGTAATGATGTAACAATGGTTGGAAAATGACACAGCCTAGTTGTGTAATGATGTAACAATGGTTGAAAAATGACACAGCCTTGTTGTGTAATGGTGTAACAATGGTTACACAATGACAAGCCACATTGTGTAATGGTGTAACAATGGTTACAAAATGACACAGCCAAGTTGTGTAATGGTGTAACAATGGTTGAAAAAGGACACAGCCTTGTTGTGTAATGATGTAACAATGGTTGCAAAATGACACAGCCTAGTTTGTAATGATGTAACAATGGTTGCAAAATGACACAGCCTAGTTGTGTAATGATGTAACAATGGTTGCAAAATGACACACCCTAGTTGTGTAATGGTGTAACAATGGTTGCAAAATGACACAGCCTAGTTGTGTAATGATGTAACAATGGTTGCAAAATGACACAGCCTAGTTGTGTAATGATGTAACAATGGTTGACAAATGACACAGCCTTATTGTGTAATGATGTAACAATGGTTGCAAAATGACACAGCCTAGTTGTGTAATGGTGTAACAATGGTTACAAAATGACACATCCTTGTTGTGTAATGATGTAACAATGGTTGCAAAATGACACAGCCTCTTGGCGTAATGGTGTAACAATGGTTACAAAATGACACAGCCAAGTTGTATAATGGTGTAACAATGGTTACAAAATGACACAGCCACGTTGTATAATGGTGTAACAATGGTTACAAAATGACACAGCCACGTTGTGTAATGGTGTGACAATGGTTACAAAATGACACAGCCATGTTGTGTAATGGTGTAACAATGATTGAAAAATGACACAGCCTTGTTGTGTAATGATGTAAAAATGGTTGCAAAATGACACAGCCTAGTTGTGAAATGATGTAAAAATGGTTGCAAAATGACACAGCCTATTTGTGTAATGATGTAACAATGGTTGCAAAATGACACAGCCTAGTTGTGTAATGATGTAACAATGGTTGCAAAATGACACAGCCTAGTTGTGTAATGATGAAACAATGGTTGCAAAATGACACTGCCTAGTTGTGTAATGATGTTACAATGGTTGCAAAATGACACAGCCTAGTTGTGTAATGGTGTAACAATGGTTGCAAAATGACACAGCCTAGTTGTGTAATGATGTAACAATGGTTGCAAAATGACACAGCCACGTTGTGTAATGGTGTAACAATGGTTGCAAAATGACGCAGCCTAGTTGTGTAATGATGTAACAATGGTTGCAAAACGACACAGCCTAGTTGTGTAATGGTGTAACAATGGTTGCAAAATGACACAGCCTAGTTGTGTAATGATGTAACAATGGTTGCAAAATGACACAGCCTAGTTGTGTAATGATGTAACAATGGTTGCAAAATGACACAGCCACGTTGTGTAATGGTGTAACAATGGTTGCAAAATGACACAGCCACGTTGTGTAATGGTGTAACAATGGTTGCAAAATGACACATCCTAGTTGTGTAATGATGTAACAATGGTTGCAAAATGACACAGCCTAGTTGTGTAATGATGTAACAATGGTTGCAAAATGACACAGCCTAGTTGTGTAATGATGTAACAATGGTTGAAAAATGACACAGCTTTGTTGTGTAATGATGTAACAATGGTTGCAAAATGACACAGCCTAGTTTTGTAATGATGTAACAATGGTTAAAAATGACAAAGCCTTGTTGTGTAATGATGTAACAATGGTTGCAAAACGACACAGCCTAGTTGTGTAATGGTGTAACAATGGTTGCAAAATGACACAGCCTAGTTGTGTAATGATGTAACAATGGTTGCAAAATGACACAGCCTAGTTGTGTAATGATGTAACAATGGTTGCAAAATGACACAGCCACGTTGTGTAATGGTGTAACAATGGTTGCAAAATGACACAGCCACGTTGTGTAATGGTGTAACAATGGTTGCAAAATGACACAGCCTAGTTGTGTAATGATGTAACAATGGTTGCAAAATGACACAGCCTAGTTGTGTAATGATGTAACAATGGTTGCAAAATGACACAGCCTAGTTGTGTAATGATGTAACAATGGGTGAAAAATGACACAGCCTTGTTGTGTAATGGTGTAACAATGGTTACACAATGACAAGCCACATTGTGTAATGGTGTAACAATGGTTACAAAATGACACAGCCAAGTTGTGTAATGGTGTAACAATGGTTACAAAATGACACAGCCATGTTGTGTAGTGGTGTAACAATGATTGAAAAATGACACAGCCTTGTTGTGTAATGATGTAACAATGGTTGCAAAATGACACAGCCTAGTTGTGTAATGATGTAAAAATCGTTGCAAAATGACACAGCCTAGTTGTGTAATGATGTAACAATGGTTGCAAAATGAAACAGCCTAGTTGTATAATGATGTAACAATGGTTGCAAAATGACACAGCCTAGTTGTGTAATGGTGTAACAATGGTTGCAAAATGACACAGCCTAGTTGTGTAATGATGTAACAATGGTTGCAAAATGACACAGCCACGTTGTGTAATGGTGTAAATGGTTGCAAAATGACACAGCCTAGTTGTGTAATGATGTAACAATGGTTGAAAAATGACACAGCCTTGTTGTGTAATGGTGTAACAATGGTTACACAATGACAAGCCACATTGTGTAATGGTGTAACAATGGTTACAAAATGACACCGTCATGTTGTGTAATGGTGTAACAATGGTTAAAAAATGACACAGCGTTGTTGTGTAATGATGTAACAATGGTTGCAAAATGACACAGCCTAGTTGTGTAATGATGTAACAATGGTTGCAAAATGACACAGCCTAGTTGTGTAATGATGTAACAATGGTTGCAAAATGACACAGCCTAATTGTGTAATGATGTAACAATGGTTGCAAAATGACACAGCCTAGTTGTGTAATGATGTAACAATGGTTGAAAAATTACACTGCCTTGTTGTGTAATGATGTAACAATGGTTGCAAAATGACACAGCCTAGTTGTGTAATGATGTAACAATGGTTGAAAAATGACACAGCCTTGTTGGGTAATGATGTAACAATGGTTGCAAAATGACACAGCCTAGTTGTGTAATGGTGTAACAATGGTTACACAATGACACATCTTTGTTGAGTAATGATGTAACAATGGTTGCAAAATGACACAGCCTCTTGGCGTAATGGTGTAACAATGGTTGCAAAATGACACAGCCAAGTTGTATAATGGTGTAACAATGGTTACAAAATGACACAGCCACGTTGTGTAATGGTGTAACAATGGTTACAAAATGACACAGCCATGTTGTGTAATGGTGTAACAATGGTTACAAAATGACACAGCCACGTTGTGTAATGGTGTAACAATGGTTACAAAATGACACAGCCATGTTGTGTAATGGTGTAACAATGGTTACAAAATGACACAGCCATGTTGTGTAGTGGTGTAACAATGATTGAAAAATGACACAGTCTTGTTGTGTGATGATGTAACAATGGTTGAAAAATGACACAGCCTAGTTGTGTAATGATGTAACAATGGTTGCAAAATGACACAGCCTAGTTGTGTAATGGTGTAACAATGGTTACAAAATGACACATCCTTGTTGTGTAATGATGTAACAATGGATGCAAAATGACACAGCCACATTGTGTAATGGTGTAACAATGGTTACAAAATGACACAGCCAAGTTGTATAATGGTGTAACAATGGTTACAAAATGACACAGCCACGTTGTATAATCATGTAACAATGGTTACAAAATGACACAGCCACGTTGTGTAATGGTGTGTAATGATTGAAAAATGACACAGCCTTGTTGTGTAATGATGTAACAATGGTAACAAAATGACACAGCCTAGTTGTGTAATGATGTAAAAATGGTTGCAAAATCACACAGCCTAGTTGTGTAATGATGTAACAATGGTTGCAAAATGACACAGCCTAGTTGTGTAATGGTGTAACAATGGTTGCAAAATGACACAGCCTAGTTGTGTAATGATGTAACAATGGTTGCAAAATGACACAGCCACGTAGTGTAATGGTGTACATGGTTGCAAAATGACACAGCCACGTTGTGTAATGATGTAACAATGGTTGAAAAATGACACAGCCTTGTTGTGTAATGGTGTAACAATGGTTACACAATGACAAGCCACATTGTGTAATGGTGTAACAATGGTTACAAAATGACACAGCCATGTTGTGTAATGGTGTAACAATGGTTGCAAAATGACACAGCCTAGTTGCGTAATGATGTAACAATGGTTGCAAAATGACACAGCCTAGTTGTGTAATGGTGTAGAATGGTTGCAAAATGACACAGCCTAGTTGTGTAATGATGTAACAATGGTTGCAAAATGACACAGCCACGTTGTGTAATGGTGTAACAATGGTTGCAAAATGACACAGCCTAGTTGTGTAATGATGTAACAATGGTTGCAAAATGACATCGCCTAGTTGTGTAATGGTGTAACAATGGTTGCAAAATGACACAGCCTAGTTGTGTAATGATGTAACAATGGTTGCAAAATGACACAGCCTAGTTGTCTAATGATGTAACAATGGTTGCAAAATGACACAGCCTAGTTGTGTAATGATGTAACAATGGTTGAAAAATGACACAGCCTTGTTGTGTAATGGTGTAACAATGGTTACACAATGACAAGCCACATTGTGTAATGGTGTAACAATGGTTACAAAATGACACAGCCAAGTTGTGTAATGGTGTAACAATGGTTGAAAAATGACACAGCCTTGTTGTGTAATGATGTAACAATGGTTGCAAAATGACACAGCCTAGTTGTGTAATGATGTAACAATGGTTGCAAAATGACACAGCCTAGTTGTGTAATGATGTAACAATGGTTGCAAAATGACACAGCCTAGTTGTGTAATGATGTAACAATGGTTGAAAAATGACACAGCCTAGTTGTGTAATGATGTAACAATGGTTGAAAAATGACACAGCCTAGTTGTGTAATGATGTAACAATGGTTGCAAAATGACACAGCCTAGTTGTGTAATGGTGTAACAATGGTTACAAAATGACACATCCTTGTTGTGTAATGATGTAACAATGGTTGCAAAATGACACAGCCTCTTGGCGTAATGGTGTAACAATGGTTACAAAATGACACAGCCAAGTTGTATAATGGTGTAACAATGGTTACAAAATGACACAGCCACGTTGTATAATGGTGTAACAATGGTTACAAAATGACACAGCCACGTTGTGTAATGGTGTAACAATGGTTACAAAATGACACAGCCATGTTGTGTAATGGTGTAACAATGATTGAAAAATGACACAGCCTTGTTGTGTAATGATGTAACAATGGTTGCAAAATGACACAGCCTAGTTGTGTAATGATGTAAAAATGGTTGCAAAATGACACAGCCTAGTTGTGTAATGATGTAACAATGGTGGCAAAATGACACAGCCTAGTTGTGTAATGATGTAAAAATGGTTGCAAAATGACACAGCCCAGTTGTGTAATGGTGTAACAAAGGTTGCAAAATGACACAGCCTAGTTGTGTAATGATGTAACAATGGTTGCAAAATGACACAGCCTAGTTGTGTAATGATGTAACAATGGTTGCAAAATGACACAACCTAGTTGTATAATGATGTAACAATGGTTGAAATATGACACAGCCTTGTTTTGTAATGGTGTAACAATGGTTACACAATGACAAGCCACATTGTGTAATGGTGTAACAATGGTTACAAAATGACACATCCAAGTTGTGTAATGGTGTAACAATGGTTGAAAAATGACACAGCCTTGTTGTGTAATGATGTAACAATGGTTGCAAAATGACACAGCCTAGTTGTGTAATGATGTAACAATGGTTGCAAAATGACACAGCCTAGTTGTGCAATGATGTAACAATGGTTGCAAAATGACACAGCCTAGTTGTGTAATGGTGTAACAATGGTTGCAAAATGACACAGCCTAGTTGTGTTATGATGTAACAATGGTTGCAAAATGACACAGCATAGTTGTGTAATGATGTAACAATGGTTGAAAAATGACACAGCCTTGTTGTGTAATGATGTAACAATGGTTGGAAAATGACACAGCCTAGTTGTGTAATGATGTAACAATGGTTGAAAAATGACACAGCCTTGTTGTGTAATGGTGTAACAATGGTTACACAATGACAAGCCACATTGTGTAATGGTGTAACAATGGTTACAAAATGACACAGCCAAGTTGTGTAATGGTGTAACAATGGTTGAAAAAGGACACAGCCTTGTTGTGTAATGATGTAACAATGGTTGCAAAATGACACAGCCTAGTTTGTAATGATGTAACAATGGTTGCAAAATGACACAGCCTAGTTGTGTAATGATGTAACAATGGTTGCAAAATGACACACCCTAGTTGTGTAATGGTGTAACAATGATTGAAAAATGACACAGCCTTGTTGTGTAATGATGTAACAATGGTTGCAAAATGACACAGCCTAGTTGTGTAATGATGTAACAATGGTTGACAAATGACACAGCCTTATTGTGTAATGATGTAACAATGGTTGCAAAATGACACAGCCTAGTTGTGTAATGGTGTAACAATGGTTACAAAATGACACATCCTTGTTGTGTAATGATGTAACAATGGTTGCAAAATGACACAGCCTCTTGGCGTAATGGTGTAACAATGGTTACAAAATGACACAGCCAAGTTGTATAATGGTGTAACAATGGTTACAAAATGACACAGCCACGTTGTATAATGGTGTAACAATGGTTACAAAATGACACAGCCACGTTGTGTAATGGTGTGACAATGGTTACAAAATGACACAGCCATGTTGTGTAATGGTGTAACAATGATTGAAAAATGACACAGCCTTGTTGTGTAATGATGTAAAAATGGTTGCAAAATGACACAGCCTAGTTGTGAAATGATGTAAAAATGGTTGCAAAATGACACAGCCTATTTGTGTAATGATGTAACAATGGTTGCAAAATGACACAGCCTAGTTGTGTAATGATGTAACAATGGTTGCAAAATGACACAGCCTAGTTGTGTAATGATGAAACAATGGTTGCAAAATGACACTGCCTAGTTGTGTAATGATGTTACAATGGTTGCAAAATGACACAGCCTAGTTGTGTAATGGTGTAACAATGGTTGCAAAATGACACAGCCTAGTTGTGTAATGATGTAACAATGGTTGCAAAATGACACAGCCACGTTGTGTAATGGTGTAACAATGGTTGCAAAATGACGCAGCCTAGTTGTGTAATGATGTAACAATGGTTGCAAAACGACACAGCCTAGTTGTGTAATGGTGTAACAATGGTTGCAAAATGACACAGCCTAGTTGTGTAATGATGTAACAATGGTTGCAAAATGACACAGCCTAGTTGTGTAATGATGTAACAATGGTTGCAAAATGACACAGCCACGTTGTGTAATGGTGTAACAATGGTTGCAAAATGACACAGCCACGTTGTGTAATGGTGTAACAATGGTTGCAAAATGACACATCCTAGTTGTGTAATGATGTAACAATGGTTGCAAAATGACACAGCCTAGTTGTGTAATGATGTAACAATGGTTGCAAAATGACACAGCCTAGTTGTGTAATGATGTAACAATGGTTGAAAAATGACACAGCTTTGTTGTGTAATGATGTAACAATGGTTGCAAAATGACACAGCCTAGTTTTGTAATGATGTAACAATGGTTAAAAATGACAAAGCCTTGTTGTGTAATGATGTAACAATGGTTGCAAAACGACACAGCCTAGTTGTGTAATGGTGTAACAATGGTTGCAAAATGACACAGCCTAGTTGTGTAATGATGTAACAATGGTTGCAAAATGACACAGCCTAGTTGTGTAATGATGTAACAATGGTTGCAAAATGACACAGCCACGTTGTGTAATGGTGTAACAATGGTTGCAAAATGACACAGCCACGTTGTGTAATGGTGTAACAATGGTTGCAAAATGACACAGCCTAGTTGTGTAATGATGTAACAATGGTTGCAAAATGACACAGCCTAGTTGTGTAATGATGTAACAATGGTTGCAAAATGACACAGCCTAGTTGTGTAATGATGTAACAATGGGTGAAAAATGACACAGCCTTGTTGTGTAATGGTGTAACAATGGTTACACAATGACAAGCCACATTGTGTAATGGTGTAACAATGGTTACAAAATGACACAGCCAAGTTGTGTAATGGTGTAACAATGGTTGAAAAATGACACAGCCTTGTTGTGTAATGATGTAAGAATGGTTGCAAAATGACACAGCCTAGTTGTGTAATGATGTAACAATGGTTGCAAAATGACACAGCCTAGTTGTGTAATGATGTAACATTGGTTGCAAAATGACACAGCCTAGTTGTGTAATGGTGTAACAATGGTTGCAAAATGACACAGCCTAGTTGTGTAATGATGTAACAATGGTTGCAAAATGACACAGCCTAGTTGTGTAATGATGTAACAATGGTTGAAAAATGACACAGCTTTGTTGTGTAATGATGTAACAATGGTTGCAAAATGACACAGCCTAGTTTTGTAATGATGTAACAATGGTTAAAAATGACAAAGCCTTGTTGTGCAATGATGTAACAATGGTTGCAAAATGACTCAGCCTAGTTGTGTAATGGTGTAACAATGGTTACAAAATGACACATCCTTGTTGTGAAATGATGTAACAATGGTTGCAAAATGACACAGCCTCTTGGCGTAATGGTGTAACAATGGTTACAAAATGACACAGCCAAGTTGTATAATGGTGTAAAAATGGTTACAAAATGACACAGCCACGTTGTATAATGGTGTAACAATGGTTACAAAATGACACAGCCACGTTGTGTAATGGTGTAACAATGGTTACAAAATGACACAGCCATGTTGTGTAGTGGTGTAACAATGGTTACAAAATGACACAGCCATGTTGTGTAGTGGTGTAACAATGATTGAAAAATGACACAGTCTTGTTGTGTGATGATGTAACAATGGTTGAAAAATGACACAGCCTAGTTGTGTAATGATGTAACAATGGTTGCAAAATGACACAGCCTAGTTGTGTAATGGTGTAACAATGGTTACAAAATGACACATCCTTGTTGTGTAATGATGTAACAATGGATGCAAAATGACACAGCCACATTGTGTAATGGTGTAACAATGGTTACAAAATGACACAGCCAAGTTGTATAATGGTGTAACAATGGTTACAAAATGACACAGCCACGTTGTATAATCGTGTAACAATGGTTACAAAATGACACAGCCACGTTGTGTAATGGTGTGTAATGATTGAAAAATGACACAGCCTTGTTGTGTAATGATGTAACAATGGTAACAAAATGACACAGCCTAGTTGTGTAATGATGTAAAAATGGTTGCAAAATGACACAACCTAGTTGTATAATGATGTAACAATGGTTGAAATATGACACAGCCTTGTTTTGTAATGGTGTAACAATGGTTACACAATGACAAGCCACATTGTGTAATGGTGTAACAATGGTTACAAAATGACACATCCAAGTTGTGTAATGGTGTAACAATGGTTGAAAAATGACACAGCCTTGTTGTGTAATGATGTAACAATGGTTGCAAAATGACACAGCCTAGTTGTGTAATGATGTAACAATGGTTGCAAAATGACACAGCCTAGTTGTGCAATGATGTAACAATGGTTGCAAAATGACACAGCCTAGTTGTGTAATGGTGTAACAATGGTTGCAAAATGACACAGCCTAGTTGTGTTATGATGTAACAATGGTTGCAAAATGACACAGCATAGTTGTGTAATGATGTAACAATGGTTGAAAAATGACACAGCCTTGTTGTGTAATGATGTAACAATGGTTGGAAAATGACACAGCCTAGTTGTGTAATGATGTAACAATGGTTGAAAAATGACACAGCCTTGTTGTGTAATGGTGTAACAATGGTTACACAATGACAAGCCACATTGTGTAATGGTGTAACAATGGTTACAAAATGACACAGCCAAGTTGTGTAATGGTGTAACAATGGTTGAAAAAGGACACAGCCTTGTTGTGTAATGATGTAACAATGGTTGCAAAATGACACAGCCTAGTTTGTAATGATGTAACAATGGTTGCAAAATGACACAGCCTAGTTGTGTAATGATGTAACAATGGTTGCAAAATGACACACCCTAGTTGTGTAATGGTGTAACAATGGTTGCAAAATGACACAGCCTAGTTGTGTAATGATGTAACAATGGTTGCAAAATGACACAGCCTAGTTGTGTAATGATGTAACAATGGTTGACAAATGACACAGCCTTATTGTGTAATGATGTAACAATGGTTGCAAAATGACACAGCCTAGTTGTGTAATGGTGTAACAATGGTTACAAAATGACACATCCTTGTTGTGTAATGATGTAACAATGGTTGCAAAATGACACAGCCTCTTGGCGTAATGGTGTAACAATGGTTACAAAATGACACAGCCAAGTTGTATAATGGTGTAACAATGGTTACAAAATGACACAGCCACGTTGTATAATGGTGTAACAATGGTTACAAAATGACACAGCCACGTTGTGTAATGGTGTGACAATGGTTACAAAATGACACAGCCATGTTGTGTAATGGTGTAACAATGATTGAAAAATGACACAGCCTTGTTGTGTAATGATGTAAAAATGGTTGCAAAATGACACAGCCTAGTTGTGAAATGATGTAAAAATGGTTGCAAAATGACACAGCCTATTTGTGTAATGATGTAACAATGGTTGCAAAATGACACAGCCTAGTTGTGTAATGATGTAACAATGGTTGCAAAATGACACAGCCTAGTTGTGTAATGATGAAACAATGGTTGCAAAATGACACTGCCTAGTTGTGTAATGATGTTACAATGGTTGCAAAATGACACAGCCTAGTTGTGTAATGGTGTAACAATGGTTGCAAAATGACACAGCCTAGTTGTGTAATGATGTAACAATGGTTGCAAAATGACACAGCCACGTTGTGTAATGGTGTAACAATGGTTGCAAAATGACGCAGCCTAGTTGTGTAATGATGTAACAATGGTTGCAAAACGACACAGCCTAGTTGTGTAATGGTGTAACAATGGTTGCAAAATGACACAGCCTAGTTGTGTAATGATGTAACAATGGTTGCAAAATGACACAGCCTAGTTGTGTAATGATGTAACAATGGTTGCAAAATGACACAGCCACGTTGTGTAATGGTGTAACAATGGTTGCAAAATGACACAGCCACGTTGTGTAATGGTGTAACAATGGTTGCAAAATGACACATCCTAGTTGTGTAATGATGTAACAATGGTTGCAAAATGACACAGCCTAGTTGTGTAATGATGTAACAATGGTTGCAAAATGACACAGCCTAGTTGTGTAATGATGTAACAATGGTTGAAAAATGACACAGCTTTGTTGTGTAATGATGTAACAATGGTTGCAAAATGACACAGCCTAGTTTTGTAATGATGTAACAATGGTTAAAAATGACAAAGCCTTGTTGTGTAATGATGTAACAATGGTTGCAAAACGACACAGCCTAGTTGTGTAATGGTGTAACAATGGTTGCAAAATGACACAGCCTAGTTGTGTAATGATGTAACAATGGTTGCAAAATGACACAGCCTAGTTGTGTAATGATGTAACAATGGTTGCAAAATGACACAGCCACGTTGTGTAATGGTGTAACAATGGTTGCAAAATGACACAGCCACGTTGTGTAATGGTGTAACAATGGTTGCAAAATGACACAGCCTAGTTGTGTAATGATGTAACAATGGTTGCAAAATGACACAGCCTAGTTGTGTAATGATGTAACAATGGTTGCAAAATGACACAGCCTAGTTGTGTAATGATGTAACAATGGGTGAAAAATGACACAGCCTTGTTGTGTAATGGTGTAACAATGGTTACACAATGACAAGCCACATTGTGTAATGGTGTAACAATGGTTACAAAATGACACAGCCAAGTTGTGTAATGGTGTAACAATGGTTACAAAATGACACAGCCATGTTGTGTAGTGGTGTAACAATGATTGAAAAATGACACAGCCTTGTTGTGTAATGATGTAACAATGGTTGCAAAATGACACAGCCTAGTTGTGTAATGATGTAAAAATCGTTGCAAAATGACACAGCCTAGTTGTGTAATGATGTAACAATGGTTGCAAAATGAAACAGCCTAGTTGTATAATGATGTAACAATGGTTGCAAAATGACACAGCCTAGTTGTGTAATGGTGTAACAATGGTTGCAAAATGACACAGCCTAGTTGTGTAATGATGTAACAATGGTTGCAAAATGACACAGCCACGTTGTGTAATGGTGTAAATGGTTGCAAAATGACACAGCCTAGTTGTGTAATGATGTAACAATGGTTGAAAAATGACACAGCCTTGTTGTGTAATGGTGTAACAATGGTTACACAATGACAAGCCACATTGTGTAATGGTGTAACAATGGTTACAAAATGACACCGTCATGTTGTGTAATGGTGTAACAATGGTTAAAAAATGACACAGCGTTGTTGTGTAATGATGTAACAATGGTTGCAAAATGACACAGCCTAGTTGTGTAATGATGTAACAATGGTTGCAAAATGACACAGCCTAGTTGTGTAATGATGTAACAATGGTTGCAAAATGACACAGCCTAATTGTGTAATGATGTAACAATGGTTGCAAAATGACACAGCCTAGTTGTGTAATGATGTAACAATGGTTGAAAAATTACACTGCCTTGTTGTGTAATGATGTAACAATGGTTGCAAAATGACACAGCCTAGTTGTGTAATGATGTAACAATGGTTGAAAAATGACACAGCCTTGTTGGGTAATGATGTAACAATGGTTGCAAAATGACACAGCCTAGTTGTGTAATGGTGTAACAATGGTTACACAATGACACATCTTTGTTGAGTAATGATGTAACAATGGTTGCAAAATGACACAGCCTCTTGGCGTAATGGTGTAACAATGGTTGCAAAATGACACAGCCAAGTTGTATAATGGTGTAACAATGGTTACAAAATGACACAGCCACGTTGTGTAATGGTGTAACAATGGTTACAAAATGACACAGCCATGTTGTGTAATGGTGTAACAATGGTTACAAAATGACACAGCCACGTTGTGTAATGGTGTAACAATGGTTACAAAATGACACAGCCATGTTGTGTAATGGTGTAACAATGGTTACAAAATGACACAGCCATGTTGTGTAGTGGTGTAACAATGATTGAAAAATGACACAGTCTTGTTGTGTGATGATGTAACAATGGTTGAAAAATGACACAGCCTAGTTGTGTAATGATGTAACAATGGTTGCAAAATGACACAGCCTAGTTGTGTAATGGTGTAACAATGGTTACAAAATGACACATCCTTGTTGTGTAATGATGTAACAATGGATGCAAAATGACACAGCCACATTGTGTAATGGTGTAACAATGGTTACAAAATGACACAGCCAAGTTGTATAATGGTGTAACAATGGTTACAAAATGACACAGCCACGTTGTATAATCATGTAACAATGGTTACAAAATGACACAGCCACGTTGTGTAATGGTGTGTAATGATTGAAAAATGACACAGCCTTGTTGTGTAATGATGTAACAATGGTAACAAAATGACACAGCCTAGTTGTGTAATGATGTAAAAATGGTTGCAAAATCACACAGCCTAGTTGTGTAATGATGTAACAATGGTTGCAAAATGACACAGCCTAGTTGTGTAATGGTGTAACAATGGTTGCAAAATGACACAGCCTAGTTGTGTAATGATGTAACAATGGTTGCAAAATGACACAGCCACGTAGTGTAATGGTGTACATGGTTGCAAAATGACACAGCCACGTTGTGTAATGATGTAACAATGGTTGAAAAATGACACAGCCTTGTTGTGTAATGGTGTAACAATGGTTACACAATGACAAGCCACATTGTGTAATGGTGTAACAATGGTTACAAAATGACACAGCCATGTTGTGTAATGGTGTAACAATGGTTGCAAAATGACACAGCCTAGTTGCGTAATGATGTAACAATGGTTGCAAAATGACACAGCCTAGTTGTGTAATGGTGTAGAATGGTTGCAAAATGACACAGCCTAGTTGTGTAATGATGTAACAATGGTTGCAAAATGACACAGCCACGTTGTGTAATGGTGTAACAATGGTTGCAAAATGACACAGCCTAGTTGTGTAATGATGTAACAATGGTTGCAAAATGACATCGCCTAGTTGTGTAATGGTGTAACAATGGTTGCAAAATGACACAGCCTAGTTGTGTAATGATGTAACAATGGTTGCAAAATGACACAGCCTAGTTGTCTAATGATGTAACAATGGTTGCAAAATGACACAGCCTAGTTGTGTAATGATGTAACAATGGTTGAAAAATGACACAGCCTTGTTGTGTAATGGTGTAACAATGGTTACACAATGACAAGCCACATTGTGTAATGGTGTAACAATGGTTACAAAATGACACAGCCAAGTTGTGTAATGGTGTAACAATGGTTGAAAAATGACACAGCCTTGTTGTGTAATGATGTAACAATGGTTGCAAAATGACACAGCCTAGTTGTGTAATGATGTAACAATGGTTGCAAAATGACACAGCCTAGTTGTGTAATGATGTAACAATGGTTGCAAAATGACACAGCCTAGTTGTGTAATGATGTAACAATGGTTGAAAAATGACACAGCCTAGTTGTGTAATGATGTAACAATGGTTGAAAAATGACACAGCCTAGTTGTGTAATGATGTAACAATGGTTGCAAAATGACACAGCCTAGTTGTGTAATGGTGTAACAATGGTTACAAAATGACACATCCTTGTTGTGTAATGATGTAACAATGGTTGCAAAATGACACAGCCTCTTGGCGTAATGGTGTAACAATGGTTACAAAATGACACAGCCAAGTTGTATAATGGTGTAACAATGGTTACAAAATGACACAGCCACGTTGTATAATGGTGTAACAATGGTTACAAAATGACACAGCCACGTTGTGTAATGGTGTAACAATGGTTACAAAATGACACAGCCATGTTGTGTAATGGTGTAACAATGATTGAAAAATGACACAGCCTTGTTGTGTAATGATGTAACAATGGTTGCAAAATGACACAGCCTAGTTGTGTAATGATGTAAAAATGGTTGCAAAATGACACAGCCTAGTTGTGTAATGATGTAACAATGGTGGCAAAATGACACAGCCTAGTTGTGTAATGATGTAAAAATGGTTGCAAAATGACACAGCCCAGTTGTGTAATGGTGTAACAAAGGTTGCAAAATGACACAGCCTAGTTGTGTAATGATGTAACAATGGTTGCAAAATGACACAGCCTAGTTGTGTAATGATGTAACAATGGTTGCAAAATGACACAACCTAGTTGTATAATGATGTAACAATGGTTGAAATATGACACAGCCTTGTTTTGTAATGGTGTAACAATGGTTACACAATGACAAGCCACATTGTGTAATGGTGTAACAATGGTTACAAAATGACACATCCAAGTTGTGTAATGGTGTAACAATGGTTGAAAAATGACACAGCCTTGTTGTGTAATGATGTAACAATGGTTGCAAAATGACACAGCCTAGTTGTGTAATGATGTAACAATGGTTGCAAAATGACACAGCCTAGTTGTGCAATGATGTAACAATGGTTGCAAAATGACACAGCCTAGTTGTGTAATGGTGTAACAATGGTTGCAAAATGACACAGCCTAGTTGTGTTATGATGTAACAATGGTTGCAAAATGACACAGCATAGTTGTGTAATGATGTAACAATGGTTGAAAAATGACACAGCCTTGTTGTGTAATGATGTAACAATGGTTGGAAAATGACACAGCCTAGTTGTGTAATGATGTAACAATGGTTGAAAAATGACACAGCCTTGTTGTGTAATGGTGTAACAATGGTTACACAATGACAAGCCACATTGTGTAATGGTGTAACAATGGTTACAAAATGACACAGCCAAGTTGTGTAATGGTGTAACAATGGTTGAAAAAGGACACAGCCTTGTTGTGTAATGATGTAACAATGGTTGCAAAATGACACAGCCTAGTTTGTAATGATGTAACAATGGTTGCAAAATGACACAGCCTAGTTGTGTAATGATGTAACAATGGTTGCAAAATGACACACCCTAGTTGTGTAATGGTGTAACAATGGTTGCAAAATGACACAGCCTAGTTGTGTAATGATGTAACAATGGTTGCAAAATGACACAGCCTAGTTGTGTAATGATGTAACAATGGTTGACAAATGACACAGCCTTATTGTGTAATGATGTAACAATGGTTGCAAAATGACACAGCCTAGTTGTGTAATGGTGTAACAATGGTTACAAAATGACACATCCTTGTTGTGTAATGATGTAACAATGGTTGCAAAATGACACAGCCTCTTGGCGTAATGGTGTAACAATGGTTACAAAATGACACAGCCAAGTTGTATAATGGTGTAACAATGGTTACAAAATGACACAGCCACGTTGTATAATGGTGTAACAATGGTTACAAAATGACACAGCCACGTTGTGTAATGGTGTGACAATGGTTACAAAATGACACAGCCATGTTGTGTAATGGTGTAACAATGATTGAAAAATGACACAGCCTTGTTGTGTAATGATGTAAAAATGGTTGCAAAATGACACAGCCTAGTTGTGAAATGATGTAAAAATGGTTGCAAAATGACACAGCCTATTTGTGTAATGATGTAACAATGGTTGCAAAATGACACAGCCTAGTTGTGTAATGATGTAACAATGGTTGCAAAATGACACAGCCTAGTTGTGTAATGATGAAACAATGGTTGCAAAATGACACTGCCTAGTTGTGTAATGATGTTACAATGGTTGCAAAATGACACAGCCTAGTTGTGTAATGGTGTAACAATGGTTGCAAAATGACACAGCCTAGTTGTGTAATGATGTAACAATGGTTGCAAAATGACACAGCCACGTTGTGTAATGGTGTAACAATGGTTGCAAAATGACGCAGCCTAGTTGTGTAATGATGTAACAATGGTTGCAAAACGACACAGCCTAGTTGTGTAATGGTGTAACAATGGTTGCAAAATGACACAGCCTAGTTGTGTAATGATGTAACAATGGTTGCAAAATGACACAGCCTAGTTGTGTAATGATGTAACAATGGTTGCAAAATGACACAGCCACGTTGTGTAATGGTGTAACAATGGTTGCAAAATGACACAGCCACGTTGTGTAATGGTGTAACAATGGTTGCAAAATGACACATCCTAGTTGTGTAATGATGTAACAATGGTTGCAAAATGACACAGCCTAGTTGTGTAATGATGTAACAATGGTTGCAAAATGACACAGCCTAGTTGTGTAATGATGTAACAATGGTTGAAAAATGACACAGCTTTGTTGTGTAATGATGTAACAATGGTTGCAAAATGACACAGCCTAGTTTTGTAATGATGTAACAATGGTTAAAAATGACAAAGCCTTGTTGTGTAATGATGTAACAATGGTTGCAAAACGACACAGCCTAGTTGTGTAATGGTGTAACAATGGTTGCAAAATGACACAGCCTAGTTGTGTAATGATGTAACAATGGTTGCAAAATGACACAGCCTAGTTGTGTAATGATGTAACAATGGTTGCAAAATGACACAGCCACGTTGTGTAATGGTGTAACAATGGTTGCAAAATGACACAGCCACGTTGTGTAATGGTGTAACAATGGTTGCAAAATGACACAGCCTAGTTGTGTAATGATGTAACAATGGTTGCAAAATGACACAGCCTAGTTGTGTAATGATGTAACAATGGTTGCAAAATGACACAGCCTAGTTGTGTAATGATGTAACAATGGGTGAAAAATGACACAGCCTTGTTGTGTAATGGTGTAACAATGGTTACACAATGACAAGCCACATTGTGTAATGGTGTAACAATGGTTACAAAATGACACAGCCAAGTTGTGTAATGGTGTAACAATGGTTGAAAAATGACACAGCCTTGTTGTGTAATGATGTAAGAATGGTTGCAAAATGACACAGCCTAGTTGTGTAATGATGTAACAATGGTTGCAAAATGACACAGCCTAGTTGTGTAATGATGTAACATTGGTTGCAAAATGACACAGCCTAGTTGTGTAATGGTGTAACAATGGTTGCAAAATGACACAGCCTAGTTGTGTAATGATGTAACAATGGTTGCAAAATGACACAGCCTAGTTGTGTAATGATGTAACAATGGTTGAAAAATGACACAGCTTTGTTGTGTAATGATGTAACAATGGTTGCAAAATGACACAGCCTAGTTTTGTAATGATGTAACAATGGTTAAAAATGACAAAGCCTTGTTGTGCAATGATGTAACAATGGTTGCAAAATGACTCAGCCTAGTTGTGTAATGGTGTAACAATGGTTACAAAATGACACATCCTTGTTGTGAAATGATGTAACAATGGTTGCAAAATGACACAGCCTCTTGGCGTAATGGTGTAACAATGGTTACAAAATGACACAGCCAAGTTGTATAATGGTGTAAAAATGGTTACAAAATGACACAGCCACGTTGTATAATGGTGTAACAATGGTTACAAAATGACACAGCCACGTTGTGTAATGGTGTAACAATGGTTACAAAATGACACAGCCATGTTGTGTAGTGGTGTAACAATGATTGAAAAATGACACAGCCTAGTTGTGTAATGATGTAAAAATCGTTGCAAAATGACACAGCCTAGTTGTGTAATGATGTAACATCGGTTGCAAAATGAAACAGCCTAGTTGTATAATGATGTAACAATGGTTGCAAAATGACACAGCCTAGTTGTGTAATGGTGTAACAATGGTTGCAAAATGACACAGCCTAGTTGTGTAATGATGTAACAATGGTTGCAAAATGACACAGCCACGTTGTGTAATGGTGTAAATGGTTGCAAAATGACACAGCCTAGTTGTGTAATGATGTAACAATGGTTGAAAAATGACACAGCCTTGTTGTGTAATGGTGTAACTATGGTTACACAATGACAAGCCACATTGTGTAATGGTGTAACAATGGTTACAAAATGACACAGTCATGTTGTGTAATGGTGTAACAATGGTTGCAAAATGACACAGCCTAGTTGTGTAATGATGTAACAATGGTTGCAAAATGACACAGCCTAGTTGTGTAATGATGTAACAATGGTTGAAAAATGACACAGCTCTGTTGTGTAATGATGTAACAATGGTTGCAAAATGACACAGCCTAGTTTTGTAATGATGTAACAATGGTTAAAAAATGACAAAGCCTTGTTGTGTAATGATGTAACAATGGTTGCAAAATGACACAGCCTAGTTGTGTAATGGTGTAACAATGGTTACAAAATGACACATCCTTGTTGTGAAATGATGTAACAATGGTTGCAAAATGACACAGCCTCTTGGCGTAATGGTGTAACAATGGTTACAAAATGACACAGCCAAGTTGTATAATGGTGTAACAATGGTTACAAAATGACAGAGCCACGTTGTATAATGGTGTAACAATGGTTACAAAATGACACAGCCACGTTGTGTAATGGTGTAACAATGGTTACAAAATGACACAGCCATGTTGTGTAGTGGTGTAACAATGATTGAAAAATGACACAGCCTTGTTGTGTAATGATGTAACAATGGTTGCAAAATGACACAGCCTAGTTGTGTAATGATGTAAAAATCGTTGCAAAATGACACAGCCTAGTTGTGTAATGATGTAACAATGGTTGCAAAATGAAACAGCCTAGTTGTATAATGATGTTAACAATGGTTGCAAAATGACACAGCCTAGTTGTGTAATGGTGTAACAATGGTTGCAAAATGACACAGCCTAGTTGTGTAATGATGTAACAATGGTTGCAAAATGACACAGCCACGTTGTGTAATGGTGTAAATGGTTGCAAAATGACACAGCCTAGTTGTGTAATGATGTAACAATGGTTGAAAAATGACACAGCCTTGTTGTGTAATGGTGTAACAATGGTTACACAATGACAAGCCACATTGTGTAATGGTGTAACAATGGTTACAAAATGACACCGTCATGTTGTGTAATGGTGTAACAATGGTTAAAAAATGACACAGCGTTGTTGTGTAATGATGTAACAATGGTTGCAAAATGACACAGCCTAGTTGTGTAATGATGTAACAATGGTTGCAAAATGACACAGCCTAGTTGTGTAATGATGTAACAATGGTTGCAAAATGACACAGCCTAGTTGTGTAATGATGTAACAATGGTTGCAAAATGACACAGCCTAGTTGTGTAATGATGTAACAATGGTTGAAAAATTACACTGCCTTGTTGTGTAATGATGTAACAATGGTTGCAAAATGACACAGCCTAGTTGTGTAATGATGTAACAATGGTTGAAAAATGACACAGCCTTGTTGGGTAATGATGTAACAATGGTTGCAAAATGACACAGCCTAGTTGTGTAATGGTGTAACAATGGTTACACAATGACACATCTTTGTTGAGTAATGATGTAACAATGGTTGCAAAATGACACAGCCTCTTGGCGTAATGGTGTAACAATGGTTGCAAAATGACACAGCCAAGTTGTATAATGGTGTAACAATGGTTACAAAATGACACAGCCACGTTGTGTAATGGTGTAACAATGGTTACAAAATGACACAGCCATGTTGTGTAATGGTGTAACAATGGTTACAAAATGACACAGCCACGTTGTGTAATGGTGTAACAATGGTTACAAAATGACACAGCCATGTTGTGTAATGGTGTAACAATGGTTACAAAATGACACAGCCATGTTGTGTAGTGGTGTAACAATGATTGAAAAATGACACAGCCTTGTTGTGTGATGATGTAACAATGGTTGAAAAATGACACAGCCTAGTTGTGTAATGATGTAACAATGGTTGCAAAATGACACAGCCTAGTTGTGTAATGGTGTAACAATGGTTACAAAATGACACATCCTTGTTGTGTAATGATGTAACAATGGATGCAAAATGACACAGCCACATTGTGTAATGGTGTAACAATGGTTACAAAATGACACAGCCAAGTTGTATAATGGTGTAACAATGGTTACAAAATGACACAGCCACGTTGTATAATCGTGTAACAATGGTTACAAAATGACACAGCCACGTTGTGTAATGGTGTGTAATGATTGAAAAATGACACAGCCTTGTTGTGTAATGATGTAACAATGGTTGCAAAATGACACAGCCTAGTTGTGTAATGATGTAAAAATGGTTGCAAAATCACACAGCCTAGTTGTGTAATGATGTAACAATGGTTGCAAAATGACACAGCCTAGTTGTGTAATGGTGTAACAATGGTTGCAAAATGACACAGCCTAGTTGTGTAATGATGTAACAATGGTTGCAAAATGACACAGCCACGTAGTGTAATGGTGTACATGGTTGCAAAATGACACAGCCACGTTGTGTAATGATGTAACAATGGTTGAAAAATGACACAGCCTTGTTGTGTAATGGTGTAACAATGGTTACACAATGACAAGCCACATTGTGTAATGGTGTAACAATGGTTACAAAATGACACAGCCATGTTGTGTAATGGTGTAACAATGGTTGCAAAATGACACAGCCTAGTTGCGTAATGATGTAACAATGGTTGCAAAATGACACAGCCTAGTTGTGTAATGGTGTAGAATGGTTGCAAAATGACACAGCCTAGTTGTGTAATGATGTAACAATGGTTGCAAAATGACACAGCCACGTTGTGTAATGGTGTAACAATGGTTGCAAAATGACACAGCCTAGTTGTGTAATGATGTAACAATGGTTGCAAAATGACATCGCCTAGTTGTGTAATGGTGTAACAATGGTTGCAAAATGACACAGCCTAGTTGTGTAATGATGTAACAATGGTTGCAAAATGACACAGCCTAGTTGTCTAATGATGTAACAATGGTTGCAAAATGACACAGCCTAGTTGTGTAATGATGTAACAATGGTTGAAAAATGACACAGCCTTGTTGTGTAATGGTGTAACAATGGTTACACAATGACAAGCCACATTGTGTAATGGTGTAACAATGGTTACAAAATGACACAGCCACGTTGTATAATCGTGTAACAATGGTTACAAAATGACACAGCCACGTTGTGTAATGGTGTGTAATGATTGAAAAATGACACAGCCTTGTTGTGCAATGATGTAACAATGGTTGCAAAATGACACAGCCTAGTTGTGTAATGATGTAAAAATGGTTGCAAAATCACACAGCCTAGTTGTGTAATGATGTAACAATGGTTGAAAAATGACACAGCCTAGTTGTGTAATGATGTAACAATGGTTGCAAAATGACACAGCCTAGTTGTGTAATGGTGTAACAATGGTTGAAAAATGACACAGCCTTGTTGTGTAATGATGTAACAATGGTTGCAAAATGACACAGCCTAGTTGTGTAATGATGTAACAATGGTTGCAAAATGACACAGCCTAGTTGTGTAATGATGTAACAATGGTTGCAAAATGACACAGCCTAGTTGTGTAATGATGTAACAATGGTTGAAAAATGACACAGCCTAGTTGTGTAATGATGTAACAATGGTTGAAAAATGACACAGCCTAGTTGTGTAATGATGTAACAATGGTTGCAAAATGACACAGCCTAGTTGTGTAATGGTGTAACAATGGTTACAAAATGACACATCCTTGTTGTGTAATGATGTAACAATGGTTGCAAAATGACACAGCCTCTTGGCGTAATGGTGTAACAATGGTTACAAAATGACACAGCCAAGTTGTATAATGGTGTAACAATGGTTACAAAATGACACAGCCACGTTGTATAATGGTGTAACAATGGTTACAAAATGACACAGCCACGTTGTGTAATGGTGTAACAATGGTTACAAAATGACACAGCCATGTTGTGTAATGGTGTAACAATGATTGAAAAATGACACAGCCTTGTTGTGTAATGATGTAACAATGGTTGCAAAATGACACAGCCTAGTTGTGTAATGATGTAAAAATGGTTGCAAAATGACACAGCCTAGTTGTGTAATGATGTAACAATGGTGGCAAAATGACACAGCCTAGTTGTGTAATGATGTAAAAATGGTTGCAAAATGACACAGCCCAGTTGTGTAATGGTGTAACAAAGGTTGCAAAATGACACAGCCTAGTTGTGTAATGATGTAACAATGGTTGCAAAATGACACAGCCTAGTTGTGTAATGATGTAACAATGGTTGCAAAATGACACAACCTAGTTGTATAATGATGTAACAATGGTTGAAAAATGACACAGCCTTGTTTTGTAATGGTGTAACAATGGTTACACAATGACAAGCCACATTGTGTAATGGTGTAACAATGGTTACAAAATGACACATCCAAGTTGTGTAATGGTGTAACAATGGTTGAAAAATCACACAGCCTTGTTGTGTAATGATGTAACAATGGTTGCAAAATGACACAGCCTAGTTGTGTAATGATGTAACAATGGTTGCAAAATGACACAGCCTAGTTGTGCAATGATGTAACAATGGTTGCAAAATGACACAGCCTAGTTGTGTAATGGTGTAACAATGGTTGCAAAATGACACAGCCTAGTTGTGTTATGATGTAACAATGGTTGCAAAATGACACAGCATAGTTGTGTAATGATGTAACAATGGTTGAAAAATGACACAGCCTTGTTGTGTAATGATGTAACAATGGTTGGAAAATGACACAGCCTAATTGTGTAATGATGTAACAATGGTTGAAAAATGACACAGCCTTGTTGTGTAATGGTGTAACAATGGTTACACAATGACAAGCCACATTGTGTAATGGTGTAACAATGGTTACAAAATGACACAGCCAAGTTGTGTAATGGTGTAACAATGGTTGAAAAAGGACACAGCCTTGTTGTGTAATGATGTAACAATGGTTGCAAAATGACACAGCCTAGTTTGTAATGATGTAACAATGGTTGCAAAATGACACAGCCTAGTTGTGTAATGATGTAACAATGGTTGCAAAATGACACACCCTAGTTGTGTAATGGTGTAACAATGGTTGCAAAATGACACAGCCTAGTTGTGTAATGATGTAACAATGGTTGCAAAATGACACAGCCTAGTTGTGTAATGATGTAACAATGGTTGCAAAATGACACAGCCTAGTTGTGTAATGGTGTAACAATGGTTACAAAATGACACATCCTTGTTGTGTAATGATGTAACAATGGTTGCAAAATGACACAGCCTCTTGGCGTAATGGTGTAACAATGGTTACAAAATGACACAGCCAAGTTGTATAATGGTGTAACAATGGTTACAAAATGACACAGCCACGTTGTATAATGGTGTAACAATGGTTACAAAATGACACAGCCACGTTGTGTAATGGTGTGACAATGGTTACAAAATGACACAGCCATGTTGTGTAATGGTGTAACAATGATTGAAAAATGACACAGCCTTGTTGTGTAATGATGTAAAAATGGTTGCAAAATGACACAGCCTAGTTGTGAAATGATGTAAAAATGGTTGCAAAATGACACAGCCTATTTGTGTAATGATGTAACAATGGTTGCAAAATGACACAGCCTAGTTGTGTAATGATGTAACAATGGTTGCAAAATGACACAGCCTAGTTGTGTAATGATGAAACAATGGTTGCAAAATGACACTGCCTAGTTGTGTAATGATGTTACAATGGTTGCAAAATGACACAGCCTAGTTGTGTAATGGTGTAACAATGGTTGCAAAATGACACAGCCTAGTTGTGTAATGATGTAACAATGGTTGCAAAATGACACAGCCACGTTGTGTAATGGTGTAACAATGGTTGCAAAATGACGCAGCCTAGTTGTGTAATGATGTAACAATGGTTGCAAAACGACACAGCCTAGTTGTGTAATGGTGTAACAATGGTTGCAAAATGACACAGCCTAGTTGTGTAATGATGTAACAATGGTTGCAAAATGACACAGCCTAGTTGTGTAATGATGTAACAATGGTTGCAAAATGACACAGCCACGTTGTGTAATGGTGTAACAATGGTTGCAAAATGACACAGCCACGTTGTGTAATGGTGTAACAATGGTTGCAAAATGACACAGCCTAGTTGTGTAATGATGTAACAATGGTTGCAAAATGACACAGCCTAGTTGTGTAATGATGTAACAATGGTTGCAAAATGACACAGCCTAGTTGTGTAATGATGTAACAATGGTTGAAAAATGACACAGCTTTGTTGTGTAATGATGTAACAATGGTTGCAAAATGACACAGCCTAGTTTTGTAATGATGTAACAATGGTTAAAAATGACAAAGCCTTGTTGTGCAATGATGTAACAATGGTTGCAAAATGACTCAGCCTAGTTGTGTAATGGTGTAACAATGGTTACAAAATGACACAGCCATGTTGTGTAGTGGTGTAACAATGATTGAAAAATGACACAGCCTTGTTGTGTAATGATGTAACAATGGTTGCAAAATGACACAGCCTAGTTGTGTAATGATGTAAAAATCGTTGCAAAATGACACAGCCTAGTTGTGTAATGATGTAACAATGGTTGCAAAATGAAACAGCCTAGTTGTATAATGATGTAACAATGGTTGCAAAATGACACAGCCTAGTTGTGTAATGGTGTAACAATGGTTGCAAAATGACACAGCCTAGTTGTGTAATGATGTAACAATGGTTGCAAAATGACACAGCCACGTTGTGTAATGGTGTAAATGGTTGCAAAATGACACAGCCTAGTTGTGTAATGATGTAACAATGGTTGAAAAATGACACAGCCTTGTTGTGTAATGGTGTAACAATGGTTACACAATGACAAGCCACATTGTGTAATGGTGTAACAATGGTTACAAAATGACACCGTCATGTTGTGTAATGGTGTAACAATGGTTAAAAAATGACACAGCGTTGTTGTGTAATGATGTAACAATGGTTGCAAAATGACACAGCCTAGTTGTGTAATGATGTAACAATGGTTGCAAAATGACACAGCCTAGTTGTGTAATGATGTAACAATGGTTGCAAAATGACACAGCCTAGTTGTGTAATGATGTAACAATGGTTGCAAAATGACACAGCCTAGTTGTGTAATGATGTAACAATGGTTGCAAAATGACACAGCCTAGTTGTGTAATGATGTAACAATGGTTGAAAAATTACACTGCCTTGTTGTGTAATGATGTAACAATGGTTGCAAAATGACACAGCCTAGTTGTGTAATGATGTAACAATGGTTGAAAAATGACACAGCCTTGTTGGGTAATGATGTAACAATGGTTGCAAAATGACACAGCCTAGTTGTGTAATGGTGTAACAATGGTTACACAATGACACATCTTTGTTGAGTAATGATGTAACAATGGTTGCAAAATGACACAGCCTCTTGGCGTAATGGTGTAACAATGGTTGCAAAATGACACAGCCAAGTTGTATAATGGTGTAACAATGGTTACAAAATGACACAGCCACGTTGTGTAATGGTGTAACAATGGTTACAAAATGACACAGCCATGTTGTGTAATGGTGTAACAATGGTTACAAAATGACACAGCCACGTTGTGTAATGGTGTAACAATGGTTACAAAATGACACAGCCATGTTGTGTAGTGGTGTAACAATGATTGAAAAATGACACAGCCTTGTTGTGTGATGATGTAACAATCGTTGAAAAATGACACAGCCTAGTTGTGTAATGATGTAACAATGGTTGCAAAATGACACAGCCTAGTTGTGTAATGGTGTAACAATGGTTACAAAATGACACATCCTTGTTGTGTAATGATGTAACAATGGATGCAAAATGACACAGCCACATTGTGTAATGGTGTAACAATGGTTACAAAATGACACAGCCAAGTTGTATAATGGTGTAACAATGGTTACAAAATGACACAGCCACGTTGTATAATCGTGTAACAATGGTTACAAAATGACAAAGCCACGTTGTGTAATGGTGTGTAATGATTGAAAAATGACACAGCCTTGTTGTGTAATGATGTAACAATGGTTGCAAAATGACACAGCCTAGTTGTGTAATGATGTAAAAATGGTTGCAAAATCACACAGCCTAGTTGTGTAATGATGTAACAATGGTTGCAAAATGACACAGCCTAGTTGTGTAATGGTGTAACAATGGTTGCAAAATGACACAGCCTAGTTGTGTAATGATGTAACAATGGTTGCAAAATGACACAGCCACGTAGTGTAATGGTGTACATGGTTGCAAAATGACACAGCCACGTTGTGTAATGATGTAACAATGGTTGAAAAATGACACAGCCTTGTTGTGTAATGGTGTAACAATGGTTACACAATGACAAGCCACATTGTGTAATGGTGTAACAATGGTTACAAAATGACACAGCCATGTTGTGTAATGGTGTAACAATGGTTGCAAAATGACACAGCCTAGTTGCGTAATGATGTAACAATGGTTGCAAAATGACACAGCCTAGTTGTGTAATGGTGTAGAATGGTTGCAAAATGACACAGCCTAGTTGTGTAATGATGTAAAAATGGTTACAAAATGACACAGCCACGTTGTATAATGGTGTAACAATGGTTACAAAATGACACAGCCACGTTGTGTAATGGTGTAACAATGGTTACAAAATGACACAGCCATGTTGTGTAATGGTGTAACAATGATTGAAAAATGACACAGCCTTGTTGTGTAATGATGTAACAATGGTTGCAAAATGACACAGCCTAGTTGTGTAATGATGTAAAAATGGTTGCAAAATGACACAGCCTAGTTGTGTAATGATGTAACAATGGTGGCAAAATGACACAGCCTAGTTGTGTAATGATGTAAAAATGGTTGCAAAATGACACAGCCCAGTTGTGTAATGGTGTAACAAAGGTTGCAAAATGACACAGCCTAGTTGTGTAATGATGTAACAATGGTTGCAAAATGACACAGCCTAGTTGTGTAATGATGTAACAATGGTTGCAAAATGACACAACCTAGTTGTATAATGATGTAACAATGGTTGAAAAATGACACAGCCTTGTTTTGTAATGGTGTAACAATAGTTACACAATGACAAGCCACATTGTGTAATGGTGTAACAATGGTTACAAAATGACACATCCAAGTTGTGTAATGGTGTAACAATGGTTGAAAAATGACACAGCCTTGTTGTGTAATGATGTAACAATGGTTGCAAAATGACACAGCCTAGTTGTGTAATGATGTAACAATGGTTGCAAAATGACACAGCCTAGTTGTGCAATGATGTAACAATGGTTGCAAAATGACACAGCCTAGTTGTGTAATGGTGTAACAATGGTTGCAAAATGACACAGCCTAGTTGTGTTATGATGTAACAATGGTTGCAAAATGACACAGCATAGTTGTGTAATGATGTAACAATGGTTGAAAAATGACACAGCCTTGTTGTGTAATGATGTAACAATGGTTGGAAAATGACACAGCCTAGTTGTGTAATGATGTAACAATGGTTGAAAAATGACACAGCCTTGTTGTGTAATGGTGTAACAATGGTTACACAATGACAAGCCACATTGTGTAATGGTGTAACAATGGTTACAAAATGACACAGCCAAGTTGTGTAATGGTGTAACAATGGTTGAAAAAGGACACAGCCTTGTTGTGTAATGATGTAACAATGGTTGCAAAATGACACAGCCTAGTTTGTAATGATGTAACAATGGTTGCAAAATGACACAGCCTAGTTGTGTAATGATGTAACAATGGTTGCAAAATGACACACCCTAGTTGTGTAATGGTGTAACAATGGTTGCAAAATGACACAGCCTAGTTGTGTAATGATGTAACAATGGTTGCAAAATGACACAGCCTAGTTGTGTAATGATGTAACAATGGTTGACAAATGACACAGCCTTATTGTGTAATGATGTAACAATGGTTGCAAAATGACACAGCCTAGTTGTGTAATGGTGTAACAATGGTTACAAAATGACACATCCTTGTTGTGTAATGATGTAACAATGGTTGCAAAATGACACAGCCTCTTGGCGTAATGGTGTAACAATGGTTACAAAATGACACAGCCAAGTTGTATAATGGTGTAACAATGGTTACAAAATGACACAGCCACGTTGTATAATGGTGTAACAATGGTTACAAAATGACACAGCCACGTTGTGTAATGGTGTGACAATGGTTACAAAATGACACAGCCATGTTGTGTAATGGTGTAACAATGATTGAAAAATGACACAGCCTTGTTGTGTAATGATGTAAAAATGGTTGCAAAATGACACAGCCTAGTTGTGAAATGATGTAAAAATGGTTGCAAAATGACACAGCCTATTTGTGTAGTGATGTAACAATGGTTGCAAAATGACACAGCCTAGTTGTGTAATGATGTAACAATGGTTGCAAAATGACACAGCCTAGTTGTGTAATGATGAAACAATGGTTGCAAAATGACACTGCCTAGTTGTGTAATGATGTTACAATGGTTGCAAAATGACACAGCCTAGTTGTGTAATGGTGTAACAATGGTTGCAAAATGACACAGCCTAGTTGTGTAATGATGTAACAATGGTTGCAAAATGACACAGCCACGTTGTGTAATGGTGTAACAATGGTTGCAAAATGACGCAGCCTAGTTGTGTAATGATGTAACAATGGTTGCAAAACGACACAGCCTAGTTGTGTAATGGTGTAACAATGGTTGCAAAATGACACAGCCTAGTTGTGTAATGATGTAACAATGGTTGCAAAATGACACAGCCTAGTTGTGTAATGATGTAACAATGGTTGCAAAATGACACAGCCACGTTGTGTAATGGTGTAACAATGGTTGCAAAATGACACAGCCACGTTGTGTAATGGTGTAACAATGGTTGCAAAATGACACAGCCTAGTTGTGTAATGATGTAACAATGGTTGCAAAATGACACAGCCTAGTTGTGTAATGATGTAACAATGGTTGCAAAATGACACAGCCTAGTTGTGTAATGATGTAACAATGGTTGAAAAATGACACAGCCTAGTTGTGTAATGATGTAACAATGGTTGCAAAATGACACAGCCTAGTTTTGTAATGATGTAACAATGGTTAAAAATGACAAAGCCTTGTTGTGCAATGATGTAACAATGGTTGCAAAATGACTCAGCCTAGTTGTGTAATGGTGTAACAATGGTTACAAAATGACACAGCCATGTTGTGTAGTGGTGTAACAATGATTGAAAAATGACACAGCCTTGTTGTGTAATGATGTAACAATGGTTGCAAAATGACACAGCCTAGTTGTGTAATGATGTAAAAATCGTTGCAAAATGACACAGCCTAGTTGTGTAATGATGTAACAATGGTTGCAAAATGAAACAGCCTAGTTGTATAATGATGTAACAATGGTTGCAAAATGACACAGCCTAGTTGTGTAATGGTGTAACAATGGTTGCAAAATGACACAGCCTAGTTGTGTAATGATGTAACAATGGTTGCAAAATGACACAGCCTCTTGGCGTAATGGTGTAACAATGGTTACAAAATGACACAGCCAAGTTGTATAATGGTGTAACAATGGTTACAAAATGACACAGCCACGTTGTATAATGGTGTAACAATGGTTACAAAATGACACAGCCACGTTGTGTAATGGTGTAACAATGGTTACAAAATGACACAGCCATGTTGTGTAATGGTGTAACAATGATTGAAAAATGACACAGCCTTGTTGTGTAATGATGTAACAATGGTTGCAAAATGACACAGCCTAGTTGTGTAATGATGTAAAAATGGTTGCAAAATGACACAGCCTAGTTGTGTAATGATGTAACAATGGTGGCAAAATGACACAGCCTAGTTGTGTAATGATGTAAAAATGGTTGCAAAATGACACAGCCCAGTTGTGTAATGGTGTAACAAAGGTTGCAAAATGACACAGCCTAGTTGTGTAATGATGTAACAATGGTTGCAAAATGACACAGCCTAGTTGTGTAATGATGTAACAATGGTTGCAAAATGACACAACCTAGTTGTATAATGATGTAACAATGGTTGAAAAATGACACAGCCTTGTTTTGTAATGGTGTAACAATGGTTACACAATGACAAGCCACATTGTGTAATGGTGTAACAATGGTTACAAAATGACACATCCAAGTTGTGTAATGGTGTAACAATGGTTGAAAAATGACACAGCCTTGTTGTGTAATGATGTAACAATGGTTGCAAAATGACACAGCCTAGTTGTGTAATGATGTAACAATGGTTGCAAAATGACACAGCCTAGTTGTGCAATGATGTAACAATGGTTGCAAAATGACACAGCCTAGTTGTGTAATGGTGTAACAATGGTTGCAAAATGACACAGCCTAGTTGTGTTATGATGTAACAATGGTTGCAAAATGACACAGCATAGTTGTGTAATGATGTAACAATGGTTGAAAAATGACACAGCCTTGTTGTGTAATGATGTAACAATGGTTGGAAAATGACACAGCCTAGTTGTGTAATGATGTAACAATGGTTGAAAAATGACACAGCCTTGTTGTGTAATGGTGTAACAATGGTTACACAATGACAAGCCACATTGTGTAATGGTGTAACAATGGTTACAAAATGACACAGCCAAGTTGTGTAATGGTGTAACAATGGTTGAAAAAGGACACAGCCTTGTTGTGTAATGATGTAACAATGGTTGCAAAATGACACAGCCTAGTTTGTAATGATGTAACAATGGTTGCAAAATGACACAGCCTAGTTGTGTAATGATGTAACAATGGTTGCAAAATGACACACCCTAGTTGTGTAATGGTGTAACAATGGTTGCAAAATGACACAGCCTAGTTGTGTAATGATGTAACAATGGTTGCAAAATGACACAGCCTAGTTGTGTAATGATGTAACAATGGTTGACAAATGACACAGCCTTATTGTGTAATGATGTAACAATGGTTGCAAAATGACACAGCCTAGTTGTGTAATGGTGTAACAATGGTTACAAAATGACACATCCTTGTTGTGTAATGATGTAACAATGGTTGCAAAATGACACAGCCTCTTGGCGTAATGGTGTAACAATGGTTACAAAATGACACAGCCAAGTTGTATAATGGTGTAACAATGGTTACAAAATGACACAGCCACGTTGTATAATGGTGTAACAATGGTTACAAAATGACACAGCCACGTTGTGTAATGGTGTGACAATGGTTACAAAATGACACAGCCATGTTGTGTAATGGTGTAACAATGATTGAAAAATGACACAGCCTTGTTGTGTAATGATGTAAAAATGGTTGCAAAATGACACAGCCTAGTTGTGAAATGATGTAAAAATGGTTGCAAAATGACACAGCCTATTTGTGTAATGATGTAACAATGGTTGCAAAATGACACAGCCTAGTTGTGTAATGATGTAACAATGGTTGCAAAATGACACAGCCTAGTTGTGTAATGATGAAACAATGGTTGCAAAATGACACTGCCTAGTTGTGTAATGATGTTACAATGGTTGCAAAATGACACAGCCTAGTTGTGTAATGGTGTAACAATGGTTGCAAAAAGACACAGCCTAGTTGTGTAATGATGTAACAATGGTTGCAAAATGACACAGCCACGTTGTGTAATGGTGTAACAATGGTTGCAAAATGACGCAGCCTAGTTGTGTAATGATGTAACAATGGTTGCAAAACGACACAGCCTAGTTGTGTAATGGTGTAACAATGGTTGCAAAATGACACAGCCTAGTTGTGTAATGATGTAACAATGGTTGCAAAATGACACAGCCTAGTTGTGTAATGATGTAACAATGGTTGCAAAATGACACAGCCACGTTGTGTAATGGTGTAACAATGGTTGCAAAATGACACAGCCACGTTGTGTAATGGTGTAACAATGGTTGCAAAATGACACAGCCTAGTTGTGTAATGATGTAACAATGGTTGCAAAATGACACAGCCTAGTTGTGTAATGATGTAACAATGGTTGCAAAATGACACAGCCTAGTTGTGTAATGATGTAACAATGGTTGAAAAATGACACAGCTTTGTTGTGTAATGATGTAACAATGGTTGCAAAATGACACAGCCTAGTTTTGTAATGATGTAACAATGGTTAAAAATGACAAAGCCTTGTTGTGCAATGATGTAACAATGGTTGCAAAATGACTCAGCCTAGTTGTGTAATGGTGTAACAATGGTTACAAAATGACACAGCCATGTTGTGTAGTGGTGTAACAATGATTGAAAAATGACACAGCCTTGTTGTGTAATGATGTAACAATGGTTGCAAAATGACACAGCCTAGTTGTGTAATGATGTAAAAATCGTTGCAAAATGACACAGCCTAGTTGTGTAATGATGTAACAATGGTTGCAAAATGAAACAGCCTAGTTGTATAATGATGTAACAATGGTTGCAAAATGACACAGCCTAGTTGTGTAATGGTGTAACAATGGTTGCAAAATGACACAGCCTAGTTGTGTAATGATGTAACAATGGTTGCAAAATGACACAGCCACGTTGTGTAATGGTGTAAATGGTTGCAAAATGACACAGCCTAGTTGTGTAATGATGTAACAATGGTTGAAAAATGACACAGCCTTGTTGTGTAATGGTGTAACAATGGTTACACAATGACAAGCCACATTGTGTAATGGTGTAACAATGGTTACAAAATGACACCGTCATGTTGTGTAATGGTGTAACAATGGTTAAAAAATGACACAGCGTTGTTGTGTAATGATGTAACAATGGTTGCAAAATGACACAGCCTAGTTGTGTAATGATGTAACAATGGTTGCAAAATGACACAGCCTAGTTGTGTAATGATGTAACAATGGTTGCAAAATGACACAGCCTAGTTGTGTAATGATGTAACAATGGTTGCAAAATGACACAGCCTAGTTGTGTAATGATGTAACAATGGTTGCAAAATGACACAGCCTAGTTGTGTAATGATGTAACAATGGTTGAAAAATTACACTGCCTTGTTGTGTAATGATGTAACAATGGTTGCAAAATGACACAGCCTAGTTGTGTAATGATGTAACAATGGTTGAAAAATGACACAGCCTTGTTGGGTAATGATGTAACAATGGTTGCAAAATGACACAGCCTAGTTGTGTAATGGTGTAACAATGGTTACACAATGACACATCTTTGTTGAGTAATGATGTAACAATGGTTGCAAAATGACACAGCCTCTTGGCGTAATGGTGTAACAATGGTTGCAAAATGACACAGCCAAGTTGTATAATGGTGTAACAATGGTTACAAAATGACACAGCCACGTTGTGTAATGGTGTAACAATGGTTACAAAATGACACAGCCATGTTGTGTAATGGTGTAACAATGGTTACAAAATGACACAGCCACGTTGTGTATGGCAAGGGGCGACCGAATCGGTCCCCCCGAACTTATGGACGAGTGCCTCGATCCCCCCGGGAAGCCATTTTGGGCGGGAGGCGCGTCTCAGCTGGTATGCCCGAAGCGGCGTAGCTGGGGCGCGCTCGTTCCCGCCCTAGAGTGGGCTGGCCTAGACACCGACGCAGCCAGCCACGCCCTCAGGGGCAGGCAGGGGCGGGTATACGCCCGCCCTGAAGACGGATAAAAAGGGACGCAAGACCAGAAGACATCCTCTTGTTCTTGTGCTCTGAAGCTGCACCTCCTCGCTGCACGTGAGCTCGGGACAGAACGAAGAGCCAATTTTGAGCGTTTTAATCTCTCTCTTTGTCTTTTAGATACTTCGTCGGAAGGATGCCCAAGAAAGGAGCAAAAAGAATGTCGACTGACCAGTTGGTTCGGGCACTCATGAAGGACATGTCCGAAATTAAGAAGCGGTTGGCGGAGCGAGACGGCGAGGAGGGATCGGGGCGTCCACCGGCCGGAGGAAGGCCAAAGAAGCCGAGAAGGGGGCCGGTCGGGGGAGACGTCCCGGTTCCCTGTTCTCCGCTCGAGGCGCCAGCCCCGGTACCGGCCCCGGTACCGGATGAGGGGATTCCGATTCCCGTGATAGTCACCCCGACGCCTGCCGGAGATATGCCTCCCGAGTTGGCGGCACAATTGGCAGCATGGTTGGGGGACAGTAAGGGGGGCGCCATGGCTACCGAAGCGCAAGCTCTCATGAAGCAGTTGCGCGAGAAACATGATACAGCCAAGGTGCCCGCGCCGGATGCGGCGACAGACAAGCCCCAAGGGACGGCAGCAGCGTCCGGTGCAGGTAAGCGGCCATTGCCGATTGCAAGGGATGAGTCAACACCCTCTCGTAGGGAAAGATTGGGGCAACATGTTCCTTTGCCAATAAAGGAAAAGATTTGGGCGGGGGAATACGTTAACATTTTCTCCCTGCTCGTTGATCACTATGAGGTGGAAACTGTTAAGGGTCAAAAGGATCTGATGCATCCGAGTGTTTGGCGCGCAAAAATGGCCGCCTTTAAAGTGAATGAAAATATTGGTAACTGGGGTAACGCTTGGGGAATTTTCACGGCAATTTTGGGGGAACGTAGGCCTGATTTGCTCCCGGAATTTCCAGTATATCAGTCACGAATTATGGGGTACTCGACATCACACCAAGGAAACCAATGGTTTTGTTATGACAATCTTTTCAGGAAAGCGATGGAGCATAACAAAAGTTTAACATGGGACTGTTACGATTCTTTAACATGGAATAAGATGAAAGAGTCGGGAATGTTGAAAGTGCCATTGGTGGGGAGTGTTGTTAGTGAGTCCTCCCGCCAAAATGGGGGGACGCCCTTTCGGTCGGGTACGGGTACGGACGATTACCCGAGACCCGCCGGCAATACAGGAAAGAGGGGGTTCTGTTTCAATTTCAACAGAAGCAAATGTACTAGGCCCCCGGGATCTTGTAAGTTCAAACACGAATGTAGTGGTTGTGGGGCACCCCATCCTGAGTCCTCGTGCAGAGCCAAATCGGGTGAAAATGGGGGGAGAGGAGGCGCTAAACAGGTCTAATATAGTCCGAGGGGCGCCTCTACCAACCCCGATTGATACCCTGGCGATGACTCCCTGGCTCAGCGAATACCCTGATCGTACTTCTGCTGGGGTGCTACGAAACGGTTTTTTATATGGTTTCCGCATCCCGGTGGGTAACTTTCAGGGTGTCGGGACGTGCAAAAATCAACTTTCCGTCTTGCAGCATACCACTGTAGTACAGGATAAGATCCGGAAAGAGGTTAGCCGAGGTCGGGTAGCCGGCCCGTTTCCTGCCCCCCCGGTACCGAACTTTGTTTGTTCTCCTTTAGGGGTGGTCCCCAAGAAGGACCCGGGTGAGTTTCGATTGATTCACAATTTATCGGCCCCTCATGGCCTTTCTGTAAACGATGCAATTAATCCAGAAATATGTTCGGTGCGGTACGCATCATTCGATGAGGCCGTAGCCATTTTGAATCGCCTGGGGCCCGGGACGCTGATGGCGAAATCAGATATCGAGTCAGCGTTCCGTTTGCTCCCGGTATACCCGGATGACCAACGTTTATTGGGATTCATGTTTCAAGGTTTATATTACATGGACAGGTGTATGCCAATGGGGTGCTCGATATCTTGTGCTTATTTCGAGAAATTCAGTAGTTTTCTGCAATGGGTTTACACGAAGAAAACAGGTTCTCGGAATGTGATGCATTACCTCGATGACTTTCTGTTCCTTGGGGCCGCTGGGGATGATGAATGTGCCCGGGCCTTGACTGAATTTTGTGTTTTAATGAATCAATTTGGCGTGCCGTTGGCACCAGGTAAAACAGTGGGTCCCACGACTTGCCTCGAGTTCCTCGGGATCGAGTTGGACTCTAGTGAGGGTTGTTTTCGTTTACCAGCTTCCAAAGTATCGAAATTCAAGACAGCCTTGCAAATGTGTAGCACTGCATCTAAAGTTACGCTGCATCAATTACAGCAATTGGTGGGGAAGTTGAATTTTGCCTTAAGGGTGATCCCGATGGCCCGCCCCTTCTCCCGGTCGATTGCACAGGCGATGGTCGGCCTAAAGGAGGGTCACCATCGCACAAGGTTATCGGCCGAGGTCCGCCAAGACATGCGTATTTGGTTGGCATTTTTGGCGGATTTCAATGGTCGAGTCGTCTGGAACAAACCGGCCTTGACCTCTGAAGAGCTTGGTCTATGGACGGATTCGGCGGGAAGCATGGGTTTCGGCGCCATCTTCGGCACGAAATGGTCAGCACAAAAGTGGCCAACATGGTGGCACGATGGGGGGCTGACGAGTAATATTGCTTTCCTTGAGCTGTTTCCTATTTTGGTGGCCCTCAGATCCTGGCCCGATGGATTTAAAAATCATTCTGTCATATTCTGGTCTGACAATATGACCGTTGTAGAATGCATTAATAGTCAGGCAGCACGCTGTAAAATGATTTTGAGGCTGCTTAAAGAAATTGTCTTATTGTGTATGCAACTGAACGTGGTATTCAGAGCAAAACATGTCCCGGGGGTGTTGAATCAGGCTGCTGATGCACTGTCTCGTTTTCAAATGCAGGCTTTCTCGGGTTTCCTTCCCTCAGCGGATCCCGAGCCAGCACCCTTTCCCGAAGCTCTCTGGTCTCTCGGTGCCCCGAACTTCGTTACCTCGTGGGAGAGAGTCTAGCACCAAGGACGAGGAAGGCATACGAAGGGGCGTTTCGGGCTTATTTGGCCTTTTTGGGGACGGAGAGAGGGGGACTTTGGGGCCACGAGGATTGGGTGGTACATTTTCTGATGTCCTTGCGTAAGGCTGGGAAGTCGGTGGCTACAGCCCAGAGGCATCGTGCTGCCATCTCCTTTGTTGCCAGGGCTCATAATATCCAGGACCCGACAGCGTCTTTTGCTGTACAGAAAGCGCTGCGTGGGTGGCAACGCCTTGAGGGTCGCAGAGTAGATGAGAGGCGCCCGATAGGTCTGGATAGGTTGTCCCAGTTGCTGGCCACACTCCCCGACATATGCTCGTCTCAGTTCGAGGCCTGTTTGTTCCGAGCCGCTTTTACGCTTGCATTTCACGGGGCTATGAGGATAAGTGAGCTGGTGGCAAGGAACAAGCGGGACGTGGCGGGGGGTTTGTGCCGGGAACACGTTCAGATTAGGGGTGAGACTATGACGGTATCCTTTGTCAAGTCGAAAACCGATCAAAGTGGGGTGGGAGACTGCATAGTCATTCGCAGGATTCCAGGGTCCTCCATGTGTCCGGTGAGGTGTTTAGAGGATTACCTAGCACGAGGGGTGGCAGCATGGGGGGGGACAATGTTGAGACACGCGGACGCCACCCCACTGACAAAGTTTCAGTTTCAGCGGGTGCTCGCGATGTCAATTTCCGCAGCAGGCTTGGACCCGTGTGAGTTTGGGACCCACTCCTTTCGGATAGGGGCTGCCACTGAAGCTGCAGCCAGGGGTCTGAATGTGGAACAAGTAAAACGAGTGGGGCGTTGGTCCTCCAATTGTTATAAGAGGTATGTGCGGTTGCACATGTTGTGAAGCTGTAACAATGTACTCACGCTTCTTGTCTTTTGTTTGGTTTTCAGTTACGCAAGCCTTCGAGGCGGGGCGGACTATGCAGTCGACCCAACACCGGGCCAGCGGTCAGACATCACCGGCTGTGAGAAAGGAGGTGTGGGTCGTGGGCCACTCATACGTGAGGCGTGCCGCAGACGTATTCAAAGCAGGTGACATGATTCACGTAGCTGGGGAATACGGGTACAGGATGTCCTTCTACGGAAGGGGCGGTCTCTGTATTGACCAGTTTCAAGCTTATTTTGAGGGTTTGTTAGGGCGGATGAGGTCACCGCCGTCTATAGTCATAGTACATTTAGGGGGCAATGATTTGGTCACCACCGGTAGACGACTTCTCCTGGAGGCAATGCTTTCCACCGTAAGTTGGTTGGCGAGGAAAGTTCCGGGGTGCATAATTGCGTGGTCTCATATGATCCCACGAAAAGTGTGGCGGGGGGCTATTTCGATCCCTGCTTTGAACCGTTCTGTTAGGAAATTTAATAATAAAATGAGTAGGTTGTTCCGTTCCAGGACATTGCATTCTATCCCGCACGGTTGTATTAATGATGACAGTATGTATATGGGGGATGGTGTGCATTTGTCTCGGGTGGGAAATGAGTTACTCATAGGAGACTTCTTAGCATGGTTGAAAACGTTGGAACATGACCTTTAGCTAGGAGTTTTTGGTGGGGGGCCCGGATAGCCGGTCAACTATCCGGGCCTGTGGCGGTAAGGTCATGATCGGTGAGCACTAATTAGTAGATCCCTATGAGTGGGCGTCACCCAACACGGATGGGAGCGCTCGGGAGAGGTGGCCATTGGCCCCTCAATGGGGAGGCGGTCCCTTCTAAGGATGGGTCGCCGGAAGTAAAGGAAAGGCGGTCAAGGCCCCTTCCTTTGTAGGAGGGGTTACAGCCCCCTCCTGGGGAATTTCCCGGGGCCAGTGACATCTGCGACGGCAGATGCGGTAAGTTGTGTGGGGTTGGGATAAGGGACACGATACCTTCTAGATACCTCACACGAGTATTCGAACGACCTTTAACTGGCGTCGAATTTTAGGTGCCCCCGTCAAGTCAAGGGAAATTGGTAGTAGTTGCACTTGAGGTACGCCTCCGTGCTGTCGCCCATCCCAAGTGGGAGGGGTAAGTCCGGTTAGGGATCTTGACACCGGTTATGACCTTGCCGTTGGCCCTTAAACGTTAGGTTGTACAATTTCAATATGTCAAGAAATGTTTTGTAGGTTGCTAGTTCGGCTAGGAGAACCTCTGTATTAGAGAATCTGTTAAGGTTAGCCAAACATCGCAATATGGTAATGAAATTGTACATAACATGAAACGTTTAATGTTTTAATTTTGTTTTTAATAAATACGGCCGGGATGGTCACTCCATCCCACTTCCAAAAACTTCAAGAACTGTTTCCGGTTTCACTCCTTTTGGGGATTGTGTTGAGAGGGGGTGGCGGGTATCTCGGCTATATGGAAAGGGGCGACCGAATCGGTCCCCCCGAACTTATGGACGCGTGCCTCGATCCCCCCGGGAAGCCATTTTGGGCGGGAGGCGCGTCTCAGCTGGTATGCCCGAAGCGGCGTAGCTGGGGCGCGCTCGTTCCCGCCCTAGAGTGGGCTGGCCTAGACACCGACGCAGCCAGCCACGCCCTCAGGGGCAGGCAGGGGCGGGTATACGCCCGCCCTGAAGACGGATAAAAAGGGACGCAAGACCAGAAGACATCCTCTTGTTCTTGTGCTCTGAAGCTGCACCTCCTCGCTGCACGTGAGCTCGGGACAGAACGAAGAGCCAATTTTGACCCACCCACCAGCCCCTGAAGACAGCCAGTTGTGTATAATAAAGTTGATTATTCTTGTTTTGTTTTCGTTTCCAGGTTGTAGTGCCATGATGATTTTGAGTTAATAAAGAATGTTCGTTTTGAGTATGTTTACCATTAAAGATATTCAGTTAGTGTCGAATTTTGATGTATGCTCTTTCGGTCATAGTGACCAATGTATTCTTAGGTTGATTAGCACTGTCGTATTTATTTTGGTAGGCGGTAAGGTCATGATCGGTGAGCACTAATTAGTAGATCCCTATGAGTGGGCGTCACCCAACACGGATGGGAGCGCTCGGGAGAGGTGGCCATTGGCCCCTCAATGGGGAGGCGGTCCCTTCTAAGGATGGGTCGCCGGAAGTAAAGGAAAGGCGGTCAAGGCCCCTTCCTTTGTAGGAGGGGTTACAGCCCCCTCCTGGGGAATTTCCCGGGGCCAGTGACATCTGCGACGGCAGATGCGGTAAGTTGTGTGGGGTTGGGATAAGGGACACGATACCTTCTAGATACCTCACACGAGTATTCGAACGACCTTTAACTGGCGTCGAATTTTAGGTGCCCCCGTCAAGTCAAGGGAAATTGGTAGTAGTTGCACTTGAGGTACGCCTCCGTGCTGTCGCCCATCCCAAGTGGGAGGGGTAAGTCCGGTTAGGGATCTTGACACCGGTTATGACCTTGCCGTTGGCCCTTAAACGTTAGGTTGTACAATTTCAATATGTCAAGAAATGTTTTGTAGGTTGCTAGTTCGGCTAGGAGAACCTCTGTATTAGAGAATCTGTTAAGGTTAGCCAAACATCGCAATATGGTAATGAAATTGTACATAACATGAAACGTTTAATGTTTTAATTTTGTTTTTAATAAATACGGCCGGGATGGTCACTCCATCCCACTTCCAAAAACTTCAAGAACTGTTTCCGGTTTCACTCCTTTTGGGGATTGTGTTGAGAGGGGGTGGCGGGTATCTCGGCTATAATGGTGTAACAATGGTTACAAAATGACACAGCCATGTTGTGTAGTGGTGTAACAATGATTGAAAAATGACACAGCCTTGTTGTGTGATGATGTAACAATGGTTGAAAAATGACACAGCCTAGTTGTGTAATGATGTAACAATGGTTGCAAAATGACACAGCCTAGTTGTGTAATGGTGTAACAATGGTTACAAAATGACACATCCTTGTTGTGTAATGATGTAACAATGGATGCAAAATGACACAGCCACATTGTGTAATGGTGTAACAATGGTTACAAAATGACACAGCCAAGTTGTATAATGGTGTAACAATGGTTACAAAATGACACAGCCACGTTGTATAATCGTGTAACAATGGTTACAAAATGACAAAGCCACGTTGTGTAATGGTGTGTAATGATTGAAAAATGACACAGCCTTGTTGTGTAATGATGTAACAATGGTTGCAAAATGACACAGCCTAGTTGTGTAATGATGTAAAAATGGTTGCAAAATCACACAGCCTAGTTGTGTAATGATGTAACAATGGTTGCAAAATGACACAGCCTAGTTGTGTAATGGTGTAACAATGGTTGCAAAATGACACAGCCTAGTTGTGTAATGATGTAACAATGGTTGCAAAATGACACAGCCACGTAGTGTAATGGTGTACATGGTTGCAAAATGACACAGCCACGTTGTGTAATGATGTAACAATGGTTGAAAAATGACACAGCCTTGTTGTGTAATGGTGTAACAATGGTTACACAATGACAAGCCACATTGTGTAATGGTGTAACAATGGTTACAAAATGACACAGCCATGTTGTGTAATGGTGTAACAATGGTTGCAAAATGACACAGCCTAGTTGCGTAATGATGTAACAATGGTTGCAAAATGACACAGCCTAGTTGTGTAATGGTGTAGAATGGTTGCAAAATGACACAGCCTAGTTGTGTAATGATGTAAAAATGGTTACAAAATGACACAGCCACGTTGTATAATGGTGTAACAATGGTTACAAAATGACACAGCCACGTTGTGTAATGGTGTAACAATGGTTACAAAATGACACAGCCATGTTGTGTAATGGTGTAACAATGATTGAAAAATGACACAGCCTTGTTGTGTAATGATGTAACAATGGTTGCAAAATGACACAGCCTAGTTGTGTAATGATGTAAAAATGGTTGCAAAATGACACAGCCTAGTTGTGTAATGATGTAACAATGGTGGCAAAATGACACAGCCTAGTTGTGTAATGATGTAAAAATGGTTGCAAAATGACACAGCCCAGTTGTGTAATGGTGTAACAAAGGTTGCAAAATGACACAGCCTAGTTGTGTAATGATGTAACAATGGTTGCAAAATGACACAGCCTAGTTGTGTAATGATGTAACAATGGTTGCAAAATGACACAACCTAGTTGTATAATGATGTAACAATGGTTGAAAAATGACACAGCCTTGTTTTGTAATGGTGTAACAATGGTTACACAATGACAAGCCACATTGTGTAATGGTGTAACAATGGTTACAAAATGACACATCCAAGTTGTGTAATGGTGTAACAATGGTTGAAAAATGACACAGCCTTGTTGTGTAATGATGTAACAATGGTTGCAAAATGACACAGCCTAGTTGTGTAATGATGTAACAATGGTTGCAAAATGACACAGCCTAGTTGTGCAATGATGTAACAATGGTTGCAAAATGACACAGCCTAGTTGTGTAATGGTGTAACAATGGTTGCAAAATGACACAGCCTAGTTGTGTTATGATGTAACAATGGTTGCAAAATGACACAGCATAGTTGTGTAATGATGTAACAATGGTTGAAAAATGACACAGCCTTGTTGTGTAATGATGTAACAATGGTTGGAAAATGACACAGCCTAGTTGTGTAATGATGTAACAATGGTTGAAAAATGACACAGCCTTGTTGTGTAATGGTGTAACAATGGTTACACAATGACAAGCCACATTGTGTAATGGTGTAACAATGGTTACAAAATGACACAGCCAAGTTGTGTAATGGTGTAACAATGGTTGAAAAAGGACACAGCCTTGTTGTGTAATGATGTAACAATGGTTGCAAAATGACACAGCCTAGTTTGTAATGATGTAACAATGGTTGCAAAATGACACAGCCTAGTTGTGTAATGATGTAACAATGGTTGCAAAATGACACACCCTAGTTGTGTAATGGTGTAACAATGGTTGCAAAATGACACAGCCTAGTTGTGTAATGATGTAACAATGGTTGCAAAATGACACAGCCTAGTTGTGTAATGATGTAACAATGGTTGACAAATGACACAGCCTTATTGTGTAATGATGTAACAATGGTTGCAAAATGACACAGCCTAGTTGTGTAATGGTGTAACAATGGTTACAAAATGACACATCCTTGTTGTGTAATGATGTAACAATGGTTGCAAAATGACACAGCCTCTTGGCGTAATGGTGTAACAATGGTTACAAAATGACACAGCCAAGTTGTATAATGGTGTAACAATGGTTACAAAATGACACAGCCACGTTGTATAATGGTGTAACAATGGTTACAAAATGACACAGCCACGTTGTGTAATGGTGTGACAATGGTTACAAAATGACACAGCCATGTTGTGTAATGGTGTAACAATGATTGAAAAATGACACAGCCTTGTTGTGTAATGATGTAAAAATGGTTGTAAAATGACACAGCCTAGTTGTGAAATGATGTAAAAATGGTTGCAAAATGACACAGCCTATTTGTGTAGTGATGTAACAATGGTTGCAAAATGACACAGCCTAGTTGTGTAATGATGTAACAATGGTTGCAAAATGACACAGCCTAGTTGTGTAATGATGAAACAATGGTTGCAAAATGACACTGCCTAGTTGTGTAATGATGTTACAATGGTTGCAAAATGACACAGCCTAGTTGTGTAATGGTGTAACAATGGTTGCAAAATGACACAGCCTAGTTGTGTAATGATGTAACAATGGTTGCAAAATGACACAGCCACGTTGTGTAATGGTGCAACAATGGTTGCAAAATGACGCAGACTAGTTGTGTAATGATGTAACAATGGTTGCAAAACGACACAGCCTAGTTGTGTAATGGTGTAACAATGGTTGCAAAATGACACAGCCTAGTTGTGTAATGATGTAACAATGGTTGCAAAATGACACAGCCTAGTTGTGTAATGATGTAACAATGGTTGCAAAATGACACAGCCACGTTGTGTAATGGTGTAACAATGGTTGCAAAATGACACAGCCACGTTGTGTAATGGTGTAACAATGGTTGAAAAATGACACAGCCTAGTTGTGTAATGATGTAACAATGGTTGCAAAATGACACAGCCTAGTTGTGTAATGATGTAACAATGGTTGCAAAATGACACAGCCTAGTTGTGTAATGATGTAACAATGGTTGAAAAATGACACAGCTTTGTTGTGTAATGATGTAACAATGGTTGCAAAATGACACAGCCTAGTTTTGTAATGATGTAACAATGGTTAAAAATGAAAAAGCCTTGTTGTGCAATGATGTAACAATGGTTGCAAAATGACTCAGCCTAGTTGTGTAATGGTGTAACAATGGTTACAAAATGACACAGCCATGTTGTGTAGTGGTGTAACAATGATTGAAAAATGACACAGCCTTGTTGTGTAATGATGTAACAATGGTTGCAAAATGACACAGCCTAGTTGTGTAATGATGTAAAAATCGTTGCAAAATGACACAGCCTAGTTGTGTAATGATGTAACAATGGTTGCAAAATGAAACAGCCTAGTTGTATAATGATGTAACAATGGTTGCAAAATGACACAGCCTAGTTGTGTAATGGTGTAACAATGGTTGCAAAATGACACAGCCTAGTTGTGTAATGATGTAACAATGGTTGCAAAATGACACAGCCACGTTGTGTAATGGTGTAAATGGTTGCAAAATGACACAGCCTAGTTGTGTAATGATGTAACAATGGTTGAAAAATGACACAGCCTTGTTGTGTAATGGTGTAACAATGGTTACACAATGACAAGCCACATTGTGTAATGGTGTAACAATGGTTACAAAATGACACCGTCATGTTGTGTAATGGTGTAACAATGGTTAAAAAATGACACAGCGTTGTTGTGTAATGATGTAACAATGGTTGCAAAATGACACAGCCTAGTTGTGTAATGATGTAACAATGGTTGCAAAATGACACAGCCTAGTTGTGTAATGATGTAACAATGGTTGCAAAATGACACAGCCTAGTTGTGTAATGATGTAACAATGGTTGCAAAATGACACAGCCTAGTTGTGTAATGATGTAACAATGGTTGAAAAATTACACTGCCTTGTTGTGTAATGATGTAACAATGGTTGCAAAATGACACAGCCTAGTTGTGTAATGATGTAACAATGGTTGAAAAATGACACAGCCTTGTTGGGTAATGATGTAACAATGGTTGCAAAATGACACAGCCTAGTTGTGTAATGGTGTAACAATGGTTACACAATGACACATCTTTGTTGAGTAATGATGTAACAATGGTTGCAAAATGACACAGCCTCTTGGCGTAATGGTGTAACAATGGTTGCAAAATGACACAGCCAAGTTGTATAATGGTGTAACAATGGTTACAAAATGACACATCTTTGTTGAGTAATGATGTAACAATGGTTGCAAAATGACACAGCCTCTTGGCGTAATGGTGTAACAATGGTTGCAAAATGACACAGCCAAGTTGTATAATGGTGTAACAATGGTTACAAAATGACACAGCCACGTTGTGTAATGGTGTAACAATGGTTACAAAATGACACAGCCACGTTGTGTAATGGTGTAACAATGGTTACAAAATGACACAGCCATGTTGTGTAGTGGTGTAACAATGATTGAAAAATGACACAGCCTTGTTGTGTGATGATGTAACAATGGTTGAAAAATGACACAGCCTAGTTGTGTAATGATGTAACAATGGTTGCAAAATGACACAGCCTAGTTGTGTAATGGTGTAACAATGGTTACAAAATGACACATCCTTGTTGTGTAATGATGTAACAATGGATGCAAAATGACACAGCCACATTGTGTAATGGTGTAACAATGGTTACAAAATGACACAGCCAAGTTGTATAATGGTGTAACAATGGTTACAAAATGACACAGCCACGTTGTATAATCGTGTAACAATGGTTACAAAATGACAAAGCCACGTTGTGTAATGGTGTGTAATGATTGAAAAATGACACAGCCTTGTTGTGTAATGATGTAACAATGGTTGCAAAATGACACAGCCTAATTGTGTAATGATGTAAAAATGGTTGCAAAATCACACAGCCTAGTTGTGTAATGATGTAACAATGGTTGCAAAATGACACAGCCTAGTTGTGTAATGGTGTAACAATGGTTGCAAAATGACACAGCCTAGTTGTGTAATGATGTAACAATGGTTGCAAAATGACACAGCCACGTAGTGTAATGGTGTACATGGTTGCAAAATGACACAGCCACGTTGTGTAATGATGTAACAATGGTTGAAAAATGACACAGCCTTGTTGTGTAATGGTGTAACAATGGTTACACAATGACAAGCCACATTGTGTAATGGTGTAACAATGGTTACAAAATGACACAGCCATGTTGTGTAATGGTGTAACAATGGTTGCAAAATGACACAGCCTAGTTGCGTAATGATGTAACAATGGTTGCAAAATGACACAGCCTAGTTGTGTAATGGTGTAGAATGGTTGCAAAATGACACAGCCTAGTTGTGTAATGATGTAACAATGGTTGCAAAATGACACAGCCACGTTGTGTAATGGTGTAACAATGGTTGCAAAATGACACAGCCTAGTTGTGTAATGATGTAACAATGGTTGCAAAATGACATCGCCTAGTTGTGTAATGGTGTAACAATGGTTGCAAAATGACACAGCCTAGTTGTGTAATGATGTAACAATGGTTGCAAAATGACACAGCCTAGTTGTCTAATGATGTAACAATGGTTGCAAAATGACACAGCCTAGTTGTGTAATGATGTAACAATGGTTGAAAAATGACACAGCCTTGTTGTGTAATGGTGTAACAATGGTTACACAATGACAAGCCACATTGTGTAATGGTGTAACAATGGTTACAAAATGACACAGCCAAGTTGTGTAATGGTGTAACAATGGTTGAAAAATGACACAGCCTTGTTGTGTAATGATGTAACAATGGTTGCAAAATGACACAGCCTAGTTGTGTAATGATGTAACAATGGTTGCAAAATGACACAGCCTAGTTGTGTAATGATGTAACAATGGTTGCAAAATGACACAGCCTAGTTGTGTAATGATGTAACAATGGTTGAAAAATGACACAGCCTAGTTGTGTAATGATGTAACAATGGTTGAAAAATGACACAGCCTAGTTGTGTAATGATGTAACAATGGTTGCAAAATGACACAGCCTAGTTGTGTAATGGTGTAACAATGGTTACAAAATGACACATCCTTGTTGTGTAATGATGTAACAATGGTTGCAAAATGACACAGCCTCTTGGCGTAATGGTGTAACAATGGTTACAAAATGACACAGCCAAGTTGTATAATGGTGTAACAATGGTTACAAAATGACACAGCCACGTTGTATAATGGTGTAACAATGGTTACAAAATGACACAGCCACGTTGTGTAATGGTGTAACAATGGTTACAAAATGACACAGCCATGTTGTGTAATGGTGTAACAATGATTGAAAAATGACACAGCCTTGTTGTGTAATGATGTAACAATGGTTGCAAAATGACACAGCCTAGTTGTGTAATGATGTAAAAATGGTTGCAAAATGACACAGCCTAGTTGTGTAATGATGTAACAATGGTGGCAAAATGACACAGCCTAGTTGTGTAATGATGTAAAAATGGTTGCAAAATGACACAGCCCAGTTGTGTAATGGTGTAACAAAGGTTGCAAAATGACACAGCCTAGTTGTGTAATGATGTAACAATGGTTGCAAAATGACACAGCCTAGTTGTGTAATGATGTAACAATGGTTGCAAAATGACACAACCTAGTTGTATAATGATGTAACAATGGTTGAAAAATGACACAGCCTTGTTTTGTAATGGTGTAACAATGGTTACACAATGACAAGCCACATTGTGTAATGGTGTAACAATGGTTACAAAATGACACATCCAAGTTGTGTAATGGTGTAACAATGGTTGAAAAATGACACAGCCTTGTTGTGTAATGATGTAACAATGGTTGCAAAATGACACAGCCTAGTTGTGTAATGATGTAACAATGGTTGCAAAATGACACAGCCTAGTTGTGCAATGATGTAACAATGGTTGCAAAATGACACAGCCTAGTTGTGTAATGGTGTAACAATGGTTGCAAAATGACACAGCCTAGTTGTGTAATGATGTAACAATGGTTGCAAAATGACACAGCCTAGTTGTGTAATGATGTAACAATGGTTGAAAAATGACACAGCCTTGTTGTGTAATGATGTAACAATGGTTGGAAAATGACACAGCCTAGTTGTGTAATGATGTAACAATGGTTGAAAAATGACACAGCCTTGTTGTTTAATGGTGTAACAATGGTTACACAATGACAAGCCACATTGTGTAATGGTGTAACAATGGTTACAAAATGACACAGCCAAGTTGTGTAATGGTGTAACAATGGTTGAAAAAGGACACAGCCTTGTTGTGTAATGATGTAACAATGGTTGCAAAATGACACAGCCTAGTTTGTAATGATGTAACAATGGTTGCAAAATGACACAGCCTAGTTGTGTAATGATGTAACAATGGTTGCAAAATGACACACCCTAGTTGTGTAATGGTGTAACAATGGTTGCAAAATGACACAGCCTAGTTGTGTAATGATGTAACAATGGTTGCAAAATGACACAGCCTAGTTGTGTAATGATGTAACAATGGTTGACAAATGACACAGCCTTATTGTGTAATGATGTAACAATGGTTGCAAAATGACACAGCCTAGTTGTGTAATGGTGTAACAATGGTTACAAAATGACACATCCTTGTTGTGTAATGATGTAACAATGGTTGCAAAATGACACAGCCTCTTGGCGTAATGGTGTAACAATGGTTACAAAATGACACAGCCAAGTTGTATAATGGTGTAACAATGGTTACAAAATGACACAGCCACGTTGTATAATGGTGTAACAATGGTTACAAAATGACACAGCCACGTTGTGTAATGGTGTGACAATGGTTACAAAATGACACAGCCATGTTGTGTAATGGTGTAACAATGATTGAAAAATGACACAGCCTTGTTGTGTAATGATGTAAAAATGGTTGCAAAATGACACAGCCTAGTTGTGAAATGATGTAAAAATGGTTGCAAAATGACACAGCCTATTTGTGTAATGATGTAACAATGGTTGCAAAATGACACAGCCTAGTTGTGTAATGATGTAACAATGGTTGCAAAATGACACAGCCTAGTTGTGTAATGATGAAACAATGGTTGCAAAATGACACTGCCTAGTTGTGTAATGATGTTACAATGGTTGCAAAATGACACAGCCTAGTTGTGTAATGGTGTAACAATGGTTGCAAAATGACACAGCCTAGTTGTGTAATGATGTAACAATGGTTGCAAAATGACACAGCCACGTTGTGTAATGGTGTAACAATGGTTGCAAAATGACGCAGCCTAGTTGTGTAATGATGTAACAATGGTTGCAAAACGACACAGCCTAGTTGTGTAATGGTGTAACAATGGTTGCAAAATGACACAGCCTAGTTGTGTAATGATGTAACAATGGTTGCAAAATGACACAGCCACGTTGTGTAATGGTGTAACAATGGTTGCAAAATGACACAGCCACGTTGTGTAATGGTGTAACAATGGTTGCAAAATGACACAGCCTAGTTGTGTAATTATGTAACAATGGTTGCAAAATGACACAGCCTAGTTGTGTAATGATGTAACAATGGTTGCAAAATGACACAGCCTAGTTGTGTAATGATGTAACAATGGTTGAAAAATGACACAGCTTTGTTGTGTAATGATGTAACAATGGTTGCAAAATGACACAGCCTAGTTTTGTAATGATGTAACAATGGTTAAAAATGACAAAGCCTTGTTGTGCAATGATGTAACAATGGTTGCAAAATGACTCAGCCTAGTTGTGTAATGGTGTAACAATGGTTACAAAATGACACATCCTTGTTGTGAAATGATGTAACAATGGTTGCAAAATGACACAGCCTCTTGGCGTAATGGTGTAACAATGGTTACAAAATGACACAGCCAAGTTGTATAATGGTGTAACAATGGTTACAAAATGACACAGCCACGTTGTATAATGGTGTAACAATGGTTACAAAATGACACAGCCACGTTGTGTAATGGTGTAACAATGGTTACAAAATGACACAGCCATGTTGTGTAGTGGTGTAACAATGATTGAAAAATGACACAGCCTAGTTGTGTAATGATGTAAAAATCGTTGCAAAATGACACAGCCTAGTTGTGTAATGATGTAACATCGGTTGCAAAATGAAACAGCCTAGTTGTATAATGATGTAACAATGGTTGCAAAATGACACAGCCTAGTTGTGTAATGGTGTAACAATGGTTGCAAAATGACACAGCCTAGTTGTGTAATGATGTAACAATGGTTGCAAAATGACACAGCCACGTTGTGTAATGGTGTAAATGGTTGCAAAATGACACAGCCTAGTTGTGTAATGATGTAACAATGGTTGAAAAATGACACAGCCTTGTTGTGTAATGGTGTAACTATGGTTACACAATGACAAGCCACATTGTGTAATGGTGTAACAATGGTTACAAAATGACACAGTCATGTTGTGTAATAGTGTAACAATGGTTGCAAAATGACACAGCCTAGTTGTGTAATGATGTAACAATGGTTGCAAAATGACACAGCCTAGTTGTGTAATGATGTAACAATGGTTGAAAAATGACACAGCTCTGTTGTGTAATGATGTAACAATGGTTGCAAAATGACACAGCCTAGTTTTGTAATGATGTAACAATGGTTGAAAAATGACAAAGCCTTGTTGTGTAATGATGTAACAATGGTTGCAAAATGACACAGCCTAGTTGTGTAATGGTGTAACAATGGTTACAAAATGACACATCCTTGTTGTGAAATGATGTAACAATGGTTGCAAAATGACACAGCCTCTTGGCGTAATGGTGTAACAATGGTTACAAAATGACACAGCCAAGTTGTATAATGGTGTAACAATGGTTACAAAATGACACAGCCACGTTGTGTAATGGTGTAACAATGGTTACAAAATGACACAGCCATGTTGTGTAGTGGTGTAACAATGATTGAAAAATGACACAGCCTTGTTGTGTAATGATGTAACAATGGTTGCAAAATGACACAGCCTAGTTGTGTAATGATGTAAAAATCGTTGCAAAATGACACAGCCTAGTTGTGTAATGATGTAACAATGGTTGCAAAATGAAACAGCCTAGTTGTATAATGATGTAACAATGGTTGCAAAATGACACAGCCTAGTTGTGTAATGGTGTAACAATGGTTGCAAAATGACACAGCCTAGTTGTGTAATGATGTAACAATGGTTGCAAAATGACACAGCCACGTTGTGTAATGGTCTAAATGGTTGCAAAATGACACAGCCTAGTTGTGTAATGATGTAACAATGGTTGAAAAATGACACAGCCTTGTTGTGTAATGGTGTAACAATGGTTACACAATGACAAGCCACATTGTGTAATGGTGTAACAATGGTTACAAAATGACACCGTCATGTTGTGTAATGGTGTAACAATGGTTAAAAAATGACACAGCGTTGTTGTGTAATGATGTAACAATGGTTGCAAAATGACACAGCCTAGTTGTGTAATGATGTAACAATGGTTGCAAAATGACACAGCCTAGTTGTGTAATGATGTAACAATGGTTGCAAAATGACACAGCCTAGTTGTGTAATGATGTAACAATGGTTGCAAAATGACACAGCCTAGTTGTGTAATGATGTAACAATGGTTGAAAAATTACACTGCCTTGTTGTGTAATGATGTAACAATGGTTGCAAAATGACACAGCCTAGTTGTGTAATGATGTAACAATGGTTGAAAAATGACACAGCCTTGTTGGGTAATGATGTAACAATGGTTGCAAAATGACACAGCCTAGTTGTGTAATGGTGTAACAATGGTTACAAAATGACACTTCTTTGTTGAGTAATGATGTAACAATGGTTGCAAAATGACACAGCCTCTTGGCGTAATGGTGTAACAATGGTTACAAAATGACACAGCCAAGTTGTATAATGGTGTAACAATGGTTACAAAATGACACAGCCACGTTGTGTAATGGTGTAACAATGGTTACAAAATGACACAGCCATGTTGTGTAATGGTGTAACAATGGTTACAAAATGACACAGCCACGTTGTGTAATGGTGTAACAATGGTTACAAAATGACACAGCCATGTTGTGTAATGGTGTAACAATGGTTACAAAATGACACAGCCATGTTGTGTAGTGGTGTAACAATGATTGAAAAATGACACAGCCTTGTTGTGTAATGATGTAACAATGGTTGCAAAATGACACAGCCTAGTTGTGTAATGATGTAAAAATCGTTGCAAAATGACACAGCCTAGTTGTGTAATGATGTAACAATGGTTGCAAAATGAAACAGCCTAGTTGTATAATGATGTAACAATGGTTGCAAAATGACACAGCCTAGTTGTGTAATGGTGTAACAATGGTTGCAAAATGACACAGCCTAGTTGTGTAATGATGTAACAATGGTTGCAAAATGACACAGCCACGTTGTGTAATGGTGTAAATGGTTGCAAAATGACACAGCCTAGTTGTGTAATGGTGTAACAATGGTTGCAAAATGACACAGCCTAGTTGTGTAATGATGTATCAATGGTTGCAAAATGACACAGCCACGTAGTGTAATGGTGTAAATGGTTGCAAAATGACACAGCCACGTTGTGTAATGATGTAACAATGGTTGAAAAATGACACAGCCTTGTTGTGTAATGGTGTAACAATGGTTACACAATGACAAGCCACATTGTGTAATGCTGTAACAATGGTTACAAAATGACACAGCCATGTTGTGTAATGGTGTAACAATGGTTGCAAAATGACACAGCCTAGTTGTGTAATGGTGTAACAATGGTTGCAAAATGACACAGCCTAGTTGTGTAATGATGTAACAATGGTTGCAAAATGACACAGCCTAGTTGTGTAATGATGTAACAATGGTTGAAAAATGACACAGCCTTGTTGTGTAATGATGTAACAATGGTTGCAAAATGACACAGCCTAGTTGTGTAATGATGTAACAATGGTTGAAAAATGACACAGCCTAGTTGTGTAATGATGTAACAATGGTTGCAAAATGACACAGCCTAGTTGTGTAATGATGTAACAATGGTTGAAAAATGACACAGCCTTGCTGTGTAATGATGTAACAATGGTTGCAATATGACACAGCCTAGTTGTGTAATGATGTAACAATGGTTGAAAAATGACACAGCCTAGTTGTGTATTGATGTAACAATGGTTGCAAAATGACACAGCCTAGTTGTGTAATGGTGTAACAATGGTTACAAAATGACACATCCTTGTTGTGTAATGATGTAACAATGGTTGCAAAATGACACAGCCTCTTGGCGTAATGGTGTAACAATGGTTACAAAATGACACAGCCACGTTGTATAATCGTGTAACAATGGTTACAAAATGACACAGCCACGTTGTGTAATGGTGTGTAATGATTGGAAAAATGACACAGCCTTGTTGTGTAATGATGTAACAATGGTTGCAAAATGACACAGCCTAGTTGTGTAATGATGTAACAATGGTTGAAAAATGACACAGCCTTGTTGTGTAATGGTGTAACAATGGTTACACAATGACAAGCCACATTGTGTAATGGTGTAACAATGGTTACAAAATGACACAGCCAAGTTGTGTAATGGTGTAACAATGGTTGAAAAATGACACAGCCTTGTTGTGTAATGATGTAACAATGGTTGCAAAATGACACAGCCTAGTTGTGTAATGATGTAACAATGGTTGCAAAATGACACAGCCTAGTTGTGTAATGATGTAACAATGGTTGCAAAATGACACAGCCTAGTTGTGTAATGATGTAACAATGGTTGAAAAATGACACAGCCTAGTTGTGTAATGATGTAACAATGGTTGAAAAATGACACAGCCTAGTTGTGTAATGATGTAACAATGGTTGCAAAATGACACAGCCTAGTTGTGTAATGGTGTAACAATGGTTACAAAATGACACATCCTTGTTGTGTAATGATGTACCAATGGTTGCAAAATGACACAGCCTCTTGGCGTAATGGTGTAACAATGGTTACAAAATGACACAGCCAAGTTGTATAATGGTGGAACAATGGTTACAAAATGACACAGCCACGTTGTATAATGGTGTAACAATGGTTACAAAATGACACAGCCACGTTGTGTAATGGTGTAACAATGGTTACAAAATGACACAGCCATGTTGTGTAATGGTGTAACAATGATTGAAAAATGACACAGCCTTGTTGTGTAATGATGTAACAATGGTTGCAAAATGACACAGCCTAGTTGTGTAATGATGTAAAAATGGTTGCAAAATGACACAGCCTAGTTGTGTAATGATGTAACAATGGTGGCAAAATGACACAGCCTAGTTGTGTAATGATGTAAAAATGGTTGCAAAATGACACAGCCCAGTTGTGTAATGGTGTAACAAAGGTTGCAAAATGACACAGCCTAGTTGTGTAATGATGTAACAATGGTTGCAAAATGACACAGCCTAGTTGTGTAATGATGTAACAATGGTTGCAAAATGACACAGCCTAGTTGTATAATGATGTAACAATGGTTGAAAAATGACACAGCCTTGTTTTGTAATGGTGTAACAATGGTTACACAATGACAAGCCACATTGTGTAATGGTGTAACAATGGTTACAAAATGACACATCCAAGTTGTGTAATGGTGTAACAATGGTTGAAAAATGACACAGCCTTGTTGTGTAATGATGTAACAATGGTTGCAAAATGACACAGCCTAGTTGTGTAATGATGTAACAATGGTTGCAAAATGACACAGCCTAGTTGTGCAATGATGTAACAATGGTTGCAAAATGACACAGCCTAGTTGTGTAATGGTGTAACAATGGTTGCAAAATGACACAGCCTAGTTGTGTAATGATGTAACAATGGTTGCAAAATGACACAGCCTAGTTGTGTAATGATGTAACAATGGTTGAAAAATGACACAGCCTTGTTGTGTAATGATGTAACAATGGTTGGAAAATGACACAGCCTAGTTGTGTAATGATGTAACAATGGTTGAAAAATGACACAGCCTTGTTGTGTAATGGTGTAACAATGGTTACACAATGACAAGCCACATTGTGTAATGGTGTAACAATGGTTACAAAATGACACAGCCAAGTTGTGTAATGGTGTAACAATGGTTGAAAAAGGACACAGCCTTGTTGTGTAATGATGTAACAAAGGTTGCAAAATGACACAGCCTAGTTTGTAATGATGTAACAATGGTTGCAAAATGACACAGCCTAGTTGTGTAATGATGTAACAATGGTTGCAAAATGACACACCCTAGTTGTGTAATGGTGTAACAATGGTTGCAAAATGACACAGCCTAGTTGTGTAATGATGTAACAATGGTTGCAAAATGACACAGCCTAGTTGTGTAATGATGTAACAATGGTTGACAAATGACACAGCCTTGTTGTGTAATGATGTAACAATGGTTGCAAAATGACACAGCCTAGTTGTGTAATGGTGTAACAATGGTTACAAAATGACACATCCTTGTTGTGTAATGATGTAACAATGGTTGCAAAATGACACAGCCTCTTGGCGTAATGGTGTAACAATGGTTACAAAATGACACAGCCAAGTTGTATAATGGTGTAACAATGGTTACAAAATGACACAGCCACGTTGTATAATGGTGTAACAATGGTTACAAAATGACACAGCCACGTTGTGTAATGGTGTGACAATGGTTACAAAATGACGCAGCCATGTTGTGTAATGGTGTAACAATGATTGAAAAATGACACAGCCTTGTTGTGTAATGATGTAAAAATGGTTGCAAAATGACACAGCCTAGTTGTGTAATGATGTAAAAATGGTTGCAAAATGACACAGCCTATTTGTGTAATGATGTAACAATGGTTGCAAAATGACACAGCCTAGTTGTGTAATGATGTAACAATGGTTGCAAAATGACACAGCCTAGTTGTGTAATGATGAAACAATGGTTGCAAAATGACACTGCCTAGTTGTGTAATGATGTTACAATGGTTGCAAAATGACACAGCCTAGTTGTGTAATGGTGTAACAATGGTTGCAAAATGACACAGCCTAGTTGTGTAATGATGTAACAATGGTTGCAAAATGACACAGCCACGTTGTGTAATGGTGTAACAATGGTTGCAAAATGACGCAGCCTAGTTGTGTAATGATGTAACAATGGTTGCAAAACGACACAGCCTAGTTGTGTAATGGTGTAACAATGGTTGCAAAATGACACAGCCTAGTTGTGTAATGATGTAACAATGGTTGCAAAATGACACAGCCTAGTTGTGTAATGATGTAACAATGGTTGCAAAATGACACAGCCACGTTGTGTAATGGTGTAACAATGGTTGCAAAATGACACAGCCACGTTGTGTAATGGTGTAACAATGGTTGCAAAATGACACAGCCTAGTTGTGTAATGATGTAACAATGGTTGCAAAATGACACAGCCTAGTTGTGTAATGATGTAACAATGGTTGCAAAATGACACAGCCTAGTTGTGTAATGATGTAACAATGGGTGAAAAATGACACAGCCTTGTTGTGTAATGGTGTAACAATGGTTACACAATGACAAGCCACATTGTGTAATGGTGTAACAATGGTTACAAAATGACACAGCCAAGTTGTGTAATGGTGTAACAATGGTTGAAAAATGACACAGCCTTGTTGTGTAATGATGTAAGAATGGTTGCAAAATGACACAGCCTAGTTGTGTAATGATGTAACAATGGTTGCAAAATGACACAGCCTAGTTGTGTAATGATGTAACATTGGTTGCAAAATGACACAGCCTAGTTGTGTAATGGTGTAACAATGGTTGCAAAATGACACAGCCTAGTTGTGTAATGATGTAACAATGGTTGCAAAATGACACAGCCTAGTTGTGTAATGATGTAACAATGGTTGAAAAATGACACAGCTTTGTTGTGTAATGATGTAACAATGGTTGCAAAATGACACAGCCTAGTTTTGTAATGATGTAACAATGGTTAAAAATGACAAAGCCTTGTTGTGCAATGATGTAACAATGGTTGCAAAATGACTCAGCCTAGTTGTGTAATGGTGTAACAATGGTTACAAAATGACACATCCTTGTTGTGAAATGATGTAACAATGGTTGCAAAATGACACAGCCTCTTGGCGTAATGGTGTAACAATGGTTACAAAATGACACAGCCAAGTTGTATAATGGTGTAAAAATGGTTACAAAATGACACAGCCACGTTGTATAATGGTGTAACAATGGTTACAAAATGACACAGCCACGTTGTGTAATGGTGTAACAATGGTTACAAAATGACACAGCCATGTTGTGTAGTGGTGTAACAATGATTGAAAAATGACACAGCCTAGTTGTGTAATGATGTAAAAATCGTTGCATAATGACACAGCCTAGTTGTGTAATGATGTAACATCGGTTGCAAAATGAAACAGCCTAGTTGTATAATGATGTAACAATGGTTGCAAAATGACACAGCCTAGTTGTGTAATGGTGTAACAATGGTTGCAAAATGACACAGCCTAGTTGTGTAATGATGTAACAATGGTTGCAAAATGACACAGCCACGTTGTGTAATGGTGTAAATGGTTGCAAAATGACACAGCCTAGTTGTGTAATGATGTAACAATGGTTGCAAAATGACACAGCCTAGTTGTGTAATGATGTAACAATGGTTGAAAAATGACACAGCTCTGTTGTGTAATGATGTAACAATGGTTGCAAAATGACACAGCCTAGTTTTGTAATGATGTAACAATGGTTAAAAAATGACAAAGCCTTGTTGTGTAATGATGTAACAATGGTTGCAAAATGACACAGCCTAGTTGTGTAATGGTGTAACAATGGTTACAAAATGACACATCCTTGTTGTGAAATGATGTAACAATGGTTGCAAAATGACACAGCCTCTTGGCGTAATGGTGTAACAATGGTTACAAAATGACACAGCCAAGTTGTATAATGGTGTAACAATGGTTACAAAATGACACAGCCACGTTGTATAATGGTGTAACAATGGTTACAAAATGACACAGCCACGTTGTGTAATGGTGTAACAATGGTTACAAAATGACACAGCCATGTTGTGTAGTGGTGTAACAATGATTGAAAAATGACACAGCCTTGTTGTGTAATGATGTAACAATGGTTGCAAAATGACACAGCCTAGTTGTGTAATGATGTAAAAATCGTTGCAAAATGACACAGCCTAGTTGTGTAATGATGTAACAATGGTTGCAAAATGAAACAGCCTAGTTGTATAATGATGTAACAATGGTTGCAAAATGACACAGCCTAGTTGTGTAATGGTGTAACAATGGTTGCAAAATGACACAGCCTAGTTGTGTAATGATGTAACAATGGTTGCAAAATGACACAGCCACGTTGTGTAATGGTGTAAATGGTTGCAAAATGACACAGCCTAGTTGTGTAATGATGTAACAATGGTTGAAAAATGACACAGCCTTGTTGTGTAATGGTGTAAAAAATGGTTACACAATGACAAGCCACATTGTGTAATGGTGTAACAATGGTTACAAAATGACACCGTCATGTTGTGTAATGGTGTAACAATGGTTAAAAAATGACACAGCGTTGTTGTGTAATGATGTAACAATGGTTGCAAAATGACACAGCCTAGTTGTGTAATGATGTAACAATGGTTGCAAAATGACACAGCCTAGTTGTGTAATGATGTAACAATGGTTGCAAAATGACACAGCCTAGTTGTGTAATGATGTAACAATGGTTGCAAAATGACACAGCCTAGTTGTGTAATGATGTAACAATGGTTGAAAAATTACACTGCCTTGTTGTGTAATGATGTAACAATGGTTGCAAAATGACACAGCCTAGTTGTGTAATGATGTAACAATGGTTGAAAAATGACACAGCCTTGTTGGGTAATGATGTAACAATGGTTGCAAAATGACACAGCCTAGTTGTGTAATGGTGTAACAATGGTTACACAATGACACATCTTTGTTGAGTAATGATGTAACAATGGTTGCAAAATGACACAGCCTCTTGGCGTAATGGTGTAACAATGGTTGCAAAATGACACAGCCAAGTTGTATAATGGTGTAACAATGGTTACAAAATGACACAGCCACGTTGTGTAATGGTGTAACAATGGTTACAAAATGACACAGCCATGTTGTGTAATGGTGTAACAATGGTTACAAAATGACACAGCCACGTTGTGTAATGGTGTAACAATGGTTACAAAATGACACAGCCATGTTGTGTAATGGTGTAACAATGGTTACAAAATGACACAGCCATGTTGTGTAGTGGTGTAACAATGATTGAAAAATGACACAGCCTTGTTGTGTGATGATGTAACAATGGTTGAAAAATGACACAGCCTAGTTGTGTAATGATGTAACAATGGTTGCAAAATGACACAGCCTAGTTGTGTAATGGTGTAACAATGGTTACAAAATGACACATCCTTGTTGTGTAATGATGTAACAATTGATGCAAAATGACACAGCCACATTGTGTAATGGTGTAACAATGGTTACAAAATGACACAGCCAAGTTGTATAATGGTGTAACAATGGTTACAAAATGACACAGCCACGTTGTATAATCGTGTAACAATGGTTACAAAATGACACAGCCACGTTGTGTAATGGTGTGTAATGATTGAAAAATGACACAGCCTTGTTGTGTAATGATGTAACAATGGTTGCAAAATGACACAGCCTAGTTGTGTAATGATGTAAAAATGGTTGCAAAATCACACAGCCTAGTTGTGTAATGATGTAACAATGGTTGCAAAATGACACAGCCTAGTTGTGTAATGGTGTAACAATGGTTGCAAAATGACACAGCCTAGTTGTGTAATGATGTAACAATGGTTGCAAAATGACACAGCCACGTAGTGTAATGGTGTACATGGTTGCAAAATGACACAGCCACGTTGTGTAATGATGTAACAATGGTTGAAAAATGACACAGCCTTGTTGTGTAATGGTGTAACAATGGTTACACAATGACAAGCCACATTGTGTAATGGTGTAACAATGGTTACAAAATGACACAGCCATGTTGTGTAATGGTGTAACAATGGTTGCAAAATGACACAGCCTAGTTGCGTTATGATGTAACAATGGTTGCAAAATGACACAGCCTAGTTGTGTAATGGTGTAGAATGGTTGCAAAATGACACAGCCTAGTTGTGTAATGATGTAACAATGGTTGCAAAATGACACAGCCACGTTGTGTAATGGTGTAACAATGGTTGCAAAATGACACAGCCTAGTTGTGTAATGATGTAACAATGGTTGCAAAATGACATCGCCTAGTTGTGTAATGGTGTAACAATGGTTGCAAAATGACACAGCCTAGTTGTGTAATGATGTAACAATGGTTGCAAAATGACACAGCCTAGTTGTCTAATGATGTAACAATGGTTGCAAAATGACACAGCCTAGTTGTGTAATGATGTAACAATGGTTGAAAAATGACACAGCCTTGTTGTGTAATGGTGTAACAATGGTTACACAATGACAAGCCACATTGTGTAATGGTGTAACAATGGTTACAAAATGACACAGCCAAGTTGTGTAATGGTGTAACAATGGTTGACAAATGACACAGCCTTGTTGTGTAATGATGTAACAATGGTTGCAAAATGACACAGCCTAGTTGTGTAATGATGTAACAATGGTTGCAAAATGACACAGCCTAGTTGTGTAATGATGTAACAATGGTTGCAAAATGACACAGCCTAGTTGTGTAATGATGTAACAATGGTTGAAAAATGACACAGCCTAGTTGTGTAATGATGTAACAATGGTTGAAAAATGACACAGCCTAGTTGTGTAATGATGTAACAATGGTTGCAAAATGACACAGCCTAGTTGTGTAATGGTGTAACAATGGTTACAAAATGACACATCCTTGTTGTGTAATGATGTAACAATGGTTGCAAAATGACACAGCCTCTTGGCGTAATGGTGTAACAATGGTTACAAAATGACACAGCCAAGTTGTATAATGGTGTAACAATGGTTACAAAATGACACAGCCACGTTGTATAATGGTGTAACAATGGTTACAAAATGACACAGCCACGTTGTGTAATGGTGTAACAATGGTTACAAAATGACACAGCCATGTTGTGTAATGGTGTAACAATGATTGAAAAATGACACAGCCTTGTTGTGTAATGATGTAACAATGGTTGCAAAATGACACAGCCTAGTTGTGTAATGATGTAAAAATGGTTGCAAAATGACACAGCCTAGTTGTGTAATGATGTAACAATGGTGGCAAAATGACACAGCCTAGTTGTGTAATGATGTAAAAATGGTTGCAAAATGACACAGCCCAGTTGTGTAATGGTGTAACAAAGGTTGCAAAATGACACAGCCTAGTTGTGTAATGATGTAACAATGGTTGCAAAATGACACAGCCTAGTTGTGTAATGATGTAACAATGGTTGCAAAATGACACAACCTAGTTGTATAATGATGTAACAATGGTTGAAAAATGACACAGCCTTGTTTTGTAATGGTGTAACAATGGTTACACAATGACAAGCCACATTGTGTAATGGTGTAACAATGGTTACAAAATGACACATCCAAGTTGTGTAATGGTGTAACAATGGTTGAAAAATGACACAGCCTTGTTGTGTAATGATGTAACAATGGTTGCAAAATGACACAGCCTAGTTGTGTAATGATGTAACAATGGTTGCAAAATGACACAGCCTAGTTGTGCAATGATGTAACAATGGTTGCAAAATGACACAGCCTAGTTGTGTAATGGTGTAACAATGGTTGCAAAATGACACAGCCTAGTTGTGTTATGATGTAACAATGGTTGCAAAATGACACAGCATAGTTGTGTAATGATGTAACAATGGTTGAAAAATGACACAGCCTTGTTGTGTAATGATGTAACAATGGTTGGAAAATGACACAGCCTAGTTGTGTAATGATGTAACAATGGTTGAAAAATGACACAGCCTTGTTGTGTAATGGTGTAACAATGGTTACACAATGACAAGCCACATTGTGTAATGGTGTAACAATGGTTACAAAATGACACAGCCAAGTTGTGTAATGGTGTAACAATGGTTGCAAAATGACACAGCCTAGTTGTGTAATGATGTAACAATGGTTGCAAAATGACACAGCCTAGTTGTGTAATGATGTAACAATGGTTGAAAAATGACACAGCCTTGTTGTGTACTGATGTAACAATGGTTGCAAAATGACACAGCCTCTTGGCGTAATGGTGTAACAATGGTTGCAAAATGACACACCCAAGTTGTTTAATGGTGTAACAATGGTTACAAAATGACACAGCCACGTTGTATAATGATGTAACAATGGTTGCAAAATGACACAGCCTAGTTGTGTAATGATGTAACAATGGTTGAAAAATGACACAGCCTTGTTGTGTACTGATGTAACAATGGTTGCAAAATGACACAGCCTCTTGGCGTAATGGTGTAACAATGGTTGCAAAATGACACACCCAAGTTGTTTAATGGTGTAACAATGGTTACAAAATGACACAGCCACGTTGTATAATGATGTAACAATGGTTGCAAAATGGCACAGCCTAGTTGTGTAATGGTGTAACAATGGTTGCAAAATGACACAGCCTAGTTGTGTAATGATGTAACAATGGTTGAAAAATGACACAGCCTTGTTGTGTAATGATGTAACAATGGTTGCAAAATGACACAGCCTAGTTGTGTAATGGTGTAACAATGGTTGCAAAATGACACATCCTTGTTGTGTAATGATGTAACAATGGTTGCAAAATGACACAGCCTCTTGGCGTAATGGTGTAACAATGGTTACAAAATGACACAGCCTAGTTGTGTAATGGTGTAACAATGGTTGAAAAATGACACAGCCTAGTTGTGTAATGATGTAACAATGGTTGCAAAATGACACAGCCTAGTTGTGTAATGATGTAACAATGGTTGCAAAATGACACAGCCTAGTTGTGTAATGGTGTAACAATGGTTGCAAAATGACACAGCCTAGTTGTGTAATGATGTAACAATGGTTGCAAAATGACACAGCCTAGTTGTGTAATGATGTAACAATGGTTGCAAAATGACACAGCCTAGTTGTGTAATGGTGTAACAATGGTTGCAAAATGACACAGCCTAGTTGTGTAATGATGTAACAATGGTTGCAAAATGACACATCCTAGTTGTGTAATGATGTAACAATGGTTGAAAAATGACAAAGCCTTGTTGTGTACTGATGTAACAATGGTTGCAAAATGACACAGCCTAGTTGTGTAATGGTGTAACAATGGTTGCAAAATGACACAGCCTAGTTGTGTAATGATGTAACAATGGTTGCAAAATGACACAGCCTAGTTGTGTAATGATGTAACAAAGGTTGGAAAATGACACAGCCTTGCTGTGTAATGATGTAACAGAGGTTGCAAAATGACACAGCCTAGTTGTGTAATGATGTAACAAAGGTTGAAAAATGACACAGCTTACTTGTGTAATGATGTAACAATGGTTGAAAAATGACACAGCCTAGTTGTGTAATGATGTAACAATGGTTGAAAAATGACACAGCCTTGTTGTGTAATGATGTAACAATGGTTACAAAATGACACATCCTTGTTGTGTAATGATGTAACAATGGTTGCAAAATGACACAGCCTCTTGGCGTAATGGTGTAACAATGGTTACAAAATGACACAGCCTAGTTGTGTAATGGTGTAACAATGGTTGAAAAATGACACAGCCTAGTTGTGTAATGATGTAACAATGGTTGCAAAATGACACAGCCTAGTTGTGTAATGATATAACAATGGTTGCAAAATGACACAGCCTAGTTGTGTAATGGTGTAACAATGGTTGCAAAATGACACAGCCTAGTTGTGTAATGATGTAACAATGGTTGCAAAATGACACAGCCTAGTTGTGTAATGATGTAACAATGGTTGCACAATGACACAGCCTAGTTGTGTAATGGTGTAACAATGGTTGCAAAATGACACACCCTAGTTGTGTAATGATGTAACAATGGTTGCAAAATGACACAGCCTAGTTGTGTAATGATGTAACAATGGTTGAAAAATGACACAGCCTTGTTGTGTACTGATGTAACAATGGTTGCAAAATGACACAGCCACGTTGTGTAATGGTTTAACAATTGTTGCAAAATGACACAGCCTAGTTGTGTAATGATGTAACAATGGTTGCAAAATGACACAGCCTAGTTGTGTAATGGTGTAACAATGGTTGCAAAATGACACAGCCTAGTTGTGTAATGATGTAACAATGGTTGCAAAATGACACAGCTTAGTTGTGTAATGGTGTAACAATGGTTGCAAAATGACACAGCCTAGTTGTGTAATGATGTAACAATGGTTGCAAAATGACACAGCCTAGTTGTGTAATGATGTAACAAAGGTTGGAAAATGACACAGCCTTGTTGTGCAATGATGTAACAATGGTTGCTAAATTACACAGCCTACTTGTGTAATGATGTAACAATGGTTGAAAAATGACACAGCCTAGTTGTGTAATGATGTAACAATGGTTGAAAAATGACACAGCCTTGTTGTGTAATGATGTAACAATGGTTGCAAAATGACACAGCCTAGTTGTGTAATGGTGTAACAATGGTTACAAAATGACACATCCTTGTTGTGTTATGATGCAACAATGGTTGCAAAATGACACAGCCTCTTGGCGTAATGGTGTAACAATGGTTACAAAATGACTCAGCCTAGTTGTGTAATGGTGTAACAATGGTTGAAAAACTGACACAGCCTAGTTGTGTAATGATGTAACAATGGTTGCAAAATGACACAGCCTAGTTGTGTAATGATGTAACAATGGTTGAAAAATGACACAGCCTAGTTGTGTAATGATGTAACAATGGTTGAAAAATGACACAGCCTTGTTGTGTAATGATGTAACAATGGTTGCAAAATGACACAGCCTAGTTGTGTAATGATGTAACAATGGTTGCAAAATGGCACAGCCTAGTTGTGTAATGGTGTAACAATGGTTGCAAAATGACACAGCCTAGTTGTGTAATGATGTAACAGTGGTTGCAAAATGACACAGCCTAGTTGTGTAATGATGTAACAATGGTTGCAAAATGACACAGCCTAGTTGTGTAATGGTGTAACAATGGTTGCAAAATGACACAGCCTAGTTGTGTAATGATGTAACAATGGATGCAAAATGACACAGTCTACTTGTGTAATGATGTAACAATGGTTGAAAAATGACACAGCCTAGTTGTGTAATGATGTAACAATGGTTGAAAAATGACACAGCCTTGTTGTGTAATGATGTAACAATGGTTGCAAAATGACACAGCCTAGTTGTGTAATGGTGTAACAATGGTTACAAAATGACACATCCTTGTTGTGTAATGATGTAACAATGGTTGCAAAATGACACAGCCTCTTGGCGTAATGGTGTAACAATGGTTACAAAATGACACAGCCTAGTTGTGTAATGGTGTAACAATGGTTGAAAAATGACACAGCCTAGTTGTGTAATGATGTAACAATGGTTGCAAAATGACACAGCCTAGTTGTGTAATGATGTAACAATGGTTGCAAAATGACACAGCCTAGTTGTGTAATGATGTAACAATGGTTGAAAAATGACACAGCCTAGTTGTGTAATGGTGTAACAATGGTTACAAAATGACACAGCCACGTTGTATAATGGTGTAACAATGGTTACAAAATGACACAGCCACGTTGTGTAATGGTGTAACAATGGTTACAAAATGACACAGCCTAGTTGTGTAATGATGTAACAATGGTTGCAAAATGACACAGCCACGTTGTGTAATGGTGTAACAATTGTTGCAAAATGACACAGCCTAGTTGTGTAATGATGTAACAATGGTTGCAAAATGACACAGCCTAGTTGTGTAATGGTGTAACAATGGTTGCAAAATGACACAGCCTAGTTGTGTAATGATGTAACAATGGTTGCAAAATGACACAGCTTAGTTGTGTAATGGTGTAACAATGGTTGCAAAATGACACAGCCTAGTTGTGTAATGATGTAACAATGGTTGCAAAATGACACAGCCTAGTTGTGTAATGATGTAACAAAGGTTGGAAAATGACACAGCCTTGCTGTGTAATGATGTAACAATGGTTGCAAAATGACACAGCCTAGTTGTGTAATGATGTAACAAAGGTTGAAAAATGACACAGCCTAGTTGTGTAATGATGTAACAATGGTTGAAAAATGACACAGCCTTGTTGTGTAATGATGTAACAATGGTTGCAAAATGACACAGCCTAGTTGTGTAATGGTGTAACAATGGTTACAAAATGACACATCCTTGTTGTGTAATGATGTAACAATGGTTGCAAAATGACACAGCCTCTTGGCGTAATGGTGTAACAATGGTTACAAAATGACACAGCCTAGTTGTGTAATGGTGTAACAATGGTTGAAAAATGACACAGCCTAGTTGTGTAATGATGTAACAATGGTTGCAAAATGACACAGCCTAGTTGTGTAATGATATAACAATGGTTGCAAAATGACACAGCCTAGTTGTGTAATGGTGTAACAATGGTTGCAAAATGACACAGCCTAGTTGTGTAATGATGTAACAATGGTTGCAAAATGACACAGCCTAGTTGTGTAATGATGTAACAATGGTTGCACAATGACACAGCCTAGTTGTGTAATGGTGTAACAATGGTTGCAAAATGACACACCCTAGTTGTGTAATGATGTAACAATGGTTGCAAAATGACACAGCCTAGTTGTGTAATGATGTAACAATGGTTGAAAAATGACACAGCCTTGTTGTGTACTGATGTAACAATGGTTGCAAAATGACACAGCCACGTTGTGTAATGGTTTAACAATTGTTGCAAAATGACACAGCCTAGTTGTGTAATGATGTAACAATGGTTGCAAAATGACACAGCCTAGTTGTGTAATGGTGTAACAATGGTTGCAAAATGACACAGCCTAGTTGTGTAATGATGTAACAATGGTTGCAAAATGACACAGCTTAGTTGTGTAATGGTGTAACAATGGTTGCAAAATGACACAGCCTAGTTGTGTAATGATGTAACAATGGTTGCAAAATGACACAGCCTAGTTGTGTAATGATGTAACAAAGGTTGGAAAATGACACAGCCTTGTTGTGCAATGATGTAACAATAGTTGCTAAATTACACAGCCTACTTGTGTAATGATGTAACAATGGTTGAAAAATGACACAGCCTAGTTGTGTAATGATGTAACAATGGTTGAAAAATGACACAGCCTTGTTGTGTAATGATGTAACAATGGTTGCAAAATGACACAGCCTAGTTGTGTAATGGTGTAACAATGGTTACAAAATGACACATCCTTGTTGTGTAATGATGCAACAATGGTTGCAAAATGACACAGCCTCTTGGCGTAATGGTGTAACAATGGTTACAAAATGACTCAGCCTAGTTGTGTAATGGTGTAACAATGGTTGAAAAATGACACAGCCTAGTTGTGTAATGATGTAACAATGGTTGCAAAATGACACAGCCTAGTTGTGTAATGATGTAACAATGGTTGAAAAATGACACAGCCTAGTTGTGTAATGATGTAACAATGGTTGAAAAATGACACAGCCTTGTTGTGTAATGATGTAACAATGGTTGCAAAATGACACAGCCTAGTTGTGTAATGGTGTAACAATGGTTACAAAATGACACATCCTTGTTGTGTAATGATGCAACAATGGTTGCAAAATGACACAGCCTCTTGGCGTAATGGTGTAACAATGGTTACAAAATGACACAGCCTAGTTGTGTAATGGTGTAACAATGGTTGAAAAATGACACAGCCTAGTTGTGTAATGATGTAACAATGGTTGCAAAATGACACAGCCTAGTTGTGTAATGATGTAACAATGGTTGCAAAATGGCACAGCCTAGTTGTGTAATGGTGTAACAATGGTTGCAAAATGACACAACCTAGTTGTGTAATGATGTAACAGTGGTTGCAAAATGACACAGCCTAGTTGTGTAATGATGTAACAATGGTTGCAAAATGACACAGCCTAGTTGTGTAATGGTGTAACAATGGTTGCAAAATGACACAGCCTAGTTGTGTAATGATGTAACAATGGTTGAAAAATGACACAGCCTTGTTGTGTAATAATGTAACAATGGTTGCAAAATGACACAGCCTAGTTGTGTAATGGTGTAACAATGGTTGCAAAATGACACATCCTTGTTGTGTAATGATGTAACAATGGTTGCAAAATGACACAGCCTCTTGGCGTAATGGTGTAACAATGGTTACAAAATGACACAGCCTAGTTGTGTAATGGTGTAACAATGGTTGAAAAATGACACAGCCTAGTTGTGTAATGATGTAACAATGGTTGCAAAATGACACAGCCTAGTTGTGTAATGATGTAACAATGGTTGCAAAATGACACAGCCTAGTTGTGTAATGGTGTAACAATGGTTGCAAAATGACACAGCCTAGTTGTGTAATGATGTAACAATGGTTGCAAAATGACACAGCCTAGTTGTGTAATCATGTAACAATGGTTGCAAAATGACACAGCCTAGTTGTGTAATGGTGTAACAATGGTTGCAAAATGAAACAGCCTAGTTGTGTAATGATGTAACAATGGTTGCAAAATGACACAGCCTAGTTGTGTAATGATGTAACAATGGTTGAAAAATGACACAGCCTTGTTGTGTACTGATGTAACAATGGTTGCAAAATGACACAGCCTAGTTGTGTAATGGTGTAACAATGGTTGCAAAATGACACAGCCTAGTTGTGTAATGATGTAACAATGGTTGCAAAATGACACAGCTTAGTTGTGTAATGGTGTAACAATGGTTGCAAAATGACACAGCCTAGTTGTGTAATGATGTAACAATGGTTGCAAAATGACACAGCCTAGTTGTGTAATGATGTAACAAAGGTTGGAAAATGACACAGCCTTGTTGTGTAATGATGTAACAATGGTTGCAAAATGACACAGCCTAGTTGTGTAATGATGTAACAAAGGTTGAAAAATGACACAGCCTAGTTGTGTAATGATGTAACAATGGTTGAAAAATGACACAGCCTTGTTGTGTAATGATGTAACAATGGTTGCAAAATGACACAGCCTAGTTGTGTAATGGTGTAACAATGGTTACAAAATGACACATCCTTGTTGTGTAATGATGTAACAATGGTTGCAAAATGACACAGCCTCTTGGCGTAATGGTGTAACAATGGTTACAAAATGACACAGCCTAGTTGTGTAATGGTGTAACAATGGTTGAAAAATGACACAGCCTAGTTGTGTAATGATGTAACAATGGTTGCAAAATGACACAGCCTAGTTGTGTAATGATATAACAATGGTTGCAAAATGACACAGCCTAGTTGTGTAATGGTGTAACAATGGTTGCAAAATGACACAGCCTAGTTGTGTAATGATGTAACAATGGTTGCAAAATGACACAGCCTAGTTGTGTAATGATGTAACAATGGTTGCACAATGACACAGCCTAGTTGTGTAATGGTGTTACAATGGTTGCAAAATGACACAGCCTAGTTGTGTAATGATGTAACAATGGTTGCAAAATGACACAGCCTAGTTGTGTAATGATGTAACAATGGTTGAAAAATGACACAGCCTTGTTGTGTACTGATGTAACAATGGTTGCAAAATGACACAGCCACGTTGTGTAATGGTGTAACAATTGTTGCAAAATGACACAGCCTAGTTGTGTAATGGTGTAACAATGGTTGCAAAATGACACAGCCTAGTTGTGTAATGGTGTAACAATGGTTGCAAAATGACACAGCCTAGTTGTGTAATGATGTAACAATGGTTGCAAAATGACACAGCTTAGTTGTGTAATGGTGTAACAATGGTTGCAAAATGACACAGCCTAGTTGTGTAATGATGTAACAATGGTTGCAAAATGACACAGCCTAGTTGTGTAATGATGTAACAATGGTTGCACAATGACACAGCCTAGTTGTGTAATGGTGTAACAATGGTTGCAAAATGACACACCCTAGTTGTGTAATGATGTAACAATGGTTGCAAAATGACACAGCCTAGTTGTGTAATGATGTAACAATGGTTGAAAAATGACACAGCCTTGTTGTGTACTGATGTAACAATGGTTGCAAAATGACACAGCCACGTTGTGTAATGGTTTAACAATTGTTGCAAAATGACACAGCCTAGTTGTGTAATGATGTAACAATGGTTGCAAAATGACACAGCCTAGTTGTGTAATGGTGTAACAATGGTTGCAAAATGACACAGCCTAGTTGTGTAATGATGTAACAATGGTTGCAAAATGACACAGCTTAGTTGTGTAATGGTGTAACAATGGTTGCAAAATGACACAGCCTAGTTGTGTAATGATGTAACAATGGTTGCAAAATGACACAGCCTAGTTGTGTAATGATGTAACAAAGGTTGGAAAATGACACAGCCTTGTTGTGCAATGATGTAACAATGGTGGCTAAATTACACAGCCTACTTGTGTAATGATGTAACAATGGTTGAAAAATGACACAGCCTAGTTGTGTAATGATGTAACAATGGTTGAAAAATGACACAGCCTTGTTGTGTAATGATGTAACAATGGTTGCAAAATGACACAGCCTAGTTGTGTAATGGTGTAACAATGGTTACAAAATGACACATCCTTGTTGTGTAATGATGCAACAATGGTTGCAAAATGACACAGCCTCTTGGCGTAACGGTGTAACAATGGTTACAAAATGACTCAGCCTAGTTGTGTAATGGTGTAACAATGGTTGAAAAATGACACAGCCTAGTTGTGTAATGATGTAACAATGGTTGCAAAATGACACAGCCTAGTTGTGTAATGATGTAACAATGGTTGAAAAATGACACAGCCTAGTTGTGTAATGATGTAACAATGGTTGAAAAATGACACAGCCTTGTTGTGTAATGATGTAACAATGGTTGCAAAATGACACAGCCTAGTTGTGTAATGGTGTAACAATGGTTACAAAATGACACATCCTTGTTGTGTAATGATGCAACAATGGTTGCAAAATGACACAGCCTCTTGGCGTAATGGTGTAACAATGGTTACAAAATGACACAGCCTAGTTGTGTAATGGTGTAACAATGGTTGCAAAATGGCACAGCCTAGTTGTGTAATGGTGTAACAATGGTTGCAAAATGACACAGCCTAGTTGTGTAATGATGTAACAGTGGTTGCAAAATGACACAGCCTAGTTGTGTAATGATGTAACAATGGTTGCAAAATGACACAGCCTAGTTGTGTAATGGTGTAACAATGGTTGCAAAATGACACAGCCTAGTTGTGTAATGATGTAACAATGGTTGCAAAATGACACAGTCTACTTGTGTAATGATGTAACAATGGTTGAAAAATGACACAGCCTAGTTGTGTAATGATGTAACAATGGTTGAAAAATGACACAGCCTTGTTGTGTAATGATGTAACAATGGTTGCAAAATGACACAGCCTAGTTGTGTAATGGTGTAACAATGGTTACAAAATGACACATCCTTGTTGTGTAATGATGTAACAATGGTTGCAAAATGACACAGCCTCTTGGCGTAATGGTGTAACAATGGTTACAAAATGACACAGCCTAGTTGTGTAATGGTGTAACAATGGTTGAAAAATGACACAGCCTAGTTGTGTAATGATAAATTGTGTCTTGTAAAGCGCACTGCTACCCGCACCGCAGGCCTCGTAGCGCTATAGACCGCTGGGGAACCCGTCCTGGCTTTCCCTGTGAGATAGTCCCTCCTGGGGGTCTCCAAGGTGAAACCAGGCATCCCCGGCGTTTGTGTGGGGCCGTTGTGGAGATGAGGCAAGCTAATGCCCAGAGTTGCCGAGTGTGCTCCCCGGTCGGAGTAGGCACCGATGCGAGAATTATCAGTCCGCTGATCCTGGTCCAAGACCCTGCTGCGTCGGGAATCGAACCCTGGTCCCGGGCCGTTCTCTGCTCTCGGGTCTGCCGCCTCTAACCAGTGAGCCACACCTCTCCACTGATGTAACAATGGTTGCAAAATGACACAGCCTAGTTGTGTAATGATGTAACAATGGTTGCAAAATGACACAGCCTAGTTGTGTAATGATGTAACAATGGTTGAAAAATGACACAGCCTAGTTGTGTAATGGTGTAACAATGGTTACAAAATGACACAGCCACGTTGTATAATGGTGTAACAATGGTTACAAAATGACACAGCCACGTTGTGTAATGGTGTAACAATGGTTACAAAATGACACAGCCTAGTTGTGTAATGATGTAACAATGGTTGCAAAATGACACAGCCACGTTGTGTAATGGTGTAACAATTGTTGCAAAATGACACAGCCTAGTTGTGTAATGATGTAACAATGGTTGCAAAATGACACAGCCTAGTTGTGTAATGGTGTAACAATGGTTGCAAAATGACACAGCCTAGTTGTGTAATGATGTAACAATGGTTGCAAAAGGACACAGCTTAGTTGTGTAATGGTGTAACAATGGTTACAAAATGACACAGCCTAGTTGTGTAATGATGTAACAATGGTTGCAAAATGACACAGCCACGTTGTGTAATGGTGTAACAATTGTTGCAAAATGACACAGCCTAGTTGTGTAATGATGTAACAATGGTTGCAAAATGACACAGCCTAGTTGTGTAATGGTGTAACAATGGTTGCAAAATGACACAGCCTAGTTGTGTAATGATGTAACAATGGTTGCAAAATGACACAGCCTAGTTGTGTAATGATGTAACAATGGTTGCAAAATGACACAGCCTAGTTGTGTAATGGTGTAACAATGGTTACAAAATGACACATCCTTGTTGTGTAATGATGCAACAATGGTTGCAAAATGACACAGCCTCTTGGCGTAATGGTGTAACAATGGTTACAAAATGACACAGCCTAGTTGTGTAATGGTGTAACAATGGTTGAAAAATGACACAGCCTAGTTGTGTAATGATGTAACAATGGTTGCAAAATGACACAGCCTAGTTGTGTAATGATGTAACAATGGTTGCAAAATGGCACAGCCTAGTTGTGTAATGGTGTAACAATGGTTGCAAAATGACACAGCCTAGTTGTGTAATGATGTAACAGTGGTTGCAAAATGACACAGCCTAGTTGTGTAATGATGTAACAATGGTTGCAAAATGACACAGCCTAGTTGTGTAATGGTGTAACAATGGTTGCAAAATGACACAGCCTAGTTGTGTAATGATGTAACAATGGTTGCAAAATGACACAGTCTACTTGTGTAATGATGTAACAATGGTTGAAAAATGACACAGCCTAGTTGTGTAATGATGTAACAATGGTTGAAAAATGACACAGCCTTGTTGTGTAATGATGTAACAATGGTTGCAAAATGACACAGCCTAGTTGTGTAATGGTGTAACAATGGTTACAAAATGACACATCCTTGTTGTGTAATGATGTAACAATGGTTGCAAAATGACACAGCCTCTTGGCGTAATGGTGTAACAATGGTTACAAAATGACACAGCCTAGTTGTGTAATGGTGTAACAATGGTTGAAAAATGACACAGCCTAGTTGTGTAATGATGTAACAATGGTTGCAAAATGACACAGCCTAGTTGTGTAATGATGTAACAATGGTTGCAAAATGACACAGCCTAGTTGTGTAATGATGTAACAATGGTTGAAAAATGACACAGCCTAGTTGTGTAATGGTGTAACAATGGTTACAAAATGACACAGCCACGTTGTATAATGGTGTAACAATGGTTACAAAATGACACAGCCACGTTGTGTAATGGTGTAACAATGGTTACAAAATGACACAGCCTAGTTGTGTAATGATGTAACAATGGTTGCAAAATGACACAGCCACGTTGTGTAATGGTGTAACAATTGTTGCAAAATGACACAGCCTAGTTGTGTAATGATGTAACAATGGTTGCAAAATGACACAGCCTAGTTGTGTAATGGTGTAACAATGGTTGCAAAATGACACAGCCTAGTTGTGTAATGATGTAACAATGGTTGCAAAATGACACAGCTTAGTTGTGTAATGGTGTAACAATGGTTACAAAATGACACAGCCTAGTTGTGTAATGATGTAACAATGGTTGCAAAATGACACAGCCACGTTGTGTAATGGTGTAACAATTGTTGCAAAATGACACAGCCTAGTTGTGTAATGATGTAACAATGGTTGCAAAATGACACAGCCTAGTTGTGTAATGGTGTAACAATGGTTGCAAAATGACACAGCCTAGTTGTGTAATGATGTAACAATGGTTGAAAAATGACACAGCCTAGTTGTGTAATGATGTAACAATGGTTGCAAAATGACACAGCTTAGTTGTGTAATGGTGTAACAATGGTTACAAAATGACACAGCCTAGTTGTGTAATGATGTAACAATGGTTGCAAAATGACACAGCCACGTTGTGTAATGGTGTAACAATTGTTGCAAAATGACACAGCCTAGTTGTGTAATGATGTAACAATGGTTGCAAAATGACACAGCCTAGTTGTGTAATGGTGTAACAATGGTTGCAAAATGACACAGCCTAGTTGTGTAATGATGTAACAATGGTTGCAAAATGACACAGCCTAGTTGTGTAATGATGTAACAATGGTTGCAAAATGACACAGCCTAGTTGTGTAATGGTGTAACAATGGTTACAAAATGACACATCCTTGTTGTGTAATGATGCAACAATGGTTGCAAAATGACACAGCCTCTTGGCGTAATGGTGTAACAATGGTTACAAAATGACACAGCCTAGTTGTGTAATGGTGTAACAATGGTTGAAAAATGACACAGCCTAGTTGTGTAATGATGTAACAATGGTTGCAAAATGACACAGCCTAGTTGTGTAATGATGTAACAATGGTTGCAAAATGGCACAGCCTAGTTGTGTAATGGTGTAACAATGGTTGCAAAATGACACAGCCTAGTTGTGTAATGATGTAACAATGGTTGAAAAATGACACAGCCTTGTTGTGTAATGATGTAACAATGGTTGCAAAATGACACAGCCTAGTTGTGTAATGGTGTAACAATGGTTACAAAATGACACATCCTTGTTGTGTAATGATGTAACAATGGTTGCAAAATGACACAGCCTCTTGGCGTAATGGTGTAACAATGGTTACAAAATGACACAGCCTAGTTGTGTAATGGTGTAACAATGGTTGAAAAATGACACAGCCTAGTTGTGTAATGATGTAACAATGGTTGCAAAATGACACAGCCTAGTTGTGTAATGATGTAACAATGGTTGCAAAATGACACAGCCTAGTTGTGTAATGATGTAACAATGGTTGAAAAATGACACAGCCTAGTTGTGTAATGGTGTAACAATGGTTACAAAATGACACAGCCACGTTGTATAATGGTGTAACAATGGTTACAAAATGACACAGCCACGTTGTGTAATGGTGTAACAATGGTTACAAAATGACACAGCCTAGTTGTGTAATGATGTAACAATGGTTGCAAAATGACACAGCCACGTTGTGTAATGGTGTAACAATTGTTGCAAAATGACACAGCCTAGTTGTGTAATGATGTAACAATGGTTGCAAAATGACACAGCCTAGTTGTGTAATGGTGTAACAATGGTTGCAAAATGACACAGCCTAGTTGTGTAATGATGTAACAATGGTTGCAAAATGACACAGCTTAGTTGTGTAATGGTGTAACAATGGTTGCAAAATGACACAGCCTAGTTGTGTAATGATGTAACAATGGTTGCAAAATGACACAGCCTTGCTGTGTAATGATATAACAATGGTTGCAAAATGACACAGCCTAGTTGTGTAATGGTGTAACAATGGTTGCAAAATGACACAGCCTAGTTGTGTAATGATGTAACAATGGTTGCAAAATGACACAGCCTAGTTGTGTAATGATGTAACAATGGTTGCACAATGACACAGCCTAGTTGTGTAATGGTGTAACAATGGTTGCAAAATGACACACCCTAGTTGTGTAATGATGTAACAATGGTTGCAAAATGACACAGCCTAGTTGTGTAATGATGTAACAATGGTTGAAAAATGACACAGCCTTGTTGTGTACTGATGTAACAATGGTTGCAAAATGACACAGCCACATTGTGTAATGGTTTAACAATTGTTGCAAAATGACACAGCCTAGTTGTGTAATGGTGTAACAATGGTTGCAAAATGACACAGCCTAGTTGTGTAATGGTGTAACAATGGTTGCAAAATGACACAGCCTAGTTGTGTAATGATGTAACAATGGTTGCAAAATGACACAGCTTAGTTGTGTAATGGTGTAACAATGGTTGCAAAATGACACAGCCTAGTTGTGTAATGATGTAACAATGGTTGCAAAATGACACAGCCTAGTTGTGTAATGATGTAACAAAGGTTGGAAAATGACACAGCCTTGTTGTGCAATGATGTAACAATGGTTGCTAAATTACACAGCCTACTTGTGTAATGATGTAACAATGGTTGAAAAATGACACAGCCTAGTTGTGTAATGATGTAACAATGGTTGAAAAATGACACAGCCTTGTTGTGTAATGATGTAACAATGGTTGCAAAATGACACAGCCTAGTTGTGTAATGGTGTAACAATGGTTACAAAATGACACATCCTTGTTGTGTAATGATGCAACAATGGTTGCAAAATGACACAGCCTCTTGGCGTAATGGTGTAACAATGGTTACAAAATGACTCAGCCTAGTTGTGTAATGGTGTAACAATGGTTGAAAAATGACACAGCCTAGTTGTGTAATGATGTAACAATGGTTGCAAAATGACACAGCCTAGTTGTGTAATGATGTAACAATGGTTGAAAAATGACACAGCCTAGTTGTGTAATGATGTAACAATGGTTGAAAAATGACACAGCCTTGTTGTGTAATGATGTAACAATGGTTGCAAAATGACACAGCCTAGTTGTGTAATGGTGTAACAATGGTTACAAAATGACACATCCTTGTTGTGTAATGATGCAACAATGGTTGCAAAATGACACAGCCTCTTGGCGTAATGGTGTAACAATGGTTACAAAATGACACAGCCTAGTTGTGTAATGGTGTAACAATGGTTGAAAAATGACACAGCCTAGTTGTGTAATGATGTAACAATGGTTGCAAAATGACACAGCCTAGTTGTGTAATGATGTAACAATGGTTGCAAAATGGCACAGCCTAGTTGTGTAATGGTGTAACAATGGTTGCAAAATGACACAGCCTAGTTGTGTAATGATGTAACAGTGGTTGCAAAATGACACAGCCTAGTTGTGTAATGATGTAACAATGGTTGCAAAATGACACAGCCTAGTTGTGTAATGGTGTAACAATGGTTGCAAAATGACACAGCCTAGTTGTGTAATGATGTAACAATGGTTGAAAAATGACACAGCCTTGTTGTGTAATGATGTAACAATGGTTGCAAAATGACACAGCCTAGTTGTGTAATGGTGTAACAATGGTTGCAAAATGACACATCCTTGTTGTGTAATGATGTAACAATGGTTGCAAAATGACACAGCCTCTTGGCGTAATGGTGTAACAATGGTTACAAAATGACACAGCCTAGTTGTGTAATGGTGTAACAATGGTTGAAAAATGACACAGCCTAGTTGTGTAATGATGTAACAATGGTTGCAAAATGACACAGCCTAGTTGTGTAATGATGTAACAATGGTTGCAAAATGACACAGCCTAGTTGTGTAATGGTGTAACAATGGTTGCAAAATGACACAGCCTAGTTGTGTAATGATGTAACAATGGTTGCAAAATGACACAGCCTAGTTGTGTAATCATGTAACAATGGTTGCAAAATGACACAGCCTAGTTGTGTAATGGTGTAACAATGGTTGCAAAATGAAACAGCCTAGTTGTGTAATGATGTAACAATGGTTGCAAAATGACACAGCCTAGTTGTGTAATGATGTAACAATGGTTGAAAAATGACACAGCCTTGTTGTGTACTGATGTAACAATGGTTGCAAAATGACACAGCCTAGTTGTGTAATGGTGTAACAATGGTTGCAAAATGACACAGCCTAGTTGTGTAATGATGTAACAATGGTTGCAAAATGACACAGCATAGTTGTGTAATGGTGTAACAATGGTTGCAAAATGACACAGCCTAGTTGTGTAATGATGTAACAATGGTTGCAAAATGACACAGCCTAGTTGTGTAATGATGTAACAAAGGTTGGAAAATGACACAGCCTTGTTGTGTAATGATGTAACAATGGTTGCAAAATGACACAGCCTAGTTGTGTAATGATGTAACAAAGGTTGAAAAATGACACAGCCTAGTTGTGTAATGATGTAACAATGGTTGAAAAATGACACAGCCTTGTTGTGTAATGATGTAACAATGGTTGCAAAATGGCACAGCCTAGTTGTGTAATGGTGTAACAATGGTTACAAAATGACACATCCTTGTTGTGTAATGATGTAACAATGGTTGCAAAATGACACAGCCTCTTGGCGTAATGGTGTAACAATGGTTACAAAATGACACAGCCTAGTTGTGTAATGGTGTAACAATGGTTGAAAAATGACACAGCCTAGTTGTGTAATGATGTAACAATGGTTGCAAAATGACACAGCCTAGTTGTGTAATGATATAACAATGGTTGCAAAATGACACAGCCTAGTTGTGTAATGGTGTAACAATGGTTGCAAAATGACACAGCCTAGTTGTGTAATGATGTAACAATGGTTGCAAAATGACACAGCCTAGTTGTGTAATGGTGTTACAATGGTTGCAAAATGACACAGCCTAGTTGTGTAATGATATAACAATGGTTGCAAAATGACACAGCCTAGTTGTGTAATGGTGTAACAATGGTTGCAAAATGACACAGCCTAGTTGTGTAATGATGTAACAATGGTTGCACAATGACACAGCCTAGTTGTGTAATGGTGTTACAATGGTTGCAAAATGACACAGCCTAGTTGTGTAATGATGTAACAATGGTTGCAAAATGACACAGCCTAGTTGTGTAATGATGTAACAATGGTTGAAAAATGACACAGCCTTGTTGTGTACTGATGTAACAATGGTTGCAAAATGACACAGCCACGTTGTGTAATGGTGTAACAATTGTTGCAAAATGACACAGCCTAGTTGTGTAATGGTGTAACAATGGTTGCAAAATGACACAGCCTAGTTGTGTAATGGTGTAACAATGGTTGCAAAATGACACAGCCTAGTTGTGTAATGATGTAACAATGGTTGCAAAATGACACAGCTTAGTTGTGTAATGGTGTAACAATGGTTGCAAAATGACACAGCCTAGTTGTGTAATGATGTAACAATGGTTGCAAAATGACACAGCCTAGTTGTGTAATGATGTAACAAAGGTTGGAAAATGACACAGCCTTGTTGTGTAATGATGTAACAATGGTTGCAAAATGACACAGCCTACTTGTGTAATGATGTAACAATGGTTGAAAAATGACACAGCCTAGTTGTGTAATGATGTAACAATGGTTGAAAAATGACACAGCCTTGTTGTGTAATGATGTAACAATGGTTGCAAAATGACACAGCCTAGTTGTGTAATGGTGTAACAATGGTTACAAAATGACACATCCTTGTTGTGTAATGATGCAACAATGGTTGCAAAATGACACAGCCTCTTGGCGTAATGGTGTAACAATGGTTACAAAATGACACAGCCTAGTTGTGTAATGGTGTAACAATGGTTGAAAAATGACACAGCCTAGTTGTGTAATGATGTAACAATGGTTGCAAAATGACACAGCCTAGTTGTGTAATGATGTAACAATGGTTGAAAAATGACACAGCCTAGTTGTGTAATGATGTAACAATGGTTGAAAAATGACACAGCCTTGTTGTGTAATGATGTAACAATGGTTGCAAAATGACACAGCCTAGTTGTGTAATGGTGTAACAATGGTTACAAAATGACACATCCTTGTTGTGTAATGATGCAACAATGGTTGCAAAATGACACAGCCTCTTGGCGTAATGGTGTAACAATGGTTACAAAATGACACAGCCTAGTTGTGTAATGGTGTAGCAATGGTTGAAAAATGACACAGCCTAGTTGTGTAATGATGTAACAATGGTTGCAAAATGACACAGCCTAGTTGTGTAATGATGTAACAATGGTTGCAAAATGACACAGCCTAGTTGTGTAATGGTGTAACAATGGTTGCAAAATGACACAGCCTAGTTGTGTAATGATGTAACAGTGGTTGCAAAATGACACAGCCTAGTTGTGTAATGATGTAACAATGGTTGCAAAATGACACAGCCTAGTTGTGTAATGGTGTAACAATGGTTGCAAAATGACACAGCCTAGTTGTGTAATGATGTAACAATGGTTGAAAAATGACACAGCCTTGTTGTGTAATGATGTAACAATGGTTGCAAAATGACACAGCCTAGTTGTGTAATGGTGTAACAATGGTTGCAAAATGACACATCCTTGTTGTGTAATGATGTAACAATGGTTGCAAAATGACACAGCCTCTTGGCGTAATGGTGTAACAATGGTTACAAAATGACACAGCCTAGTTGTGTAATGGTGTAACAATGGTTGCAAAATGACACAGCCTAGTTGTGTAATGATGTAACAATGGTTGCAAAATGACACAGCCTAGTTGTGTAATGATGTAACAATGGTTGCAAAATGACACAGCCTAGTTGTGTAATGGTGTAACAATGGTTGCAAAATGACACAGCCTAGTTGTGTAATGATGTAACAATGGTTGCAAAATGACACAGCCTAGTTGTGTAATGATGTAACAATGGTTGCAAAATGACACAGCCTAGTTGTGTAATGGTGTAACAATGGTTGCAAAATGAAACAGCCTAGTTGTGTAATGATGTAACAATGGTTGCAAAATGACACAGCCTAGTTGTGTAATGATGTAACAATGGTTGAAAAATGACACAGCCTTGTTGTGTACTGATGTAACAATGGTTGCAAAATGACACAGCCTAGTTGTGTAATGGTGTAACAATGTTTGCAAAATGACACAGCCTAGTTGTGTATTGGTGTAACAATGGTTGCAAAATGACACAGCCTAGTTGTGTAATGATGTAACAATGGTTGCAAAATGACACAGCCTAGTTGTGTAATGATGTAACAAAGGTTGGAAAATGACACAGCCTTGTTGTGTAATGATGTAACAATGGTTGCAAAATGACACAGCCTACTTGTGTAATGATGTAACAATGGTTGAAAAATGACACAGCCTAGTTGTGTAATGATGTAACAATGGTTGAAAAATGACACAGCCTTGTTGTGTAATGATGTAACAATGGTTGCAAAATGACACAGCCTAGTTGTGTAATGGTGTAACAATGGTTACAAAATGACACATCCTTGTTGTGTAATGATGTAACAATGGTTGCAAAATGACACAGCCTCTTGGCGTAATGGTGTAACAATGGTTACAAAATGACACAGCCTAGTTGTGTAATGGTGTAACAATGGTTGAGAAATGACACAGCCTAGTTGTGTAATGATGTAACAATGGTTGCAAAATGACACAGCCTAGTTGTGTAATGATGTAACAATGGTTGCAAAATGACACAGCCCAGTTGTGTAATGGTGTAACAATGGTTGCAAAATGACACAGCCTAGTTGTGTAATGATGTAACAATGGTTGCAAAATGACACAGCCTAGTTGTGTAATGATGTAACAATGGTTGCACAATGACACAGCCTAGTTGTGTAATGGTGTAACAATGGTTGCAAAATGACACAGCCTAGTTGTGTAATGATGTAACAATGGTTGCACAATGACACAGCCTAGTTGTGTAATGATGTAACAATGGTTGCAAAATGACACAGCCTCTTGGCGTAATGGTGTAACAATGGTTACAAAATGACACAGCCACGTTGTATAATGATGTAACAATGGTTGCAAAATGACACAGCCTAGTTGTGTACTGATGTAACAATGGTTGCAAAATGACACAGCCTAGTTGTGTAATGGTGTAACAATGGTTGCAAAATGACACAGCCTAGTTGTGTATTGGTGTAACAATGGTTGCAAAATGACACAGCCTAGTTGTGTAATGATGTAACAATGGTTGCAAAATGACACAGCCTAGTTGTGTAATGATGTAACAAAGGTTGGAAAATGACACAGCCTTGTTGTGTAATGATGTAACAATGGTTGCAAAATGACACAGCCTACTTGTGTAATGATGTAACAATGGTTGAAAAATGACACAGCCTAGTTGTGTAATGATGTAACAATGGTTGAAAAATGACACAGCCTTGTTGTGTAACGATGTAACAATGGTTGCAAAATGACACAGCCTAGTTGTGTAATGGTGTAACAATGGTTACAAAATGACACATCCTTGTTGTGTAATGATGTAACAATGGTTGCAAAATGACACAGCCTCTTGGCGTAATGGTGTAACAATGGTTACAAAATGACACAGCCTAGTTGTGTAATGGTGTAACAATGGTTGAAAAATGACACAGCCTAGTTGTGTAATGATGTAACAATGGTTGCAAAATGACACAGCCTAGTTATGTAATGATGTAACAATGGTTGCAAAATGACACAGCCTAGTTGTGTAATGGTGTAACAATGGTTGCAAAATGACACAGCCTAGTTGTGTAATGATGTAACAATGGTTGCAAAATGACACAGCCTAGTTGTGTAATGATGTAACAATGGTTGCACAATGACACAGCCTAGTTGTGTAATGGTGTAACAATGGTTGCAAAATGACACAGCCTAGTTGTGTAATGATGTAACAATGGTTGCAAAATGACACAGCCTAGTTGTGTAATGATGTAACAATAGTTGAAAAATGACACAGCCTTGTTGTGTACTGATGTAACAATGGTTGCAAAATGACACAGCCTCTTGGCGTAATGGTGTAACAATGGTTGCAAAATGACACACCCAAGTTGTTTAATGGTGTAACAATGGTTACAAAATGACACAGCCACGTTGTATAATGATGTAACAATGGTTGCAAAATGACACAGCCTAGTTGTGTAATGATGTAACAATGGTCGAAAAATGACACAGCCTTGTTGTGTACTGATGTAACAATGGTTGCAAAATGACACAGCCTCTTGGCGTAATGGTGTAACAATGGTTGCAAAATGACACACCCAAGTTGTTTAATGGTGTAACAATGGTTACAAAATGACACAGCCACGTTGTATAATGATGTAACAATGGTTGCAAAATGGCACAGCCTAGTTGTGTAATGGTGTAACAATGGTTGCAAAATGACACAGCCTAGTTGTGTAATGATGTAACAATGGTTGAAAAATTGACACAGCCTTGTTGTGTAATGATGTAACAATGGTTGCAAAATGACACAGCCTAGTTGTGTAATTGTGTAACAATGGTTGCAAAATGACACAGCCTAGTTGTGTAATGATGTAACAATGGTTGCAAAATGACACAGCCTAGTTGTGTAATGATGTAACAATGGTTGCAAAATGACACAGCCTAGTTGTGTAATGATGTAACAATGGTTGCAAAATGACACAGCTTAGTTGTGTAATGGTGTAACAATGGTTACAAAATGACACAGCCTAGTTGTGTAATGATGTAACAATGGTTGCAAAATGACACAGCCACGTTGTGTAATGGTGTAACAATTGTTGCAAAATGACACAGCCTAGTTGTGTAATGATGTAACAATGGTTGCAAAATGACACAGCCTAGTTGTGTAATGGTGTAACAATGGTTGCAAAATGACACAGCCTAGTTGTGTAATGATGTAACAATGGTTGCAAAATGACACAGCCTAGTTGTGTAATGATGTAACAATGGTTGCAAAATGACACAGCCTAGTTGTGTAATGGTGTAACAATGGTTACAAAATGACACATCCTTGTTGTGTAATGATGCAACAATGGTTGCAAAATGACACAGCCTCTTGGCGTAATGGTGTAACAATGGTTACAAAATGACACAGCCTAGTTGTGTAATGGTGTAACAATGGTTGAAAAATGACACAGCCTAGTTGTGTAATGATGTAACAATGGTTGCAAAATGACACAGCCTAGTTGTGTAATGATGTAACAATGGTTGCAAAATGGCACAGCCTAGTTGTGTAATGGTGTAACAATGGTTGCAAAATGACACAGCCTAGTTGTGTAATGATGTAACAATGGTTGAAAAATGACACAGCCTTGTTGTGTAATGATGTAACAATGGTTGCAAAATGACACAGCCTAGTTGTGTAATGGTGTAACAATGGTTACAAAATGACACATCCTTGTTGTGTAATGATGTAACAATGGTTGCAAAATGACACAGCCTCTTGGCGTAATGGTGTAACAATGGTTACAAAATGACACAGCCTAGTTGTGTAATGGTGTAACAATGGTTGAAAAATGACACAGCCTAGTTGTGTAATGATGTAACAATGGTTGCAAAATGACACAGCCTAGTTGTGTAATGATGTAACAATGGTTGCAAAATGACACAGCCTAGTTGTGTAATGATGTAACAATGGTTGAAAAATGACACAGCCTAGTTGTGTAATGGTGTAACAATGGTTACAAAATGACACAGCCACGTTGTATAATGGTGTAACAATGGTTACAAAATGACACAGCCACGTTGTGTAATGGTGTAACAATGGTTACAAAATGACACAGCCTAGTTGTGTAATGATGTAACAATGGTTGCAAAATGACACAGCCACGTTGTGTAATGGTGTAACAATTGTTGCAAAATGACACAGCCTAGTTGTGTAATGATGTAACAATGGTTGCAAAATGACACAGCCTAGTTGTGTAATGGTGTAACAATGGTTGCAAAATGACACAGCCTAGTTGTGTAATGATGTAACAATGGTTGCAAAATGACACAGCTTAGTTGTGTAATGGTGTAACAATGGTTGCAAAATGACACAGCCTAGTTGTGTAATGATGTAACAATGGTTGCAAAATGACACAGCCTTGCTGTGTAATGATATAACAATGGTTGCAAAATGACACAGCCTAGTTGTGTAATGGTGTAACAATGGTTGCAAAATGACACAGCCTAGTTGTGTAATGATGTAACAATGGTTGCAAAATGACACAGCCTAGTTGTGTAATGATGTAACAATGGTTGCACAATGACACAGCCTAGTTGTGTAATGGTGTAACAATGGTTGCAAAATGACACACCCTAGTTGTGTAATGATGTAACAATGGTTGCAAAATGACACAGCCTAGTTGTGTAATGATGTAACAATGGTTGAAAAATGACACAGCCTTGTTGTGTACTGATGTAACAATGGTTGCAAAATGACACAGCCACATTGTGTAATGGTTTAACAATTGTTGCAAAATGACACAGCCTAGTTGTGTAATGGTGTAACAATGGTTGCAAAATGACACAGCCTAGTTGTGTAATGGTGTAACAATGGTTGCAAAATGACACAGCCTAGTTGTGTAATGATGTAACAATGGTTGCAAAATGACACAGCTTAGTTGTGTAATGATGTAACAATGGTTGCAAAATGACACAGCCTAGTTGTGTAATGGTGTTACAATGGTTGCAAAATGACACAGCCTAGTTGTGTAATGATGTAACAATGGTTGCAAAATGACACAGCCTAGTTGTGTAATGATGTAACAATGGTTGAAAAATGACACATCCTTGTTGTGTAATGATGTAACAATGGTTGCAAAATGACACAGCCTCTTGGCGTAATGGTGTAACAATGGTTACAAAATGACACAGCCTAGTTGTGTAATGGTGTAACAATGGTTGAAAAATGACACAGCCTAGTTGTGTAATGATGTAACAATGGTTGCAAAATGACACAGCCTAGTTGTGTAATGATATAACAATGGTTGCAAAATGACACAGCCTAGTTGTGTAATGGTGTAACAATGGTTGCAAAATGACACAGCCTAGTTGTGTAATGATGTAACAATGGTTGCAAAATGACACAGCCTAGTTGTGTAATGGTGTTACAATGGTTGCAAAATGACACAGCCTAGTTGTGTAATGATGTAACAATGGTTGCAAAATGACACAGCCTAGTTGTGTAATGATGTAACAATGGTTGAAAAATGACACAGCCTTGTTGTGTAATGATGCAACAATGGTTGCAAAATGACACAGCCTCTTGGCGTAATGGTGTAACAATGGTTACAAAATGACTCAGCCTAGTTGTGTAATGGTGTAACAATGGTTGAAAAATGACACAGCCTAGTTGTGTAATGATGTAACAATGGTTGCAAAATGACACAGCCTAGTTGTGTAATGATGTAACAATGGTTGAAAAATGACACAGCCTAGTTGTGTAATGATGTAACAATGGTTGAAAAATGACACAGCCTAGTTGTGTAATGATGTAACAATGGTTGCAAAATGACACAGCCTAGTTGTGTAATGATGTAACAATGGTTGCAAAATGACACAGCCTAGTTGTGTAATGGTGTAACAATGGTTGCAAAATGACACAGCCTAGTTGTGTAATGATGTAACAATGGTTGCAAAATGACACAGCCTAGTTGTGTAATCATGTAACAATGGTTGCAAAATGACACAGCCTAGTTGTGTAATGGTGTAACAATGGTTGCAAAATGAAACAGCCTAGTTGTGTAATGATGTAACAATGGTTGCAAAATGACACAGCCTAGTTGTGTAATGATGTAACAATGGTTGAAAAATGACACAGCCTTGTTGTGTACTGATGTAACAATGGTTGCAAAATGACACAGCCTAGTTGTGTAATGGTGTAACAATGGTTGCAAAATGACACAGCCTAGTTGTGTAATGATGTAACAATGGTTGCAAAATGACACAGCATAGTTGTGTAATGGTGTAACAATGGTTGCAAAATGACACAGCCTAGTTGTGTAATGATGTAACAATGGTTGCAAAATGACACAGCCTAGTTGTGTAATGATGTAACAAAGGTTGGAAAATGACACAGCCTTGTTGTGTAATGATGTAACAATGGTTGCAAAATGACACAGCCTAGTTGTGTAATGATGTAACAAAGGTTGAAAAATGACACAGCCTAGTTGTGTAATGATGTAACAATGGTTGAAAAATGACACAGCCTTGTTGTGTAATGATGTAACAATGGTTGCAAAATGGCACAGCCTAGTTGTGTAATGGTGTAACAATGGTTACAAAATGACACATCCTTGTTGTGTAATGATGTAACAATGGTTGCAAAATGACACAGCCTCTTGGCGTAATGGTGTAACAATGGTTACAAAATGACACAGCCTAGTTGTGTAATGGTGTAACAATGGTTGAAAAATGACACAGCCTAGTTGTGTAATGATGTAACAATGGTTGCAAAATGACACAGCCTAGTTGTGTAATGATATAACAATGGTTGCAAAATGACACAGCCTAGTTGTGTAATGGTGTAACAATGGTTGCAAAATGACACAGCCTAGTTGTGTAATGATGTAACAATGGTTGCAAAATGACACAGCCTAGTTGTGTAATGGTGTTACAATGGTTGCAAAATGACACAGCCTAGTTGTGTAATGATGTAACAATGGTTGCAAAATGACACAGCCTAGTTGTGTAATGATGTAACAATGGTTGAAAAATGACACAGCCTTGTTGTGTAATGATGCAACAATGGTTGCAAAATGACACAGCCTCTTGGCGTAATGGTGTAACAATGGTTACAAAATGACTCAGCCTAGTTGTGTAATGGTGTAACAATGGTTGAAAAATGACACAGCCTAGTTGTGTAATGATGTAACAATGGTTGCAAAATGACACAGCCTAGTTGTGTAATGATGTAACAATGGTTGAAAAATGACACAGCCTAGTTGTGTAATGATGTAACAATGGTTGAAAAATGACACAGCCTTGTTGTGTAATGATGTAACAATGGTTGCAAAATGACACAGCCTAGTTGTGTAATGGTGTAACAATGGTTACAAAATGACACATCCTTGTTGTGTAATGATGCAACAATGGTTGCAAAATGACACAGCCTCTTGGCGTAATGGTGTAACAATGGTTACAAAATGACACAGCCTAGTTGTGTAATGGTGTAACAATGGTTGAAAAATGACACAGCCTAGTTGTGTAATGATGTAACAATGGTTGCAAAATGACACAGCCTAGTTGTGTAATGATGTAACAATGGTTGCAAAATGGCACAGCCTAGTTGTGTAATGGTGTAACAATGGTTGCAAAATGACACAGCCTAGTTGTGTAATGATGTAACAGTGGTTGCAAAATGACACAGCCTAGTTGTGTAATGATGTAACAATGGTTGCAAAATGACACAGCCTAGTTGTGTAATGGTGTAACAATGGTTGCAAAATGACACAGCCTAGTTGTGTAATGATGTAACAATGGTTGAAAAATGACACAGCCTTGTTGTGTAATGATGTAACAATGGTTGCAAAATGACACAGCCTAGTTGTGTAATGGTGTAACAATGGTTGCAAAATGACACATCCTTGTTGTGTAATGATGTAACAATGGTTGCAAAATGACACAGCCTCTTGGCGTAATGGTGTAACAATGGTTACAAAATGACACAGCCTAGTTGTGTAATGGTGTAACAATGGTTGAAAAATGACACAGCCTAGTTGTGTAATGATGTAACAATGGTTGCAAAATGACACAGCCTAGTTGTGTAATGATGTAACAATGGTTGCAAAATGACACAGCCTAGTTGTGTAATGGTGTAACAATGGTTGCAAAATGACACAGCCTAGTTGTGTAATGATGTAACAATGGTTGCAAAATGACACAGCCTAGTTGTGTAATCATGTAACAATGGTTGCAAAATGACACAGCCTAGTTGTGTAATGGTGTAACAATGGTTGCAAAATGAAACAGCCTAGTTGTGTAATGATGTAACAATGGTTGCAAAATGACACAGCCTAGTTGTGTAATGATGTAACAATGGTTGAAAAATGACACAGCCTTGTTGTGTACTGATGTAACAATGGTTGCAAAATGACACAGCCTAGTTGTGTAATGGTGTAACAATGGTTGCAAAATGACACAGCCTAGTTGTGTAATGATGTAACAATGGTTGCAAAATGACACAGCATAGTTGTGTAATGGTGTAACAATGGTTGCAAAATGACACAGCCTAGTTGTGTAATGATGTAACAATGGTTGCAAAATGACACAGCCTAGTTGTGTAATGATGTAACAAAGGTTGGAAAATGACACAGCCTTGTTGTGTAATGATGTAACAATGGTTGCAAAATGACACAGCCTAGTTGTGTAATGATGTAACAAAGGTTGAAAAATGACACAGCCTAGTTGTGTAATGATGTAACAATGGTTGAAAAATGACACAGCCTTGTTGTGTAATGATGTAACAATGGTTGCAAAATGGCACAGCCTAGTTGTGTAATGGTGTAACAATGGTTACAAAATGACACATCCTTGTTGTGTAATGATGTAACAATGGTTGCAAAATGACACAGCCTCTTGGCGTAATGGTGTAACAATGGTTACAAAATGACACAGCCTAGTTGTGTAATGGTGTAACAATGGTTGAAAAATGACACAGCCTAGTTGTGTAATGATGTAACAATGGTTGCAAAATGACACAGCCTAGTTGTGTAATGATATAACAATGGTTGCAAAATGACACAGCCTAGTTGTGTAATGGTGTAACAATGGTTGCAAAATGACACAGCCTAGTTGTGTAATGATGTAACAATGGTTGCAAAATGACACAGCCTAGTTGTGTAATGGTGTTACAATGGTTGCAAAATGACACAGCCTAGTTGTGTAATGATATAACAATGGTTGCAAAATGACACAGCCTAGTTGTGTAATGGTGTAACAATGGTTGCAAAATGACACAGCCTAGTTGTGTAATGATGTAACAATGGTTGCACAATGACACAGCCTAGTTGTGTAATGGTGTTACAATGGTTGCAAAATGACACAGCCTAGTTGTGTAATGATGTAACAATGGTTGCAAAATGACACAGCCTAGTTGTGTAATGATGTAACAATGGTTGAAAAATGACACAGCCTTGTTGTGTACTGATGTAACAATGGTTGCAAAATGACACAGCCACGTTGTGTAATGGTGTAACAATTGTTGCAAAATGACACAGCCTAGTTGTGTAATGGTGTAACAATGGTTGCAAAATGACACAGACTAGTTGTGTAATGGTGTAACAATGGTTGCAAAATGACACAGCCTAGTTGTGTAATGATGTAACAATGGTTGCAAAATGACACAGCTTAGTTGTGTAATGGTGTAACAATGGTTGCAAAATGACACAGCCTAGTTGTGTAATGATGTAACAATGGTTGCAAAATGACACAGCCTAGTTGTGTAATGATGTAACAAAGGTTGGAAAATGACACAGCCTTGTTGTGTAATGATGTAACAATGGTTGCAAAATGACACAGCCTACTTGTGTAATGATGTAACAATGGTTGAAAAATGACACAGCCTAGTTGTGTAATGATGTAACAATGGTTGAAAAATGACACAGCCTTGTTGTGTAATGATGTAACAATGGTTGCAAAATGACACAGCCTAGTTGTGTAATGGTGTAACAATGGTTACAAAATGACACATCCTTGTTGTGTAATGATGCAACAATGGTTGCAAAATGACACAGCCTCTTGGCGTAATGGTGTAACAATGGTTACAAAATGACACAGCCTAGTTGTGTAATGGTGTAACAATGGTTGAAAAATGACACAGCCTAGTTGTGTAATGATGTAACAATGGTTGCAAAATGACACAGCCTAGTTGTGTAATGATGTAACAATGGTTGAAAAATGACACAGCCTAGTTGTGTAATGATGTAACAATGGTTGAAAAATGACACAGCCTTGTTGTGTAATGATGTAACAATGGTTGCAAAATGACACAGCCTAGTTGTGTAATGGTGTAACAATGGTTACAAAATGACACATCCTTGTTGTGTAATGATGCAACAATGGTTGCAAAATGACACAGCCTCTTGGCGTAATGGTGTAACAATGGTTACAAAATGACACAGCCTAGTTGTGTAATGGTGTAGCAATGGTTGAAAAATGACACAGCCTAGTTGTGTAATGATGTAACAATGGTTGCAAAATGACACAGCCTAGTTGTGTAATGATGTAACAATCGTTGCAAAATGACACAGCCTAGTTGTGTAATGGTGTAACAATGGTTGCAAAATGACACAGCCTAGTTGTGTAATGATGTAACAGTGGTTGCAAAATGACACAGCCTAGTTGTGTAATGATGTAACAATGGTTGCAAAATGACACAGCCTAGTTGTGTAATGGTGTAACAATGGTTGCAAAATGACACAGCCTAGTTGTGTAATGATGTAACAATGGTTGAAAAATGACACAGCCTTGTTGTGTAATGATGTAACAATGGTTGCAAAATGACACAGCCTAGTTGTGTAATGGTGTAACAATGGTTGCAAAATGACACATCCTTGTTGTGTAATGATGTAACAATGGTTGCAAAATGACACAGCCTCTTGGCGTAATGGTGTAACAATGGTTACAAAATGACACAGCCTAGTTGTGTAATGGTGTAACAATGGTTGCAAAATGACACAGCCTAGTTGTGTAATGATGTAACAATGGTTGCAAAATGACACAGCCTAGTTGTGTAATGATGTAACAATGGTTGCAAAATGACACAGCCTAGTTGTGTAATGGTGTAACAATGGTTGCAAAATGACACAGCCTAGTTGTGTAATGATGTAACAATGGTTGCAAAATGACACAGCCTAGTTGTGTAATGATGTAACAATGGTTGCAAAATGACACAGCCTAGTTGTGTAATGGTGTAACAATGGTTGCAAAATGAAACAGCCTAGTTGTGTAATGATGTAACAATGGTTGCAAAATGACACAGCCTAGTTGTGTAATGATGTAACAATGGTTGAAAAATGACACAGCCTTGTTGTGTACTGATGTAACAATGGTTGCAAAATGACACAGCCTAGTTGTGTAATGGTGTAACAATGTTTGCAAAATGACACAGCCTAGTTGTGTATTGGTGTAACAATGGTTGCAAAATGACACAGCCTAGTTGTGTAATGATGTAACAATGGTTGCAAAATGACACAGCCTAGTTGTGTAATGATGTAACAAAGGTTGGAAAATGACACAGCCTTGTTGTGTAATGATGTAACAATGGTTGCAAAATGACACAGCCTACTTGTGTAATGATGTAACAATGGTTGAAAAATGACACAGCCTAGTTGTGTAATGATGTAACAATGGTTGAAAAATGACACAGCCTTGTTGTGTAATGATGTAACAATGGTTGCAAAATGACACAGCCTAGTTGTGTAATGGTGTAACAATGGTTACAAAATGACACATCCTTGTTGTGTAATGATGTAACAATGGTTGCAAAATGACACAGCCTCTTGGCGTAATGGTGTAACAATGGTTACAAAATGACACAGCCTAGTTGTGTAATGGTGTAACAATGGTTGAGAAATGACACAGCCTAGTTGTGTAATGATGTAACAATGGTTGCAAAATGACACAGCCTAGTTGTGTAATGATGTAACAATGGTTGCAAAATGACACAGCCCAGTTGTGTAATGGTGTAACAATGGTTGCAAAATGACACAGCCTAGTTGTGTAATGATGTAACAATGGTTGCAAAATGACACAGCCTAGTTGTGTAATGATGTAACAATGGTTGCACAATGACACAGCCTAGTTGTGTAATGGTGTAACAATGGTTGCAAAATGACACAGCCTAGTTGTGTAATGATGTAACAATGGTTGCACAATGACACAGCCTAGTTGTGTAATGATGTAACAATGGTTGCAAAATGACACAGCCTCTTGGCGTAATGGTGTAACAATGGTTACAAAATGACACAGCCACGTTGTATAATGATGTAACAATGGTTGCAAAATGACACAGCCTAGTTGTGTACTGATGTAACAATGGTTGCAAAATGACACAGCCTAGTTGTGTAATGGTGTAACAATGGTTGCAAAATGACACAGCCTAGTTGTGTATTGGTGTAACAATGGTTGCAAAATGACACAGCCTAGTTGTGTAATGATGTAACAATGGTTGCAAAATGACACAGCCTAGTTGTGTAATGATGTAACAAAGGTTGGAAAATGACACAGCCTTGTTGTGTAATGATGTAACAATGGTTGCAAAATGACACAGCCTACTTGTGTAATGATGTAACAATGGTTGAAAAATGACACAGCCTAGTTGTGTAATGATGTAACAATGGTTGAAAAATGACACAGCCTTGTTGTGTAACGATGTAACAATGGTTGCAAAATGACACAGCCTAGTTGTGTAATGGTGTAACAATGGTTACAAAATGACACATCCTTGTTGTGTAATGATGTAACAATGGTTGCAAAATGACACAGCCTCTTGGCGTAATGGTGTAACAATGGTTACAAAATGACACAGCCTAGTTGTGTAATGGTGTAACAATGGTTGAAAAATGACACAGCCTAGTTGTGTAATGATGTAACAATGGTTGCAAAATGACACAGCCTAGTTATGTAATGATGTAACAATGGTTGCAAAATGACACAGCCTAGTTGTGTAATGGTGTAACAATGGTTGCAAAATGACACAGCCTAGTTGTGTAATGATGTAACAATGGTTGCAAAATGACACAGCCTAGTTGTGTAATGATGTAACAATGGTTGCACAATGACACAGCCTAGTTGTGTAATGGTGTAACAATGGTTGCAAAATGACACAGCCTAGTTGTGTAATGATGTAACAATGGTTGCAAAATGACACAGCCTAGTTGTGTAATGATGTAACAATAGTTGAAAAATGACACAGCCTTGTTGTGTACTGATGTAACAATGGTTGCAAAATGACACAGCCTCTTGGCGTAATGGTGTAACAATGGTTGCAAAATGACACACCCAAGTTGTTTAATGGTGTAACAATGGTTACAAAATGACACAGCCACGTTGTATAATGATGTAACAATGGTTGCAAAATGACACAGCCTAGTTGTGTAATGATGTAACAATGGTCGAAAAATGACACAGCCTTGTTGTGTACTGATGTAACAATGGTTGCAAAATGACACAGCCTCTTGGCGTAATGGTGTAACAATGGTTGCAAAATGACACACCCAAGTTGTTTAATGGTGTAACAATGGTTACAAAATGACACAGCCACGTTGTATAATGATGTAACAATGGTTGCAAAATGGCACAGCCTAGTTGTGTAATGGTGTAACAATGGTTGCAAAATGACACAGCCTAGTTGTGTAATGATGTAACAATGGTTGAAAAATTGACACAGCCTTGTTGTGTAATGATGTAACAATGGTTGCAAAATGACACAGCCTAGTTGTGTAATTGTGTAACAATGGTTGCAAAATGACACAGCCTAGTTGTGTAATGATGTAACAATGGTTGCAAAATGACACAGCCTAGTTGTGTAATGATGTAACAATGGTTGCAAAATGGCACAGCCTAGTTGTGTAATGATGTAACAATGGTTGCAAAATGACACAGCCTAGTTGTGTAATGATGTAACAATGGTTGCAAAATGACACAGCCTCTTGGCGTAATGGTGTAACAATGGTTACAAAATGACACAGCCTAGTTGTGTAATGGTGTAACAATGGTTGCAAAATGACACAGCCTAGTTGTGTAATGATGTAACAATGGTTGCAAAATGACACAGCCTAGTTGTGTAATGATGTAACAATGGTTGCAAAATGACACAGCCTAGTTGTGTAATGGTGTAACAATGGTTGCAAAATGACACAGCCTAGTTGTGTAATGATGTAACAATGGTTGCAAAATGACACAGCCTAGTTGTGTAATGATGTAACAATGGTTGCAAAATGACACAGCCTAGTTGTGTAATGGTGTAACAATGGTTGCAAAATGAAACAGCCTAGTTGTGTAATGATGTAACAATGGTTGCAAAATGACACAGCCTAGTTGTGTAATGATGTAACAATGGTTGAAAAATGACACAGCCTTGTTGTGTACTGATGTAACAATGGTTGCAAAATGACACAGCCTAGTTGTGTAATGGTGTAACAATGTTTGCAAAATGACACAGCCTAGTTGTGTATTGGTGTAACAATGGTTGCAAAATGACACAGCCTAGTTGTGTAATGATGTAACAATGGTTGCAAAATGACACAGCCTAGTTGTGTAATGATGTAACAAAGGTTGGAAAATGACACAGCCTTGTTGTGTAATGATGTAACAATGGTTGCAAAATGACACAGCCTACTTGTGTAATGATGTAACAATGGTTGAAAAATGACACAGCCTAGTTGTGTAATGATGTAACAATGGTTGAAAAATGACACAGCCTTGTTGTGTAATGATGTAACAATGGTTGCAAAATGACACAGCCTAGTTGTGTAATGGTGTAACAATGGTTACAAAATGACACATCCTTGTTGTGTAATGATGTAACAATGGTTGCAAAATGACACAGCCTCTTGGCGTAATGGTGTAACAATGGTTACAAAATGACACAGCCTAGTTGTGTAATGGTGTAACAATGGTTGAGAAATGACACAGCCTAGTTGTGTAATGATGTAACAATGGTTGAAAAATGACACAGCCTTGTTGTGTACTGATGTAACAATGGTTGCAAAATGACACAGCCTCTTGGCGTAATGGTGTAACAATGGTTGCAAAATGACACACCCAAGTTGTTTAATGGTGTAACAATGGTTACAAAATGACACAGCCACGTTGTATAATGATGTAACAATGGTTGCAAAATGGCACAGCCTAGTTGTGTAATGGTGTAACAATGGTTGCAAAATGACACAGCCTAGTTGTGTAATGATGTAACAATGGTTGAAAAATGACACAGCCTTGTTGTGTAATGATGTAACAATGGTTGCAAAATGACACAGCCTAGTTGTGTAATGGTGTAACAATGGTTGCAAAATGACACATCCTTGTTGTGTAATGATGTAACAATGGTTGCAAAATGACACAGCCTCTTGGCGTAATGGTGTAACAATGGTTACAAAATGACACAGCCTAGTTGTGTAATGGTGTAACAATGGTTGAAAAATGACACAGCCTAGTTGTGTAATGATGTAACAATGGTTGCAAAATGACACAGCCTAGTTGTGTAATGATGTAACAATGGTTGCAAAATGACACAGCCTAGTTGTGTAATGGTGTAACAATGGTTGCAAAATGACACAGCCTAGTTGTGTAATGATGTAACAATGGTTGCAAAATGACACAGCCTAGTTGTGTAATGATGTAACAATGGTTGCAAAATGACACAGCCTAGTTGTGTAATGGTGTAACAATGGTTGCAAAATGACACAGCCTAGTTGTGTAATGATGTAACAATGGTTGCAAAATGACACATCCTAGTTGTGTAATGATGTAACAATGGTTGAAAAATGACAAAGCCTTGTTGTGTACTGATGTAACAATGGTTGCAAAATGACACAGCCTAGTTGTGTAATGGTGTAACAATGGTTGCAAAATGACACAGCCTAGTTGTGTAATGATGTAACAATGGTTGCAAAATGACACAGCCTAGTTGTGTAATGATGTAACAAAGGTTGGAAAATGACACAGCCTTGCTGTGTAATGATGTAACAGAGGTTGCAAAATGACACAGCCTAGTTGTGTAATGATGTAACAAAGGTTGAAAAATGACACAGCTTACTTGTGTAATGATGTAACAATGGTTGAAAAATGACACAGCCTAGTTGTGTAATGGTGTAACAATGGTTGAAAAATGACACAGCCTAGTTGTGTAATGATGTAACAATGGTTGCAAAATGACACAGCCTAGTTGTGTAATGATATAACAATGGTTGCAAAATGACACAGCCTAGTTGTGTAATGGTGTAACAATGGTTGCAAAATGACACAGCCTAGTTGTGTAATGATGTAACAATGGTTGCAAAATGACACAGCCTAGTTGTGTAATGATGTAACAATGGTTGCACAATGACACAGCCTAGTTGTGTAATGGTGTAACAATGGTTGCAAAATGACACACCCTAGTTGTGTAATGATGTAACAATGGTTGCAAAATGACACAGCCTAGTTGTGTAATGATGTAACAATGGTTGAAAAATGACACAGCCTTGTTGTGTACTGATGTAACAATGGTTGCAAAATGACACAGCCACGTTGTGTAATGGTTTAACAATTGTTGCAAAATGACACAGCCTAGTTGTGTAATGATGTAACAATGGTTGCAAAATGACACAGCCTAGTTGTGTAATGGTGTAACAATGGTTGCAAAATGACACAGCCTAGTTGTGTAATGATGTAACAATGGTTGCAAAATGACACAGCTTAGTTGTGTAATGGTGTAACAATGGTTGCAAAATGACACAGCCTAGTTGTGTAATGATGTAACAATGGTTGCAAAATGACACAGCCTAGTTGTGTAATGATGTAACAAAGGTTGGAAAATGACACAGCCTTGTTGTGCAATGATGTAACAATGGTTGCTAAATTACACAGCCTACTTGTGTAATGATGTAACAATGGTTGAAAAATGACACAGCCTAGTTGTGTAATGATGTAACAATGGTTGAAAAATGACACAGCCTTGTTGTGTAATGATGTAACAATGGTTGCAAAATGACACAGCCTAGTTGTGTAATGGTGTAACAATGGTTACAAAATGACACATCCTTGTTGTGTAATGATGCAACAATGGTTGCAAAATGACACAGCCTCTTGGCGTAATGGTGTAACAATGGTTACAAAATGACTCAGCCTAGTTGTGTAATGGTGTAACAATGGTTGAAAAATGACACAGCCTAGTTGTGTAATGATGTAACAATGGTTGAAAAATGACACAGCCTTGTTGTGTAATGATGTAACAATGGTTGCAAAATGACACAGCCTAGTTGTGTAATGGTGTAACAATGGTTACAAAATGACACATCCTTGTTGTGTAATGATGCAACAATGGTTGCAAAATGACACAGCCTCTTGGCGTAATGGTGTAACAATGGTTACAAAATGACACAGCCTAGTTGTGTAATGGTGTAACAATGGTTGAAAAATGACACAGCCTAGTTGTGTAATGATGTAACAATGGTTGCAAAATGACACAGCCTAGTTGTGTAATGATGTAACAATGGTTGCAAAATGGCACAGCCTAGTTGTGTAATGGTGTAACAATGGTTGCAAAATGACACAACCTAGTTGTGTAATGATGTAACAGTGGTTGCAAAATGACACAGCCTAGTTGTGTAATGATGTAACAATGGTTGCAAAATGACACAGCCTAGTTGTGTAATGGTGTAACAATGGTTGCAAAATGACACAGCCTAGTTGTGTAATGATGTAACAATGGATGCAAAATGACACAGTCTACTTGTGTAATGATGTAACAATGGTTGAAAAATGACACAGCCTAGTTGTGTAATGATGTAACAATGGTTGAAAAATGACACAGCCTTGTTGTGTAATGATGTAAGAATGGTTGCAAAATGACACAGCCTAGTTGTGTAATGGTGTAACAATGGTTACAAAATGACACATCCTTGTTGTGTAATGATGTAACAATGGTTGTAAAATGACACAGCCTCTTGGCGTAATGGTGTAACAATGGTTACAAAATGACACAGCCTAGTTGTGTAATGGTGTAACAATGGTTGAAAAATGACACAGCCTAGTTGTGTAATGATGTAACAATGGTTGCAAAATGACACAGCCTAGTTGTGTAATGATGTAACAATGGTTGCAAAATGACACAGCCTAGTTGTGTAATGATGTAACAATGGTTGAAAAATGACACAGCCTAGTTGTGTAATGGTGTAACAATGGTTACAAAATGACACAGCCACGTTGTATAATGGTGTAACAATGGTTACAAAATGACACAGCCACGTTGTGTAATGGTGTAACAATGGTTACAAAATGACACAGCCTAGTTGTGTAATGATGTAACAATGGTTGCAAAATGACACAGCCACGTTGTGTAATGGTGTAACAATTGTTGCAAAATGACACAGCCTAGTTGTGTAATGATGTAACAATGGTTGCAAAATGACACAGCCTAGTTGTGTAATGGTGTAACAATGGTTGCAAAATGACACAGCCTAGTTGTGTAATGATGTAACAATGGTTGCAAAATGACACAGCTTAGTTGTGTAATGGTGTAACAATGGTTGCAAAATGACACAGCCTAGTTGTGTAATGATGTAACAATGGTTGCAAAATGACACAGCCTAGTTGTGAAATGATGTAACAAAGGTTGGAAAATGACACAGCCTTGCTGTGTAATGATGTAACAATGGTTGCAAAATGACACAGCCTAGTTGTGTAATGATGTAACAAAGGTTGAAAAATGACACAGCCTAGTTGTGTAATGATGTAACAATGGTTGAAAAATGACACAGCCTTGTTGTGTAATGATGTAACAATGGTTGCAAAATGACACAGCCTAGTTGTGTAATGGTGTAACAATGGTTACAAAATGACACATCCTTGTTGTGTAATGATGTAACAATGGTTGCAAAATGACACAGCCTCTTGGCGTAATGGTGTAACAATGGTTACAAAATGACACAGCCTAGTTGTGTAATGGTGTAACAATGGTTGAAAAATGACACAGCCTAGTTGTGTAATGATGTAACAATGGTTGCAAAATGACACAGCCTAGTTGTGTAATGATATAACAATGGTTGCAAAATGACACAGCCTAGTTGTGTAATGGTGTAACAATGGTTGCAAAATGACACAGCCTAGTTGTGTAATGATGTAACAATGGTTGCAAAATGACACAGCCTAGTTGTGTAATGATGTAACAATGGTTGCACAATGACACAGCCTAGTTGTGTAATGGTGTAACAATGGTTGCAAAATGACACACCCTAGTTGTGTAATGATGTAACAATGGTTGCAAAATGACACAGCCTAGTTGTGTAATGATGTAACAATGGTTGAAAAATGACACAGCCTTGTTGTGTACTGATGTAACAATGGTTGCAAAATGACACAGCCACGTTGTGTAATGGTTTAACAATTGTTGCAAAATGACACAGCCTAGTTGTGTAATGATGTAACAATGGTTGCAAAATGACACAGCCTAGTTGTGTAATGGTGTAACAATGGTTGCAAAATGACACAGCCTAGTTGTGTAATGATGTAACAATGGTTGCAAAATGACACAGCTTAGTTGTGTAATGGTGTAACAATGGTTGCAAAATGACACAGCCTAGTTGTGTAATGATGTAACAATGGTTGCAAAATGACACAGCCTAGTTGTGTAATGATGTAACAAAGGTTGGAAAATGACACAGCCTTGTTGTGCAATGATGTAACAATGGTTGCTAAATTACACAGCCTACTTGTGTAATGATGTAACAATGGTTGAAAAATGACACAGCCTAGTTGTGTAATGATGTAACAATGGTTGAAAAATGACACAGCCTTGTTGTGTAATGATGTAACAATGGTTGCAAAATGACACAGCCTAGTTGTGTAATGGTGTAACAATGGTTACAAAATGACACATCCTTGTTGTGTAATGATGCAACAATGGTTGCAAAATGACACAGCCTCTTGGCGTAATGGTGTAACAATGGTTACAAAATGACTCAGCCTAGTTGTGTAATGGTGTAACAATGGTTGAAAAATGACACAGCCTAGTTGTGTAATGATGTAACAATGGTTGCAAAATGACACAGCCTAGTTGTGTAATGATGTAACAATGGTTGAAAAATGACACAGCCTAGTTGTGTAATGATGTAACAATGGTTGAAAAATGACACAGCCTTGTTGTGTAATGATGTAACAATGGTTGCAAAATGACACAGCCTAGTTGTGTAATGGTGTAACAATGGTTACAAAATGACACATCCTTGTTGTGTAATGATGCAACAATGGTTGCAAAATGACACAGCCTCTTGGCGTAATGGTGTAACAATGGTTACAAAATGACACAGCCTAGTTGTGTAATGGTGTAACAATGGTTGAAAAATGACACAGCCTAGTTGTGTAATGATGTAACAATGGTTGCAAAATGACACAGCCTAGTTGTGTAATGATGTAACAATGGTTGCAAAATGGCACAGCCTAGTTGTGTAATGGTGTAACAATGGTTGCAAAATGACACAACCTAGTTGTGTAATGATGTAACAGTGGTTGCAAAATGACACAGCCTAGTTGTGTAATGATGTAACAATGGTTGCAAAATGACACAGCCTAGTTGTGTAATGGTGTAACAATGGTTGCAAAATGACACAGCCTAGTTGTGTAATGATGTAACAATGGTTGAAAAATGACACAGCCTTGTTGTGTAATGATGTAACAATGGTTGCAAAATGACACAGCCTAGTTGTGTAATGGTGTAACAATGGTTGCAAAATGACACATCCTTGTTGTGTAATGATGTAACAATGGTTGCAAAATGACACAGCCTCTTGGCGTAATGGTGTAACAATGGTTACAAAATGACACAGCCTAGTTGTGTAATGGTGTAACAATGGTTGAAAAATGACACAGCCTAGTTGTGTAATGATGTAACAATGGTTGCAAAATGACACAGCCTAGTTGTGTAATGATGTAACAATGGTTGCAAAATGGCACAGCCTAGTTGTGTAATGGTGTAACAATGGTTGCAAAATGACACAACCTAGTTGTGTAATGATGTAACAGTGGTTGCAAAATGACACAGCCTAGTTGTGTAATGATGTAACAATGGTTGCAAAATGACACAGCCTAGTTGTGTAATGGTGTAACAATGGTTGCAAAATGACACAGCCTAGTTGTGTAATGATGTAACAATGGTTGCAAAATGACACAGCTTAGTTGTGTAATGGTGTAACAATGGTTGCAAAATGACACAGCCTAGTTGTGTAATGATGTAACAATGGTTGCAAAATGACACAGCCTAGTTGTGTAATGATGTAACAAAGGTTGGAAAATGACACAGCCTTGTTGTGCAATGATGTAACAATGGTTGCTAAATTACACAGCCTACTTGTGTAATGATGTAACAATGGTTGAAAAATGACACAGCCTAGTTGTGTAATGATGTAACAATGGTTGAAAAATGACACAGCCTTGTTGTGTAATGATGTAACAATGGTTGCAAAATGACACAGCCTAGTTGTGTAATGGTGTAACAATGGTTACAAAATGACACATCCTTGTTGTGTAATGATGCAACAATGGTTGCAAAATGACACAGCCTCTTGGCGTAATGGTGTAACAATGGTTACAAAATGACTCAGCCTAGTTGTGTAATGGTGTAACAATGGTTGAAAAATGACACAGCCTAGTTGTGTAATGATGTAACAATGGTTGCAAAATGACACAGCCTAGTTGTGTAATGATGTAACAATGGTTGAAAAATGACACAGCCTAGTTGTGTAATGATGTAACAATGGTTGAAAAATGACACAGCCTTGTTGTGTAATGATGTAACAATGGTTGCAAAATGACACAGCCTAGTTGTGTAATGGTGTAACAATGGTTACAAAATGACACATCCTTGTTGTGTAATGATGCAACAATGGTTGCAAAATGACACAGCCTCTTGGCGTAATGGTGTAACAATGGTTACAAAATGACACAGCCTAGTTGTGTAATGGTGTAACAATGGTTGAAAAATGACACCGCCTAGTTGTGTAATGATGTAACAATGGTTGCAAAATGACACAGCCTAGTTGTGTAATGATGTAACAATGGTTGCAAAATGGCACAGCCTAGTTGTGTAATGGTGTAACAATGGTTGCAAAATGACACAACCTAGTTGTGTAATGATGTAACAGTGGTTGCAAAATGACACAGCCTAGTTGTGTAATGATGTAACAATGGTTGCAAAATGACACAGCCTAGTTGTGTAATGGTGTAACAATGGTTGCAAAATGACACAGCCTAGTTGTGTAATGATGTAACAATGGTTGAAAAATGACACAGCCTTGTTGTGTAATGATGTAACAATGGTTGCAAAATGACACAGCCTAGTTGTGTAATGGTGTAACAATGGTTGCAAAATGACACATCCTTGTTGTGTAATGATGTAACAATGGTTGCAAAATGACACAGCCTCTTGGCGTAATGGTGTAACAATGGTTACAAAATGACACAGCCTAGTTGTGTAATGGTGTAACAATGGTTGAAAAATGACACAGCCTAGTTGTGTAATGATGTAACAATGGTTGCAAAATGACACAGCCTAGTTGTGTAATGATGTAACAATGGTTGCAAAATGACACAGCCTAGTTGTGTAATGGTGTAACAATGGTTGCAAAATGACACAGCCTAGTTGTGTAATGATGTAACAATGGTTGCAAAATGACACAGCCTAGTTGTGTAATCATGTAACAATGGTTGCAAAATGACACAGCCTAGTTGTGTAATGGTGTAACAATGGTTGCAAAATGAAACAGCCTAGTTGTGTAATGATGTAACAATGGTTGCAAAATGACACAGCCTAGTTGTGTAATGATGTAACAATGGTTGAAAAATGACACAGCCTTGTTGTGTACTGATGTAACAATGGTTGCAAAATGACACAGCCTAGTTGTGTAATGGTGTAACAATGGTTGCAAAATGACACAGCCTAGTTGTGTAATGATGTAACAATGGTTGCAAAATGACACAGCTTAGTTGTGTAATGGTGTAACAATGGTTGCAAAATGACACAGCCTAGTTGTGTAATGATGTAACAATGGTTGCAAAATGACACAGCCTAGTTGTGTAATGATGTAACAAAGGTTGGAAAATGACACAGCCTTGTTGTGTAATGATGTAACAATGGTTGCAAAATGACACAGCCTAGTTGTGTAATGATGTAACAAAGGTTGAAAAATGACACAGCCTAGTTGTGTAATGATGTAACAATGGTTGAAAAATGACACAGCCTTGTTGTGTAATGATGTAACAATGGTTGCAAAATGGCACAGCCTAGTTGTGTAATGGTGTAACAATGGTTACAAAATGACACATCCTTGTTGTGTAATGATGTAACAATGGTTGCAAAATGACACAGCCTCTTGGCGTAATGGTGTAACAATGGTTACAAAATGACACAGCCTAGTTGTGTAATGGTGTAACAATGGTTGAAAAATGACACAGCCTAGTTGTGTAATGATGTAACAATGGTTGCAAAATGACACAGCTTAGTTGTGTAATGGTGTAACAATGGTTGCAAAATGACACAGCCTAGTTGTGTAATGATGTAACAATGGTTGCAAAATGACACAGCCTAGTTGTGTAATGATGTAACAAAGGTTGGAAAATGACACAGCCTTGTTGTGCAATGATGTAACAATGGTGGCTAAATTACACAGCCTACTTGTGTAATGATGTAACAATGGTTGAAAAATGACACAGCCTAGTTGTGTAATGATGTAACAATGGTTGAAAAATGACACAGCCTTGTTGTGTAATGATGTAACAATGGTTGCAAAATGACACAGCCTAGTTGTGTAATGGTGTAACAATGGTTACAAAATGACACATCCTTGTTGTGTAATGATGCAACAATGGTTGCAAAATGACACAGCCTCTTGGCGTAATGGTGTAACAATGGTTACAAAATGACTCAGCCTAGTTGTGTAATGGTGTAACAATGGTTGAAAAATGACACAGCCTAGTTGTGTAATGATGTAACAATGGTTGCAAAATGACACAGCCTAGTTGTGTAATGATGTAACAATGGTTGAAAAATGACACAGCCTAGTTGTGTAATGATGTAACAATGGTTGAAAAATGACACAGCCTTGTTGTGTAATGATGTAACAATGGTTGCAAAATGACACAGCCTAGTTGTGTAATGGTGTAACAATGGTTACAAAATGACACATCCTTGTTGTGTAATGATGCAACAATGGTTGCAAAATGACACAGCCTCTTGGCGTAATGGTGTAACAATGGTTACAAAATGACACAGCCTAGTTGTGTAATGGTGTAACAATGGTTGAAAAATGACACAGCCTAGTTGTGTAATGATGTAACAATGGTTGCAAAATGACACAGCCTAGTTGTGTAATGATGTAACAATGGTTGCAAAATGGCACAGCCTAGTTGTGTAATGGTGTAACAATGGTTGCAAAATGACACAGCCTAGTTGTGTAATGATGTAACAGTGGTTGCAAAATGACACAGCCTAGTTGTGTAATGATGTAACAATGGTTGCAAAATGACACAGCCTAGTTGTGTAATGGTGTAACAATGGTTGCAAAATGACACAGCCTAGTTGTGTAATGATGTAACAATGGTTGCAAAATGACACAGTCTACTTGTGTAATGATGTAACAATGGTTGAAAAATGACACAGCCTAGTTGTGTAATGATGTAACAATGGTTGAAAAATGACACAGCCTTGTTGTGTAATGATGTAACAATGGTTGCAAAATGACACAGCCTAGTTGTGTAATGGTGTAACAATGGTTACAAAATGACACATCCTTGTTGTGTAATGATGTAACAATGGTTGCAAAATGACACAGCCTCTTGGCGTAATGGTGTAACAATGGTTACAAAATGACACAGCCTAGTTGTGTAATGGTGTAACAATGGTTGAAAAATGACACAGCCTACTTGTGTAATGATGTAACAATGGTTGCAAAATGACACAGCCTAGTTGTGTAATGATGTAACAATGGTTGCAAAATGACACAGCCTAGTTGTGTAATGATGTAACAATGGTTGAAAAATGACACAGCCTAGTTGTGTAATGGTGTAACAATGGTTACAAAATGACACAGCCACGTTGTATAATGGTGTAACAATGGTTACAAAATGACACAGCCACGTTGTGTAATGGTGTAACAATGGTTACAAAATGACACAGCCTAGTTGTGTAATGATGTAACAATGGTTGCAAAATGACACAGCCACGTTGTGTAATGGTGTAACAATTGTTGCAAAATGACACAGCCTAGTTGTGTAATGATGTAACAATGGTTGCAAAATGACACAGCCTAGTTGTGTAATGGTGTAACAATGGTTGCAAAATGACACAGCCTAGTTGTGTAATGATGTAACAATGGTTGCAAAATGACACAGCTTAGTTGTGTAATGGTGTAACAATGGTTGCAAAATGACACAGCCTAGTTGTGTAATGATGTAACAATGGTTGCAAAATGACACAGCCTTGCTGTGTAATGATATAACAATGGTTGCAAAATGACACAGCCTAGTTGTGTAATGGTGTAACAATGGTTGCAAAATGACACAGCCTAGTTGTGTAATGATGTAACAATGGTTGCAAAATGACACAGCCTAGTTGTGTAATGATGTAACAATGGTTGCACAATGACACAGCCTAGTTGTGTAATGGTGTAACAATGGTTGCAAAATGACACACCCTAGTTGTGTAATGATGTAACAATGGTTGCAAAATGACACAGCCTAGTTGTGTAATGATGTAACAATGGTTGAAAAATGACACAGCCTTGTTGTGTACTGATGTAACAATGGTTGCAAAATGACACAGCCACGTTGTGTAATGGTTTAACAATTGTTGCAAAATGACACAGCCTAGTTGTGTAATGATGTAACAATGGTTGCAAAATGACACAGCCTAGTTGTGTAATGGTGTAACAATGGTTGCAAAATGACACAGCCTAGTTGTGTAATGATGTAACAATGGTTGCAAAATGACACAGCTTAGTTGTGTAATGGTGTAACAATGGTTGCAAAATGACACAGCCTAGTTGTGTAATGATGTAACAATGGTTGCAAAATGACACAGCCTAGTTGTGTAATGATGTAACAAAGGTTGGAAAATGACACAGCCTTGTTGTGCAATGATGTAACAATGGTTGCTAAATTACACAGCCTACTTGTGTAATGATGTAACAATGGTTGAAAAATGACACAGCCTAGTTGTGTAATGATGTAACAATGGTTGAAAAATGACACAGCCTTGTTGTGTAATGATGTAACAATGGTTGCAAAATGACACAGCCTAGTTGTGTAATGGTGTAACAATGGTTACAAAATGACACATCCTTGTTGTGTAATGATGCAACAATGGTTGCAAAATGACACAGCCTCTTGGCGTAATGGTGTAACAATGGTTACAAAATGACTCAGCCTAGTTGTGTAATGGTGTAACAATGGTTGAAAAATGACACAGCCTAGTTGTGTAATGATGTAACAATGGTTGCAAAATGACACAGCCTAGTTGTGTAATGATGTAACAATGGTTGAAAAATGACACAGCCTAGTTGTGTAATGATGTAACAATGGTTGAAAAATGACACAGCCTTGTTGTGTAATGATGTAACAATGGTTGCAAAATGACACAGCCTATTTGTGTAATGGTGTAACAATGGTTACAAAATGACACATCCTTGTTGTGTAATGATGCAACAATGGTTGCAAAATGACACAGCCTCTTGGCGTAATGGTGTAACAATGGTTACAAAATGACACAGCCTAGTTGTGTAATGGTGTAACAATGGTTGAAAAATGACACAGCCTAGTTGTGTAATGATGTAACAATGGTTGCAAAATGACACAGCCTAGTTGTGTAATGATGTAACAATGGTTGCAAAATGGCACAGCCTAGTTGTGTAATGGTGTAACAGTGGTTGCAAAATGACACAGCCTAGTTGTGTAATGATGTAACAGTGGTTGCAAAATGACACAGCCTAGTTGTGTAATGATGTAACAATGGTTGCAAAATGACACAGCCTAGTTGTGTAATGATGTAACAATGGTTGAAAAATGACACAGCCTTGTTGTGTAATGATGTAACAATGGTTGCAAAATGACACAGCCTAGTTGTGTAATGGTGTAACAATGGTTGCAAAATGACACATCCTTGTTGTGTAATGATGTAACAATGGTTGCAAAATGACACAGCCTCTTGGCGTAATGGTGTAACAATGGTTACAAAATGACACAGCCTAGTTGTGTAATGGTGTAACAATGGTTGAAAAATGACACAGCCTAGTTGTGTAATGATGTAACAATGGTTGCAAAATGACACAGCCTAGTTGTGTAATGATGTAACAATGGTTGCAAAATGACACAGCCTAGTTGTGTAATGGTGTAACAATGGTTGCAAAATGACACAGCCTAGTTGTGTAATGATGTAACAATGGTTGCAAAATGACACAGCCTAGTTGTGTAATCATGTAACAATGGTTGCAAAATGACACAGCCTAGTTGTGTAATGGTGTAACAATGGTTGCAAAATGAAACAGCCTAGTTGTGTAATGATGTAACAATGGTTGCAAAATGACACAGCCTAGTTGTGTAATGATGTAACAATGGTTGAAAAATGACACAGCCTTGTTGTGTACTGATGTAACAATGGTTGCAAAATGACACAGCCTAGTTGTGTAATGGTGTAACAATGGTTGCAAAATGACACAGCCTAGTTGTGTAATGATGTAACAATGGTTGCAAAATGACACAGCTTAGTTGTGTAATGGTGTAACAATGGTTGCAAAATGACACAGCCTAGTTGTGTAATGATGTAACAATGGTTGCAAAATGACACAGCCTAGTTGTGTAATGATGTAACAAAGGTTGGAAAATGACACAGCCTTGTTGTGTAATGATGTAACAATGGTTGCAAAATGACACAGCCTAGTTGTGTAATGATGTAACAAAGGTTGAAAAATGACACAGCCTAGTTGTGTAATGATGTAACAATGGTTGAAAAATGACACAGCCTTGTTGTGTAATGATGTAACAATGGTTGCAAAATGGCACAGCCTAGTTGTGTAATGGTGTAACAATGGTTACAAAATGACACATCCTTGTTGTGTAATGATGTAACAATGGTTGCAAAATGACACAGCCTCTTGGCGTAATGGTGTAACAATGGTTACAAAATGACACAGCCTAGTTGTGTAATGGTGTAACAATGGTTGAAAAATGACACAGCCTAGTTGTGTAATGATGTAACAATGGTTGCAAAATGACACAGCCTAGTTGTGTAATGATATAACAATGGTTGCAAAATGACACAGCCTAGTTGTGTAATGGTGTAACAATGGTTGCAAAATGACACAGCCTAGTTGTGTAATGATGTAACAATGGTTGCAAAATGACACAGCCTAGTTGTGTAATGATGTAACAATGGTTGCACAATGACACAGCCTAGTTGTGTAATGGTGTTACAATGGTTGCAAAATGACACAGCCTAGTTGTGTAATGATGTAACAATGGTTGCAAAATGACACAGCCTAGTTGTGTAATGATGTAACAATGGTTGAAAAATGACACAGCCTTGTTGTGTACTGATGTAACAATGGTTGCAAAATGACACAGCCACGTTGTGTAATGGTGTAACAATTGTTGCAAAATGACACAGCCTAGTTGTGTAATGGTGTAACAATGGTTGCAAAATGACACAGCTTAGTTGTGTAATGGTGTAACAATGGTTGCAAAATGACACAGCCTAGTTGTGTAATGATGTAACAATGGTTGCAAAATGACACAGCTTAGTTGTGTAATGGTGTAACAATGGTTGCAAAATGACACAGCCTAGTTGTGTAATGATGTAACAATGGTTGCAAAATGACACAGCCTAGTTGTGTAATGATGTAACAAAGGTTGGAAAATGACACAGCCTTGTTGTGTAATGATGTAACAATGGTTGCAAAATGACACAGCCTACTTGTGTAATGATGTAACAATGGTTGAAAAATGACACAGCCTAGTTGTGTAATGATGTAACAATGGTTGAAAAATGACACAGCCTTGTTGTGTAATGATGTAACAATGGTTGCAAAATGACACAGCCTAGTTGTGTAATGGTGTAACAATGGTTACAAAATGACACATCCTTGTTGTGTAATGATGCAACAATGGTTGCAAAATGACACAGCCTCTTGGCGTAATGGTGTAACAATGGTTACAAAATGACACAGCCTAGTTGTGTAATGGTGTAACAATGGTTGAAAAATGACACAGCCTAGTTGTGTAATGATGTAACAATGGTTGCAAAATGACACAGCCTAGTTGTGTAATGATGTAACAATGGTTGAAAAATGACACAGCCTAGTTGTGTAATGATGTAACAATGGTTGAAAAATGACACAGCCTTGTTGTGTAATGATGTAACAATGGTTGCAAAATGACACAGCCTAGTTGTGTAATGGTGTAACAATGGTTACAAAATGACACATCCTTGTTGTGTAATGATGCAACAATGGTTGCAAAATGACACAGCCTCTTGGCGTAATGGTGTAACAATGGTTACAAAATGACACAGCCTAGTTGTGTAATGGTGTAGCAATGGTTGAAAAATGACACAGCCTAGTTGTGTAATGATGTAACAATGGTTGCACAATGACACAGCCTAGTTGTGTAATGGTGTTACAATGGTTGCAAAATGACACAGCCTAGTTGTGTAATGATGTAACAATGGTTGCAAAATGACACAGCCTAGTTGTGTAATGATGTAACAATGGTTGAAAAATGACACAGCCTTGTTGTGTACTGATGTAACAATGGTTGCAAAATGACACAGCCACGTTGTGTAATGGTGTAACAATTGTTGCAAAATGACACAGCCTAGTTGTGTAATGGTGTAACAATGGTTGCAAAATGACACAGCCTAGTTGTGTAATGGTGTAACAATGGTTGCAAAATGACACAGCCTAGTTGTGTAATGATGTAACAATGGTTGCAAAATGACACAGCTTAGTTGTGTAATGGTGTAACAATGGTTGCAAAATGACACAGCCTAGTTGTGTAATGATGTAACAATGGTTGCAAAATGACACAGCCTAGTTGTGTAATGATGTAACAATGGTTGCACAATGACACAGCCTAGTTGTGTAATGGTGTAACAATGGTTGCAAAATGACACACCCTAGTTGTGTAATGATGTAACAATGGTTGCAAAATGACACAGCCTAGTTGTGTAATGATGTAACAATGGTTGAAAAATGACACAGCCTTGTTGTGTACTGATGTAACAATGGTTGCAAAATGACAAAGCCACGTTGTGTAATGGTTTAACAATTGTTGCAAAATGACACAGCCTAGTTGTGTAATGATGTAACAATGGTTGCAAAATGACACAGCCTAGTTGTGTAATGGTGTAACAATGGTTGCAAAATGACACAGCCTAGTTGTGTAATGATGTAACAATGGTTGCAAAATGACACAGCTTAGTTGTGTAATGGTGTAACAATGGTTGCAAAATGACACAGCCTAGTTGTGTAATGATGTAACAATGGTTGCAAAATGACACAGCCTAGTTGTGTAATGATGTAACAAAGGTTGGAAAATGACACAGCCTTGTTGTGCAATGATGTAACAATGGTGGCTAAATTACACAGCCTACTTGTGTAATGATGTAACAATGGTTGAAAAATGACACAGCCTAGTTGTGTAATGATGTAACAATGGTTGAAAAATGACACAGCCTTGTTGTGTAATGATGTAACAATGGTTGCAAAATGACACAGCCTAGTTGTGTAATGGTGTAACAATGGTTACAAAATGACACATCCTTGTTGTGTAATGATGCAACAATGGTTGCAAAATGACACAGCCTCTTGGCGTAACGGTGTAACAATGGTTACAAAATGACTCAGCCTAGTTGTGTAATGGTGTAACAATGGTTGAAAAATGACACAGCCTAGTTGTGTAATGATGTAACAATGGTTGCAAAATGACACAGCCTAGTTGTGTAATGATGTAACAATGGTTGAAAAATGACACAGCCTAGTTGTGTAATGATGTAACAATGGTTGAAAAATGACACAGCCTTGTTGTGTAATGATGTAACAATGGTTGCAAAATGACACAGCCTAGTTGTGTAATGGTGTAACAATGGTTACAAAATGACACATCCTTGTTGTGTAATGATGCAACAATGGTTGCAAAATGACACAGCCTCTTGGCGTAATGGTGTAACAATGGTTACAAAATGACACAGCCTAGTTGTGTAATGGTGTAACAATGGTTGAAAAATGACACAGCCTAGTTGTGTAATGATGTAACAATGGTTGCAAAATGACACAGCCTAGTTGTGTAATGATGTAACAATGGTTGCAAAATGGCACAGCCTAGTTGTGTAATGGTGTAACAATGGTTGCAAAATGACACAGCCTAGTTGTGTAATGATGTAACAGTGGTTGCAAAATGACACAGCCTAGTTGTGTAATGATGTAACAATGGTTGCAAAATGACACAGCCTAGTTGTGTAATGGTGTAACAATGGTTGCAAAATGACACAGCCTAGTTGTGTAATGATGTAACAATGGTTGCAAAATGACACAGTCTACTTGTGTAATGATGTAACAATGGTTGAAAAATGACACAGCCTAGTTGTGTAATGATGTAACAATGGTTGAAAAATGACACAGCCTTGTTGTGTAATGATGTAACAATGGTTGCAAAATGACACAGCCTAGTTGTGTAATGGTGTAACAATGGTTACAAAATGACACATCCTTGTTGTGTAATGATGTAACAATGGTTGCAAAATGACACAGCCTCTTGGCGTAATGGTGTAACAATGGTTACAAAATGACACAGCCTAGTTGTGTAATGGTGTAACAATGGTTGAAAAATGACACAGCCTAGTTGTGTAATGATGTAACAATGGTTGCAAAATGACACAGCCTAGTTGTGTAATGATGTAACAATGGTTGCAAAATGACACAGCCTAGTTGTGTAATGATGTAACAATGGTTGAAAAATGACACAGCCTAGTTGTGTAATGGTGTAACAATGGTTACAAAATGACACAGCCACGTTGTATAATGGTGTAACAATGGTTACAAAATGACACAGCCACGTTGTGTAATGGTGTAACAATGGTTACAAAATGACACAGCCTAGTTGTGTAATGATGTAACAATGGTTGCAAAATGACACAGCCACGTTGTGTAATGGTGTAACAATTGTTGCAAAATGACACAGCCTAGTTGTGTAATGATGTAACAATGGTTGCAAAATGACACAGCCTAGTTGTGTAATGGTGTAACAATGGTTGCAAAATGACACAGCCTAGTTGTGTAATGATGTAACAATGGTTGCAAAATGACACAGCTTAGTTGTGTAATGGTGTAACAATGGTTACAAAATGACACAGCCTAGTTGTGTAATGATGTAACAATGGTTGCAAAATGACACAGCCACGTTGTGTAATGGTGTAACAATTGTTGCAAAATGACACAGCCTAGTTGTGTAATGATGTAACAATGGTTGCAAAATGACACAGCCTAGTTGTGTAATGGTGTAACAATGGTTGCAAAATGACACAGCCTAGTTGTGTAATGATGTAACAATGGTTGCAAAATGACACAGCCTAGTTGTGTAATGATGTAACAATGGTTGCAAAATGACACAGCCTAGTTGTGTAATGGTGTAACAATGGTTACAAAATGACACATCCTTGTTGTGTAATGATGCAACAATGGTTGCAAAATGACACAGCCTCTTGGCGTAATGGTGTAACAATGGTTACAAAATGACACAGCCTAGTTGTGTAATGGTGTAACAATGGTTGAAAAATGACACAGCCTAGTTGTGTAATGATGTAACAATGGTTGCAAAATGACACAGCCTAGTTGTGTAATGATGTAACAATGGTTGCAAAATGGCACAGCCTAGTTGTGTAATGGTGTAACAATGGTTGCAAAATGACACAGCCTAGTTGTGTAATGATGTAACAGTGGTTGCAAAATGACACAGCCTAGTTGTGTAATGATGTAACAATGGTTGCAAAATGACACAGCCTAGTTGTGTAATGGTGTAACAATGGTTGCAAAATGACACAGCCTAGTTGTGTAATGATGTAACAATGGTTGCAAAATGACACAGTCTACTTGTGTAATGATGTAACAATGGTTGAAAAATGACACAGCCTAGTTGTGTAATGATGTAACAATGGTTGAAAAATGACACAGCCTTGTTGTGTAATGATGTAACAATGGTTGCAAAATGACACAGCCTAGTTGTGTAATGGTGTAACAATGGTTACAAAATGACACATCCTTGTTGTGTAATGATGTAACAATGGTTGCAAAATGACACAGCCTCTTGGCGTAATGGTGTAACAATGGTTACAAAATGACACAGCCTAGTTGTGTAATGGTGTAACAATGGTTGAAAAATGACACAGCCTAGTTGTGTAATGATGTAACAATGGTTGCAAAATGACACAGCCTAGTTGTGTAATGATGTAACAATGGTTGCAAAATGACACAGCCTAGTTGTGTAATGATGTAACAATGGTTGAAAAATGACACAGCCTAGTTGTGTAATGGTGTAACAATGGTTACAAAATGACACAGCCACGTTGTATAATGGTGTAACAATGGTTACAAAATGACACAGCCACGTTGTGTAATGGTGTAACAATGGTTACAAAATGACACAGCCTAGTTGTGTAATGATGTAACAATGGTTGCAAAATGACACAGCCACGTTGTGTAATGGTGTAACAATTGTTGCAAAATGACACAGCCTAGTTGTGTAATGATGTAACAATGGTTGCAAAATGACACAGCCTAGTTGTGTAATGGTGTAACAATGGTTGCAAAATGACACAGCCTAGTTGTGTAATGATGTAACAATGGTTGCAAAATGACACAGCTTAGTTGTGTAATGGTGTAACAATGGTTACAAAATGACACAGCCTAGTTGTGTAATGATGTAACAATGGTTGCAAAATGACACAGCCACGTTGTGTAATGGTGTAACAATTGTTGCAAAATGACACAGCCTAGTTGTGTAATGATGTAACAATGGTTGCAAAATGACACAGCCTAGTTGTGTAATGGTGTAACAATGGTTGCAAAATGACACAGCCTAGTTGTGTAATGATGTAACAATGGTTGCAAAATGACACAGCCTAGTTGTGTAATGATGTAACAATGGTTGCAAAATGACACAGCTTAGTTGTGTAATGGTGTAACAATGGTTACAAAATGACACAGCCTAGTTGTGTAATGATGTAACAATGGTTGCAAAATGACACAGCCACGTTGTGTAATGGTGTAACAATTGTTGCAAAATGACACAGCCTAGTTGTGTAATGATGTAACAATGGTTGCAAAATGACACAGCCTAGTTGTGTAATGGTGTAACAATGGTTGCAAAATGACACAGCCTAGTTGTGTAATGATGTAACAATGGTTGCAAAATGACACAGCCTAGTTGTGTAATGATGTAACAATGGTTGCAAAATGACACAGCCTAGTTGTGTAATGGTGTAACAATGGTTACAAAATGACACATCCTTGTTGTGTAATGATGCAACAATGGTTGCAAAATGACACAGCCTCTTGGCGTAATGGTGTAACAATGGTTACAAAATGACACAGCCTAGTTGTGTAATGGTGTAACAATGGTTGAAAAATGACACAGCCTAGTTGTGTAATGATGTAACAATGGTTGCAAAATGACACAGCCTAGTTGTGTAATGATGTAACAATGGTTGCAAAATGGCACACCCTAGTTGTGTAATGGTGTAACAATGGTTGCAAAATGACACAGCCTAGTTGTGTAATGATGTAACAATGGTTGAAAAATGACACAGCCTTGTTGTGTAATGATGTAACAATGGTTGCAAAATGACACAGCCTAGTTGTGTAATGGTGTAACAATGGTTACAAAATGACACATCCTTGTTGTGTAATGATGTAACAATGGTTGCAAAATGACACAGCCTCTTGGCGTAATGGTGTAACAATGGTTACAAAATGACACAGCCTAGTTGTGTAATGGTGTAACAATGGTTGAAAAATGACACAGCCTAGTTGTGTAATGATGTAACAATGGTTGCAAAATGACACAGCCTAGTTGTGTAATGATGTAACAATGGTTGCAAAATGACACAGCCTAGTTGTGTAATGATGTAACAATGGTTGAAAAATAACACAGCCTAGTTGTGTAATGGTGTAACAATGGTTACAAAATGACACAGCCACGTTGTATAATGGTGTAACAATGGTTACAAAATGACACAGCCACGTTGTGTAATGGTGTAACAATGGTTACAAAATGACACAGCCTAGTTGTGTAATGATGTAACAATGGTTGCAAAATGACACAGCCACGTTGTGTAATGGTGTAACAATTGTTGCAAAATGACACAGCCTAGTTGTGTAATGATGTAACAATGGTTGCAAAATGACACAGCCTAGTTGTGTAATGGTGTAACAATGGTTGCAAAATGACACAGCCTAGTTGTGTAATGATGTAACAATGGTTGCAAAATGACACAGCTTAGTTGTGTAATGGTGTAACAATGGTTGCAAAATGACACAGCCTAGTTGTGTAATGATGTAACAATGGTTGCAAAATGACACAGCCTTGCTGTGTAATGATATAACAATGGTTGCAAAATGACACAGCCTAGTTGTGTAATGGTGTAACAATGGTTGCAAAATGACACAGCCTAGTTGTGTAATGATGTAACAATGGTTGCAAAATGACACAGCCTAGTTGTGTAATGATGTAACAATGGTTGCACAATGACACAGCCTAGTTGTGTAATGGTGTAACAATGGTTGCAAAATGACACACCCTAGTTGTGTAATGATGTAACAATGGTTGCAAAATGACACAGCCTAGTTGTGTAATGATGTAACAATGGTTGAAAAATGACACAGCCTTGTTGTGTACTGATGTAACAATGGTTGCAAAATGACACAGCCACGTTGTGTAATGGTTTAACAATTGTTGCAAAATGACACAGCCTAGTTGTGTAATGGTGTAACAATGGTTGCAAAATGACACAGCCTAGTTGTGTAATGGTGTAACAATGGTTGCAAAATGACACAGCCTAGTTGTGTAATGATGTAACAATGGTTGCAAAATGACACAGCTTAGTTGTGTAATGGTGTAACAATGGTTGCAAAATGACACAGCCTAGTTGTGTAATGATGTAACAATGGTTGCAAAATGACACAGCCTAGTTGTGTAATGATGTAACAAAGGTTGGAAAATGACACAGCCTTGTTGTGCAATGATGTAACAATGGTTGCTAAATTACACAGCCTACTTGTGTAATGATGTAACAATGGTTGAAAAATGACACAGCCTAGTTGTGTAATGATGTAACAATGGTTGAAAAATGACACAGCCTTGTTGTGTAATGATGTAACAATGGTTGCAAAATGACACAGCCTAGTTGTGTAATGGTGTAACAATGGTTACAAAATGACACATCCTTGTTGTGTAATGATGCAACAATGGTTGCAAAATGACACAGCCTCTTGGCGTAATGGTGTAACAATGGTTACAAAATGACTCAGCCTAGTTGTGTAATGGTGTAACAATGGTTGAAAAATGACACAGCCTAGTTGTGTAATGATGTAACAATGGTTGCAAAATGACACAGCCTAGTTGTGTAATGATGTAACAATGGTTGAAAAATGACACAGCCTAGTTGTGTAATGATGTAACAATGGTTGAAAAATGACACAGCCTTGTTGTGTAATGATGTAACAATGGTTGCAAAATGACACAGCCTAGTTGTGTAATGGTGTAACAATGGTTACAAAATGACACATCCTTGTTGTGTAATGATGCAACAATGGTTGCAAAATGACACAGCCTCTTGGCGTAATGGTGTAACAATGGTTACAAAATGACTCAGCCTAGTTGTGTAATGGTGTAACAATGGTTGAAAAATGACACAGCCTAGTTGTGTAATGATGTAACAATGGTTGCAAAATGACACAGCCTAGTTGTGTAATGATGTAACAATGGTTGCAAAATGGCACACCCTAGTTGTGTAATGGTGTAACAATGGTTGCAAAATGACACAGCCTAGTTGTGTAATGATGTAACAATGGTTGAAAAATGACACAGCCTTGTTGTGTAATGATGTAACAATGGTTGCAAAATGACACAGCCTAGTTGTGTAATGGTGTAACAATGGTTACAAAATGACACATCCTTGTTGTGTAATGATGTAACAATGGTTGCAAAATGACACAGCCTCTTGGCGTAATGGTGTAACAATGGTTACAAAATGACACAGCCTAGTTGTGTAATGGTGTAACAATGGTTGAAAAATGACACAGCCTAGTTGTGTAATGATGTAACAATGGTTGCAAAATGACACAGCCTAGTTGTGTAATGATGTAACAATGGTTGCAAAATGACACAGCCTAGTTGTGTAATGATGTAACAATGGTTGAAAAATAACACAGCCTAGTTGTGTAATGGTGTAACAATGGTTACAAAATGACACAGCCACGTTGTATAATGGTGTAACAATGGTTACAAAATGACACAGCCACGTTGTGTAATGGTGTAACAATGGTTACAAAATGACACAGCCTAGTTGTGTAATGATGTAACAATGGTTGCAAAATGACACAGCCACGTTGTGTAATGGTGTAACAATTGTTGCAAAATGACACAGCCTAGTTGTGTAATGATGTAACAATGGTTGCAAAATGACACAGCCTAGTTGTGTAATGGTGTAACAATGGTTGCAAAATGACACAGCCTAGTTGTGTAATGATGTAACAATGGTTGCAAAATGACACAGCTTAGTTGTGTAATGGTGTAACAATGGTTGCAAAATGACACAGCCTAGTTGTGTAATGATGTAACAATGGTTGCAAAATGACACAGCCTTGCTGTGTAATGATATAACAATGGTTGCAAAATGACACAGCCTAGTTGTGTAATGGTGTAACAATGGTTGCAAAATGACACAGCCTAGTTGTGTAATGATGTAACAATGGTTGCAAAATGACACAGCCTAGTTGTGTAATGATGTAACAATGGTTGCACAATGACACAGCCTAGTTGTGTAATGGTGTAACAATGGTTGCAAAATGACACACCCTAGTTGTGTAATGATGTAACAATGGTTGCAAAATGACACAGCCTAGTTGTGTAATGATGTAACAATGGTTGAAAAATGACACAGCCTTGTTGTGTACTGATGTAACAATGGTTGCAAAATGACACAGCCACGTTGTGTAATGGTTTAACAATTGTTGCAAAATGACACAGCCTAGTTGTGTAATGGTGTAACAATGGTTGCAAAATGACACAGCCTAGTTGTGTAATGGTGTAACAATGGTTGCAAAATGACACAGCCTAGTTGTGTAATGATGTAACAATGGTTGCAAAATGACACAGCTTAGTTGTGTAATGGTGTAACAATGGTTGCAAAATGACACAGCCTAGTTGTGTAATGATGTAACAATGGTTGCAAAATGACACAGCCTAGTTGTGTAATGATGTAACAAAGGTTGGAAAATGACACAGCCTTGTTGTGCAATGATGTAACAATGGTTGCTAAATTACACAGCCTACTTGTGTAATGATGTAACAATGGTTGAAAAATGACACAGCCTAGTTGTGTAATGATGTAACAATGGTTGAAAAATGACACAGCCTTGTTGTGTAATGATGTAACAATGGTTGCAAAATGACACAGCCTAGTTGTGTAATGGTGTAACAATGGTTACAAAATGACACATCCTTGTTGTGTAATGATGCAACAATGGTTGCAAAATGACACAGCCTCTTGGCGTAATGGTGTAACAATGGTTACAAAATGACTCAGCCTAGTTGTGTAATGGTGTAACAATGGTTGAAAAATGACACAGCCTAGTTGTGTAATGATGTAACAATGGTTGCAAAATGACACAGCCTAGTTGTGTAATGATGTAACAATGGTTGAAAAATGACACAGCCTAGTTGTGTAATGATGTAACAATGGTTGAAAAATGACACAGCCTTGTTGTGTAATGATGTAACAATGGTTGCAAAATGACACAGCCTAGTTGTGTAATGGTGTAACAATGGTTACAAAATGACACATCCTTGTTGTGTAATGATGCAACAATGGTTGCAAAATGACACAGCCTCTTGGCGTAATGGTGTAACAATGGTTACAAAATGACACAGCCTAGTTGTGTAATGGTGTAACAATGGTTGAAAAATGACACAGCCTAGTTGTGTAATGATGTAACAATGGTTGCAAAATGACACAGCCTAGTTGTGTAATGATGTAACAATGGTTGCAAAATGGCACAGCCTAGTTGTGTAATGGTGTAACAATGGTTGCAAAATGACACAGCCTAGTTGTGTAATGATGTAACAGTGGTTGCAAAATGACACAGCCTAGTTGTGTAATGATGTAACAATGGTTGCAAAATGACACAGCCTAGTTGTGTAATGGTGTAACAATGGTTGCAAAATGACACAGCCTAGTTGTGTAATGATGTAACAATGGTTGAAAAATGACACAGCCTTGTTGTGTAATGATGTAACAATGGTTGCAAAATGACACAGCCTAGTTGTGTAATGGTGTAACAATGGTTGCAAAATGACACATCCTTGTTGTGTAATGATGTAACAATGGTTGCAAAATGACACAGCCTCTTGGCGTAATGGTGTAACAATGGTTACAAAATGACACAGCCTAGTTGTGTAATGGTGTAACAATGGTTGAAAAATGACACAGCCTAGTTGTGTAATGATGTAACAATGGTTGCAAAATGACACAGCCTAGTTGTGTAATGATGTAACAATGGTTGCAAAATGACACAGCCTAGTTGTGTAATGGTGTAACAATGGTTGCAAAATGACACAGCCTAGTTGTGTAATGATGTAACAATGGTTGCAAAATGACACAGCCTAGTTGTGTAATCATGTAACAATGGTTGCAAAATGACACAGCCTAGTTGTGTAATGGTGTAACAATGGTTGCAAAATGAAACAGCCTAGTTGTGTAATGATGTAACAATGGTTGCAAAATGACACAGCCTAGTTGTGTAATGATGTAACAATGGTTGAAAAATGACACAGCCTTGTTGTGTACTGATGTAACAATGGTTGCAAAATGACACAGCCTAGTTGTGTAATGGTGTAACAATGGTTGCAAAATGACACAGCCTAGTTGTGTAATGATGTAACAATGGTTGCAAAATGACACAGCTTAGTTGTGTAATGGTGTAACAATGGTTGCAAAATGACACAGCCTAGTTGTGTAATGATGTAACAATGGTTGCAAAATGACACAGCCTAGTTGTGTAATGATGTAACAAAGGTTGGAAAATGACACAGCCTTGTTGTGTAATGATGTAACAATGGTTGCAAAATGACACAGCCTAGTTGTGTAATGATGTAACAAAGGTTGAAAAATGACACAGCCTAGTTGTGTAATGATGTAACAATGGTTGAAAAATGACACAGCCTTGTTGTGTAATGATGTAACAATGGTTGCAAAATGGCACAGCCTAGTTGTGTAATGGTGTAACAATGGTTACAAAATGACACATCCTTGTTGTGTAATGATGTAACAATGGTTGCAAAATGACACAGCCTCTTGGCGTAATGGTGTAACAATGGTTACAAAATGACACAGCCTAGTTGTGTAATGGTGTAACAATGGTTGAAAAATGACACAGCCTAGTTGTGTAATGATGTAACAATGGTTGCAAAATGACACAGCCTAGTTGTGTAATGATATAACAATGGTTGCAAAATGACACAGCCTAGTTGTGTAATGGTGTAACAATGGTTGCAAAATGACACAGCCTAGTTGTGTAATGATGTAACAATGGTTGCAAAATGACACAGCCTAGTTGTGTAATGATGTAACAATGGTTGCACAATGACACAGCCTAGTTGTGTAATGGTGTTACAATGGTTGCAAAATGACACAGCCTAGTTGTGTAATGATGTAACAATGGTTGCAAAATGACACAGCCTAGTTGTGTAATGATGTAACAATGGTTGAAAAATGACACAGCCTTGTTGTGTACTGATGTAACAATGGTTGCAAAATGACACAGCCACGTTGTGTAATGGTGTAACAATTGTTGCAAAATGACACAGCCTAGTTGTGTAATGGTGTAACAATGGTTGCAAAATGACACAGCCTAGTTGTGTAATGGTGTAACAATGGTTGCAAAATGACACAGCCTAGTTGTGTAATGATGTAACAATGGTTGCAAAATGACACAGCTTAGTTGTGTAATGGTGTAACAATGGTTGCAAAATGACACAGCCTAGTTGTGTAATGATGTAACAATGGTTGCAAAATGACACAGCCTAGTTGTGTAATGATGTAACAAAGGTTGGAAAATGACACAGCCTTGTTGTGTAATGATGTAACAATGGTTGCAAAATGACACAGCCTACTTGTGTAATGATGTAACAATGGTTGAAAAATGACACAGCCTAGTTGTGTAATGATGTAACAATGGTTGAAAAATGACACAGCCTTGTTGTGTAATGATGTAACAATGGTTGCAAAATGACACAGCCTAGTTGTGTAATGGTGTAACAATGGTTACAAAATGACACATCCTTGTTGTGTAATGATGCAACAATGGTTGCAAAATGACACAGCCTCTTGGCGTAATGGTGTAACAATGGTTACAAAATGACACAGCCTAGTTGTGTAATGGTGTAACAATGGTTGAAAAATGACACAGCCTAGTTGTGTAATGATGTAACAATGGTTGCAAAATGACACAGCCTAGTTGTGTAATGATGTAACAATGGTTGAAAAATGACACAGCCTAGTTGTGTAATGATGTAACAATGGTTGAAAAATGACACAGCCTTGTTGTGTAATGATGTAACAATGGTTGCAAAATGACACAGCCTAGTTGTGTAATGGTGTAACAATGGTTACAAAATGACACATCCTTGTTGTGTAATGATGCAACAATGGTTGCAAAATGACACAGCCTCTTGGCGTAATGGTGTAACAATGGTTACAAAATGACACAGCCTAGTTGTGTAATGGTGTAGCAATGGTTGAAAAATGACACAGCCTAGTTGTGTAATGATGTAACAATGGTTGCAAAATGACACAGCCTAGTTGTGTAATGATGTAACAATGGTTGCAAAATGACACAGCCTAGTTGTGTAATGGTGTAACAATGGTTGCAAAATGACACAGCCTAGTTGTGTAATGATGTAACAGTGGTTGCAAAATGACACAGCCTAGTTGTGTAATGATGTAACAATGGTTGCAAAATGACACAGCCTAGTTGTGTAATGGTGTAACAATGGTTGCAAAATGACACAGCCTAGTTGTGTAATGATGTAACAATGGTTGAAAAATGACACAGCCTTGTTGTGTAATGATGTAACAATGGTTGCAAAATGACACAGCCTAGTTGTGTAATGGTGTAACAATGGTTGCAAAATGACACATCCTTGTTGTGTAATGATGTAACAATGGTTGCAAAATGACACAGCCTCTTGGCGTAATGGTGTAACAATGGTTACAAAATGACACAGCCTAGTTGTGTAATGGTGTAACAATGGTTGCAAAATGACACAGCCTAGTTGTGTAATGATGTAACAATGGTTGCAAAATGACACAGCCTAGTTGTGTAATGATGTAACAATGGTTGCAAAATGACACAGCCTAGTTGTGTAATGGTGTAACAATGGTTGCAAAATGACACAGCCTAGTTGTGTAATGATGTAACAATGGTTGCAAAATGACACAGCCTAGTTGTGTAATGATGTAACAATGGTTGCAAAATGACACAGCCTAGTTGTGTAATGGTGTAACAATGGTTGCAAAATGAAACAGCCTAGTTGTGTAATGATGTAACAATGGTTGCAAAATGACACAGCCTAGTTGTGTAATGATGTAACAATGGTTGAAAAATGACACAGCCTTGTTGTGTACTGATGTAACAATGGTTGCAAAATGACACAGCCTAGTTGTGTAATGGTGTAACAATGTTTGCAAAATGACACAGCCTAGTTGTGTATTGGTGTAACAATGGTTGCAAAATGACACAGCCTAGTTGTGTAATGATGTAACAATGGTTGCAAAATGACACAGCCTAGTTGTGTAATGATGTAACAAAGGTTGGAAAATGACACAGCCTTGTTGTGTAATGATGTAACAATGGTTGCAAAATGACACAGCCTACTTGTGTAATGATGTAACAATGGTTGAAAAATGACACAGCCTAGTTGTGTAATGATGTAACAATGGTTGAAAAATGACACAGCCTTGTTGTGTAATGATGTAACAATGGTTGCAAAATGACACAGCCTAGTTGTGTAATGGTGTAACAATGGTTACAAAATGACACATCCTTGTTGTGTAATGATGTAACAATGGTTGCAAAATGACACAGCCTCTTGGCGTAATGGTGTAACAATGGTTACAAAATGACACGGCCTAGTTGTGTAATGGTGTAACAATGGTTGAGAAATGACACAGCCTAGTTGTGTAATGATGTAACAATGGTTGCAAAATGACACAGCCTAGTTGTGTAATGATGTAACAATGGTTGCAAAATGACACAGCCCAGTTGTGTAATGGTGTAACAATGGTTGCAAAATGACACAGCCTAGTTGTGTAATGATGTAACAATGGTTGCAAAATGACACAGCCTAGTTGTGTAATGATGTAACAATGGTTGCACAATGACACAGCCTAGTTGTGTAATGGTGTAACAATGGTTGCAAAATGACACAGCCTAGTTGTGTAATGATGTAACAATGGTTGCACAATGACACAGCCTAGTTGTGTAATGATGTAACAATGGTTGCAAAATGACACAGCCTCTTGGCGTAATGGTGTAACAATGGTTACAAAATGACACAGCCACGTTGTATAATGATGTAACAATGGTTGCAAAATGACACAGCCTAGTTGTGTACTGATGTAACAATGGTTGCAAAATGACACAGCCTAGTTGTGTAATGGTGTAACAATGGTTGCAAAATGACACAGCCTAGTTGTGTATTGGTGTAACAATGGTTGCAAAATGACACAGCCTAGTTGTGTAATGATGTAACAATGGTTGCAAAATGACACAGCCTAGTTGTGTAATGATGTAACAAAGGTTGGAAAATGACACAGCCTTGTTGTGTAATGATGTAACAATGGTTGCAAAATGACACAGCCTACTTGTGTAATGATGTAACAATGGTTGAAAAATGACACAGCCTAGTTGTGTAATGATGTAACAATGGTTGAAAAATGACACAGCCTTGTTGTGTAACGATGTAACAATGGTTGCAAAATGACACAGCCTAGTTGTGTAATGGTGTAACAATGGTTGCAAAATGACACATCCTTGTTGTGTAATGATGTAACAATGGTTGCAAAATGACACAGCCTCTTGGCGTAATGGTGTAACAATGGTTACAAAATGACACAGCCTAGTTGTGTAATGGTGTAACAATGGTTGAAAAATGACACAGCCTAGTTGTGTAATGATGTAACAATGGTTGCAAAATGACACAGCCTAGTTATGTAATGATGTAACAATGGTTGCAAAATGACACAGCCTAGTTGTGTAATGGTGTAGCAATGGTTGCAAAATGACACAGCCTAGTTGTGTAATGATGTAACAATGGTTGCAAAATGACACAGCCTAGTTGTGTAATGATGTAACAATGGTTGCACAATGACACAGCCTAGTTGTGTAATGGTGTAACAATGGTTGCAAAATGACACAGCCTAGTTGTGTAATGATGTAACAATGGTTGCAAAATGACACAGCCTAGTTGTGTAATGATGTAACAATAGTTGAAAAATGACACAGCCTTGTTGTGTACTGATGTAACAATGGTTGCAAAATGACACAGCCTCTTGGCGTAATGGTGTAACAATGGTTGCAAAATGACACACCCAAGTTGTTTAATGGTGTAACAATGGTTACAAAATGACACAGCCACGTTGTATAATGATGTAACAATGGTTGCAAAATGACACAGCCTAGTTGTGTAATGATGTAACAATGGTCGAAAAATGACACAGCCTTGTTGTGTACTGATGTAACAATGGTTGCAAAATGACACAGCCTCTTGGCGTAATGGTGTAACAATGGTTGCAAAATGACACACCCAAGTTGTTTAATGGTGTAACAATGGTTACAAAATGACACAGCCACGTTGTATAATGATGTAACAATGGTTGCAAAATGGCACAGCCTAGTTGTGTAATGGTGTAACAATGGTTGCAAAATGACACAGCCTAGTTGTGTAATGATGTAACAATGGTTGAAAAATTGACACAGCCTTGTTGTGTAATGATGTAACAATGGTTGCAAAATGACACAGCCTAGTTGTGTAATTGTGTAACAATGGTTGCAAAATGACACAGCCTAGTTGTGTAATGATGTAACAATGGTTGCAAAATGACACAGCCTAGTTGTGTAATGATGTAACAATGGTTGCAAAATGGCACAGCCTAGTTGTGTAATGATGTAACAATGGTTGCAAAATGACACAGCCTAGTTGTGTAATGATGTAACAATGGTTGCAAAATGACACAGCCTCTTGGCGTAATGGTGTAACAATGGTTACAAAATGACACAGCCTAGTTGTGTAATGGTGTAACAATGGTTGCAAAATGACACAGCCTAGTTGTGTAATGATGTAACAATGGTTGCAAAATGACACAGCCTAGTTGTGTAATGATGTAACAATGGTTGCAAAATGACACAGCCTAGTTGTGTAATGGTGTAACAATGGTTGCAAAATGACACAGCCTAGTTGTGTAATGATGTAACAATGGTTGCAAAATGACACAGCCTAGTTGTGTAATGATGTAACAATGGTTGCAAAATGACACAGCCTAGTTGTGTAATGGTGTAACAATGGTTGCAAAATGAAACAGCCTAGTTGTGTAATGATGTAACAATGGTTGCAAAATGACACAGCCTAGTTGTGTAATGATGTAACAATGGTTGAAAAATGACACAGCCTTGTTGTGTACTGATGTAACAATGGTTGCAAAATGACACAGCCTAGTTGTGTAATGGTGTAACAATGTTTGCAAAATGACACAGCCTAGTTGTGTATTGGTGTAACAATGGTTGCAAAATGACACAGCCTAGTTGTGTAATGATGTAACAATGGTTGCAAAATGACACAGCCTAGTTGTGTAATGATGTAACAAAGGTTGGAAAATGACACAGCCTTGTTGTGTAATGATGTAACAATGGTTGCAAAATGACACAGCCTACTTGTGTAATGATGTAACAATGGTTGAAAAATGACACAGCCTAGTTGTGTAATGATGTAACAATGGTTGAAAAATGACACAGCCTTGTTGTGTAATGATGTAACAATGGTTGCAAAATGACACAGCCTAGTTGTGTAATGGTGTAACAATGGTTACAAAATGACACATCCTTGTTGTGTAATGATGTAACAATGGTTGCAAAATGACACAGCCTCTTGGCGTAATGGTGTAACAATGGTTACAAAATGACACAGCCTAGTTGTGTAATGGTGTAACAATGGTTGAGAAATGACACAGCCTAGTTGTGTAATGATGTAACAATGGTTGAAAAATGACACAGCCTTGTTGTGTACTGATGTAACAATGGTTGCAAAATGACACAGCCTCTTGGCGTAATGGTGTAACAATGGTTGCAAAATGACACACCCAAGTTGTTTAATGGTGTAACAATGGTTACAAAATGACACAGCCACGTTGTATAATGATGTAACAATGGTTGCAAAATGGCACAGCCTAGTTGTGTAATGGTGTAACAATGGTTGCAAAATGACACAGCCTAGTTGTGTAATGATGTAACAATGGTTGAAAAATGACACAGCCTTGTTGTGTAATGATGTAACAATGGTTGCAAAATGACACAGCCTAGTTGTGTAATGGTGTAACAATGGTTGCAAAATGACACATCCTTGTTGTGTAATGATGTAACAATGGTTGCAAAATGACACAGCCTCTTGGCGTAATGGTGTAACAATGGTTACAAAATGACACAGCCTAGTTGTGTAATGGTGTAACAATGGTTGAAAAATGACACAGCCTAGTTGTGTAATGATGTAACAATGGTTGCAAAATGACACAGCCTAGTTGTGTAATGATGTAACAATGGTTGCAAAATGACACAGCCTAGTTGTGTAATGGTGTAACAATGGTTGCAAAATGACACAGCCTAGTTGTGTAATGATGTAACAATGGTTGCAAAATGACACAGCCTAGTTGTGTAATGATGTAACAATGGTTGCAAAATGACACAGCCTAGTTGTGTAATGGTGTAACAATGGTTGCAAAATGACACAGCCTAGTTGTGTAATGATGTAACAATGGTTGCAAAATGACACATGCTAGTTGTGTAATGATGTAACAATGGTTGAAAAATGACAAAGCCTTGTTGTGTACTGATGTAACAATGGTTGCAAAATGACACAGCCTAGTTGTGTAATGGTGTAACAATGGTTGCAAAATGACACAGCCTAGTTGTGTAATGATGTAACAATGGTTGCAAAATGACACAGCCTAGTTGTGTAATGATGTAACAAAGGTTGGAAAATGACACAGCCTTGCTGTGTAATGATGTAACAGAGGTTGCAAAATGACACAGCCTAGTTGTGTAATGATGTAACAAAGGTTGAAAAATGACACAGCTTACTTGTGTAATGATGTAACAATGGTTGAAAAATGACACAGCCTAGTTGTGTAATGATGTAACAATGGTTGAAAAATGACACAGCCTTGTTGTGTAATGATGTAACAATGGTTACAAAATGACACATCCTTGTTGTGTAATGATGTAACAATGGTTGCAAAATGACACAGCCTCTTGGCGTAATGGTGTAACAATGGTTACAAAATGACACAGCCTAGTTGTGTAATGGTGTAACAATGGTTGAAAAATGACACAGCCTAGTTGTGTAATGATGTAACAATGGTTGCAAAATGACACAGCCTAGTTGTGTAATGATATAACAATGGTTGCAAAATGACACAGCCTAGTTGTGTAATGGTGTAACAATGGTTGCAAAATGACACAGCCTAGTTGTGTAATGATGTAACAATGGTTGCAAAATGACACAGCCTAGTTGTGTAATGATGTAACAATGGTTGCACAATGACACAGCCTAGTTGTGTAATGGTGTAACAATGGTTGCAAAATGACACACCCTAGTTGTGTAATGATGTAACAATGGTTGCAAAATGACACTGCCTAGTTGTGTAATGATGTAACAATGGTTGAAAAATGACACAGCCTTGTTGTGTACTGATGTAACAATGGTTGCAAAATGACACAGCCACGTTGTGTAATGGTTTAACAATTGTTGCAAAATGACACAGCCTAGTTGTGTAATGATGTAACAATGGTTGCAAAATGACACAGCCTAGTTGTGTAATGGTGTAACAATGGTTGCAAAATGACACAGCCTAGTTGTGTAATGATGTAACAATGGTTGCAAAATGACACAGCTTAGTTGTGTAATGGTGTAACAATGGTTGCAAAATGACACAGCCTAGTTGTGTAATGATGTAACAATGGTTGCAAAATGACACAGCCTAGTTGTGTAATGATGTAACAAAGGTTGGAAAATGACACAGCCTTGTTGTGCAATGATGTAACAATGGTTGCTAAATTACACAGCCTACTTGTGTAATGATGTAACAATGGTTGAAAAATGACACAGCCTAGTTGTGTAATGATGTAACAATGGTTGAAAAATGACACAGCCTTGTTGTGTACTGATGTAACAATGGTTGCAAAATGACACAGCCTAGTTGTGTAATGGTGTAACAATGTTTGCAAAATGACACAGCCTAGTTGTGTATTGGTGTAACAATGGTTGCAAAATGACACAGCCTAGTTGTGTAATGATGTAACAATGGTTGCAAAATGACACAGCCTAGTTGTGTAATGATGTAACAAAGGTTGGAAAATGACACAGCCTTGTTGTGTAATGATGTAACAATGGTTGCAAAATGACACAGCCTACTTGTGTAATGATGTAACAATGGTTGAAAAATGACACAGCCTAGTTGTGTAATGATGTAACAATGGTTGAAAAATGACACAGCCTTGTTGTGTAATGATGTAACAATGGTTGCAAAATGACACAGCCTAGTTGTGTAATGGTGTAACAATGGTTACAAAATGACACATCCTTGTTGTGTAATGATGTAACAATGGTTGCAAAATGACACAGCCTCTTGGCGTAATGGTGTAACAATGGTTACAAAATGACACAGCCTAGTTGTGTAATGGTGTAACAATGGTTGAGAAATGACACAGCCTAGTTGTGTAATGATGTAACAATGGTTGAAAAATGACACAGCCTTGTTGTGTACTGATGTAACAATGGTTGCAAAATGACACAGCCTCTTGGCGTAATGGTGTAACAATGGTTGCAAAATGACACACCCAAGTTGTTTAATGGTGTAACAATGGTTACAAAATGACACAGCCACGTTGTATAATGATGTAACAATGGTTGCAAAATGGCACAGCCTAGTTGTGTAATGGTGTAACAATGGTTGCAAAATGACACAGCCTAGTTGTGTAATGATGTAACAATGGTTGAAAAATGACACAGCCTTGTTGTGTAATGATGTAACAATGGTTGCAAAATGACACAGCCTAGTTGTGTAATGGTGTAACAATGGTTGCAAAATGACACATCCTTGTTGTGTAATGATGTAACAATGGTTGCAAAATGACACAGCCTCTTGGCGTAATGGTGTAACAATGGTTACAAAATGACACAGCCTAGTTGTGTAATGGTGTAACAATGGTTGAAAAATGACACAGCCTAGTTGTGTAATGATGTAACAATGGTTGCAAAATGACACAGCCTAGTTGTGTAATGATGTAACAATGGTTGCAAAATGACACAGCCTAGTTGTGTAATGGTGTAACAATGGTTGCAAAATGACACAGCCTAGTTGTGTAATGATGTAACAATGGTTGCAAAATGACACAGCCTAGTTGTGTAATGATGTAACAATGGTTGCAAAATGACACAGCCTAGTTGTGTAATGGTGTAACAATGGTTGCAAAATGACACAGCCTAGTTGTGTAATGATGTAACAATGGTTGCAAAATGACACATCCTAGTTGTGTAATGATGTAACAATGGTTGAAAAATGACAAAGCCTTGTTGTGTACTGATGTAACAATGGTTGCAAAATGACACAGCCTAGTTGTGTAATGGTGTAACAATGGTTGCAAAATGACACAGCCTAGTTGTGTAATGATGTAACAATGGTTGCAAAATGACACAGCCTAGTTGTGTAATGATGTAACAAAGGTTGGAAAATGACACAGCCTTGCTGTGTAATGATGTAACAGAGGTTGCAAAATGACACAGCCTAGTTGTGTAATGATGTAACAAAGGTTGAAAAATGACACAGCTTACTTGTGTAATGATGTAACAATGGTTGAAAAATGACACAGCCTAGTTGTGTAATGATGTAACAATGGTTGAAAAATGACACAGCCTTGTTGTGTAATGATGTAACAATGGTTACAAAATGACACATCCTTGTTGTGTAATGATGTAACAATGGTTGCAAAATGACACAGCCTCTTGGCGTAATGGTGTAACAATGGTTACAAAATGACACAGCCTAGTTGTGTAATGGTGTAACAATGGTTGAAAAATGACACAGCCTAGTTGTGTAATGATGTAACAATGGTTGCAAAATGACACAGCCTAGTTGTGTAATGATATAACAATGGTTGCAAAATGACACAGCCTAGTTGTGTAATGGTGTAACAATGGTTGCAAAATGACACAGCCTAGTTGTGTAATGATGTAACAATGGTTGCAAAATGACACAGCCTAGTTGTGTAATGATGTAACAATGGTTGCACAATGACACAGCCTAGTTGTGTAATGGTGTAACAATGGTTGCAAAATGACACACCCTAGTTGTGTAATGATGTAACAATGGTTGCAAAATGACACAGCCACGTTGTGTAATGGTTTAACAATTGTTGCAAAATGACACAGCCTAGTTGTGTAATGATGTAACAATGGTTGCAAAATGACACAGCCTAGTTGTGTAATGGTGTAACAATGGTTGCAAAATGACACAGCCTAGTTGTGTAATGATGTAACAATGGTTGCAAAATGACACAGCTTAGTTGTGTAATGGTGTAACAATGGTTGCAAAATGACACAGCCTAGTTGTGTAATGATGTAACAATGGTTGCAAAATGACACAGCCTAGTTGTGTAATGATGTAACAAAGGTTGGAAAATGACACAGCCTTGTTGTGCAATGATGTAACAATGGTTGCTAAATTACACAGCCTACTTGTGTAATGATGTAACAATGGTTGAAAAATGACACAGCCTAGTTGTGTAATGATGTAACAATGGTTGAAAAATGACACAGCCTTGTTGTGTAATGATGTAACAATGGTTGCAAAATGACACAGCCTAGTTGTGTAATGGTGTAACAATGGTTACAAAATGACACATCCTTGTTGTGTAATGATGCAACAATGGTTGCAAAATGACACAGCCTCTTGGCGTAATGGTGTAACAATGGTTACAAAATGACTCAGCCTAGTTGTGTAATGGTGTAACAATGGTTGAAAAATGACACAGCCTAGTTGTGTAATGATGTAACAAAGGTTGGAAAATGACACAGCCTTGCTGTGTAATGATGTAACAGAGGTTGCAAAATGACACAGCCTAGTTGTGTAATGATGTAACAAAGGTTGAAAAATGACACAGCTTACTTGTGTAATGATGTAACAATGGTTGAAAAATGACACAGCCTAGTTGTGTAATGATGTAACAATGGTTGAAAAATGACACAGCCTTGTTGTGTAATGATGTAACAATGGTTACAAAATGACACATCCTTGTTGTGTAATGATGTAACAATGGTTGCAAAATGACACAGCCTCTTGGCGTAATGGTGTAACAATGGTTACAAAATGACACAGCCTAGTTGTGTAATGGTGTAACAATGGTTGAAAAATGACACAGCCTAGTTGTGTAATGATGTAACAATGGTTGCAAAATGACACAGCCTAGTTGTGTAATGATATAACAATGGTTGCAAAATGACACAGCCTAGTTGTGTAATGGTGTAACAATGGTTGCAAAATGACACAGCCTAGTTGTGTAATGATGTAACAATGGTTGCAAAATGACACAGCCTAGTTGTGTAATGATGTAACAATGGTTGCACAATGACACAGCCTAGTTGTGTAATGGTGTAACAATGGTTGCAAAATGACACACCCTAGTTGTGTACTGATGTAACAATGGTTGCAAAATGACACAGCCACGTTGTGTAATGGTTTAACAATTGTTGCAAAATGACACAGCCTAGTTGTGTAATGATGTAACAATGGTTGCAAAATGACACAGCCTAGTTGTGTAATGGTGTAACAATGGTTGCAAAATGACACAGCCTAGTTGTGTAATGATGTAACAATGGTTGCAAAATGACACAGCTTAGTTGTGTAATGGTGTAACAATGGTTGCAAAATGACACAGCCTAGTTGTGTAATGATGTAACAATGGTTGCAAAATAACACAGCCTAGTTGTGTAATGATGTAACAAAGGTTGGAAAATGACACAGCCTTGTTGTGCAATGATGTAACAATGGTTGCTAAATTACACAGCCTACTTGTGTAATGATGTAACAATGGTTGAAAAATGACACAGCCTAGTTGTGTAATGATGTAACAATGGTTGAAAAATGACACAGCCTTGTTGTGTAATGATGTAACAATGGTTGCAAAATGACACAGCCTAGTTGTGTAATGGTGTAACAATGGTTACAAAATGACACATCCTTGTTGTGTAATGATGCAACAATGGTTGCAAAATGACACAGCCTCTTGGCGTAATGGTGTAACAATGGTTACAAAATGACTCAGCCTAGTTGTGTAATGGTGTAACAATGGTTGAAAAATGACACAGCCTAGTTGTGTAATGATGTAACAATGGTTGAAAAATGACACAGCCTTGTTGTGTAATGATGTAACAATGGTTGCAAAATGACACAGCCTAGTTGTGTAATGGTGTAACAATGGTTACAAAATGACACATCCTTGTTGTGTAATGATGCAACAATGGTTGCAAAATGACACAGCCTCTTGGCGTAATGGTGTAACAATGGTTACAAAATGACACAGCCTAGTTGTGTAATGGTGTAACAATGGTTGAAAAATGACACAGCCTAGTTGTGTAATGATGTAACAATGGTTGCAAAATGACACAGCCTAGTTGTGTAATGATGTAACAATGGTTGCAAAATGGCACAGCCTAGTTGTGTAATGGTGTAACAATGGTTGCAAAATGACACAACCTAGTTGTGTAATGATGTAACAGTGGTTGCAAAATGACACAGCCTAGTTGTGTAATGATGTAACAATGGTTGCAAAATGACACAGCCTAGTTGTGTAATGGTGTAACAATGGTTGCAAAATGACACAGCCTAGTTGTGTAATGATGTAACAATGGATGCAAAATGACACAGTCTACTTGTGTAATGATGTAACAATGGTTGAAAAATGACACAGCCTAGTTGTGTAATGATGTAACAATGGTTGAAAAATGACACAGCCTTGTTGTGTAATGATGTAACAATGGTTGCAAAATGACACAGCCTAGTTGTGTAATGGTGTAACAATGGTTACAAAATGACACATCCTTGTTGTGTAATGATGTAACAATGGTTGTAAAATGACACAGCCTCTTGGCGTAATGGTGTAACAATGGTTACAAAATGACACAGCCTAGTTGTGTAATGGTGTAACAATGGTTGAAAAATGACACAGCCTAGTTGTGTAATGATGTAACAATGGTTGCAAAATGACACAGCCTAGTTGTGTAATGATGTAACAATGGTTGCAAAATGACACAGCCTAGTTGTGTAATGATGTAACAATGGTTGAAAAATGACACAGCCTAGTTGTGTAATGGTGTAACAATGGTTACAAAATGACACAGCCACGTTGTATAATGGTGTAACAATGGTTACAAAATGACACAGCCACGTTGTGTAATGGTGTAACAATGGTTACAAAATGACACAGCCTAGTTGTGTAATGATGTAACAATGGTTGCAAAATGACACAGCCACGTTGTGTAATGGTGTAACAATTGTTGCAAAATGACACAGCCTAGTTGTGTAATGATGTAACAATGGTTGCAAAATGACACAGCCTAGTTGTGTAATGGTGTAACAATGGTTGCAAAATGACACAGCCTAGTTGTGTAATGATGTAACAATGGTTGCAAAATGACACAGCTTAGTTGTGTAATGGTGTAACAATGGTTGCAAAATGACACAGCCTAGTTGTGTAATGATGTAACAATGGTTGCAAAATGACACAGCCTAGTTGTGAAATGATGTAACAAAGGTTGGAAAATGACACAGCCTTGCTGTGTAATGATGTAACAATGGTTGCAAAATGACACAGCCTAGTTGTGTAATGATGTAACAAAGGTTGAAAAATGACACAGCCTAGTTGTGTAATGATGTAACAATGGTTGAAAAATGACACAGCCTTGTTGTGTAATGATGTAACAATGGTTGCAAAATGACACAGCCTAGTTGTGTAATGGTGTAACAATGGTTACAAAATGACACATCCTTGTTGTGTAATGATGTAACAATGGTTGCAAAATGACACAGCCTCTTGGCGTAATGGTGTAACAATGGTTACAAAATGACACAGCCTAGTTGTGTAATGGTGTAACAATGGTTGAAAAATGACACAGCCTAGTTGTGTAATGATGTAACAATGGTTGCAAAATGACACAGCCTAGTTATGTAATGATGTAACAATGGTTGCAAAATGACACAGCCTAGTTGTGTAATGGTGTAACAATGGTTGCAAAATGACACAGCCTAGTTGTGTAATGATGTAACAATGGTTGCAAAATGACACAGCCTAGTTGTGTAATGATGTAACAATGGTTGCACAATGACACAGCCTAGTTGTGTAATGGTGTAACAATGGTTGCAAAATGACACAGCCTAGTTGTGTAATGATGTAACAATGGTTGCAAAATGACACAGCCTAGTTGTGTAATGATGTAACAATAGTTGAAAAATGACACAGCCTTGTTGTGTACTGATGTAACAATGGTTGCAAAATGACACAGCCTCTTGGCGTAATGGTGTAACAATGGTTGCAAAATGACACACCCAAGTTGTTTAATGGTGTAACAATGGTTACAAAATGACACAGCCACGTTGTATAATGATGTAACAATGGTTGCAAAATGACACAGCCTAGTTGTGTAATGATGTAACAATGGTCGAAAAATGACACAGCCTTGTTGTGTACTGATGTAACAATGGTTGCAAAATGACACAGCCTCTTGGCGTAATGGTGTAACAATGGTTGCAAAATGACACACCCAAGTTGTTTAATGGTGTAACAATGGTTACAAAATGACACAGCCACGTTGTATAATGATGTAACAATGGTTGCAAAATGGCACAGCCTAGTTGTGTAATGGTGTAACAATGGTTGCAAAATGACACAGCCTAGTTGTGTAATGATGTAACAATGGTTGCAAAATGACACAGCCTAGTTGTGAAATGATGTAACAAAGGTTGGAAAATGACACAGCCTTGCTGTGTAATGATGTAACAATGGTTGCAAAATGACACAGCCTAGTTGTGTAATGATGTAACAAAGGTTGAAAAATGACACAGCCTAGTTGTGTAATGATGTAACAATGGTTGAAAAATGACACAGCCTTGTTGTGTAATGATGTAACAATGGTTGCAAAATGACACAGCCTAGTTGTGTAATGGTGTAACAATGGTTACAAAATGACACATCCTTGTTGTGTAATGATGTAACAATGGTTGCAAAATGACACAGCCTCTTGGCGTAATGGTGTAACAATGGTTACAAAATGACACAGCCTAGTTGTGTAATGGTGTAACAATGGTTGAAAAATGACACAGCCTAGTTGTGTAATGATGTAACAATGGTTGCAAAATGACACAGCCTAGTTATGTAATGATGTAACAATGGTTGCAAAATGACACAGCCTAGTTGTGTAATGGTGTAACAATGGTTGCAAAATGACACAGCCTAGTTGTGTAATGATGTAACAATGGTTGCAAAATGACACAGCCTAGTTGTGTAATGATGTAACAATGGTTGCACAATGACACAGCCTAGTTGTGTAATGGTGTAACAATGGTTGCAAAATGACACAGCCTAGTTGTGTAATGATGTAACAATGGTTGCAAAATGACACAGCCTAGTTGTGTAATGATGTAACAATAGTTGAAAAATGACACAGCCTTGTTGTGTACTGATGTAACAATGGTTGCAAAATGACACAGCCTCTTGGCGTAATGGTGTAACAATGGTTGCAAAATGACACACCCAAGTTGTTTAATGGTGTAACAATGGTTACAAAATGACACAGCCACGTTGTATAATGATGTAACAATGGTTGCAAAATGACACAGCCTAGTTGTGTAATGATGTAACAATGGTCGAAAAATGACACAGCCTTGTTGTGTACTGATGTAACAATGGTTGCAAAATGACACAGCCTCTTGGCGTAATGGTGTAACAATGGTTGCAAAATGACACACCCAAGTTGTTTAATGGTGTAACAATGGTTACAAAATGACACAGCCACGTTGTATAATGATGTAACAATGGTTGCAAAATGGCACAGCCTAGTTGTGTAATGGTGTAACAATGGTTGCAAAATGACACAGCCTAGTTGTGTAATGATGTAACAATGGTTGAAAAATTGACACAGCCTTGTTGTGTAATGATGTAACAATGGTTGCAAAATGACACAGCCTAGTTGTGTAATTGTGTAACAATGGTTGCAAAATGACACAGCCTAGTTGTGTAATGATGTAACAATGGTTGCAAAATGACACAGCCTAGTTGTGTAATGATGTAACAATGGTTGCAAAATGGCACAGCCTAGTTGTGTAATGATGTAACAATGGTTGCAAAATGACACAGCCTAGTTGTGTAATGATGTAACAATGGTTGCAAAATGACACAGCCTCTTGGCGTAATGGTGTAACAATGGTTACAAAATGACACAGCCTAGTTGTGTAATGGTGTAACAATGGTTGCAAAATGACACAGCCTAGTTGTGTAATGATGTAACAATGGTTGCAAAATGACACAGCCTAGTTGTGTAATGATGTAACAATGGTTGCAAAATGACACAGCCTAGTTGTGTAATGGTGTAACAATGGTTGCAAAATGACACAGCCTAGTTGTGTAATGATGTAACAATGGTTGCAAAATGACACAGCCTAGTTGTGTAATGATGTAACAATGGTTGCAAAATGACACAGCCTAGTTGTGTAATGGTGTAACAATGGTTGCAAAATGAAACAGCCTAGTTGTGTAATGATGTAACAATGGTTGCAAAATGACACAGCCTAGTTGTGTAATGATGTAACAATGGTTGAAAAATGACACAGCCTTGTTGTGTACTGATGTAACAATGGTTGCAAAATGACACAGCCTAGTTGTGTAATGGTGTAACAATGTTTGCAAAATGACACAGCCTAGTTGTGTATTGGTGTAACAATGGTTGCAAAATGACACAGCCTAGTTGTGTAATGATGTAACAATGGTTGCAAAATGACACAGCCTAGTTGTGTAATGATGTAACAAAGGTTGGAAAATGACACAGCCTTGTTGTGTAATGATGTAACAATGGTTGCAAAATGACACAGCCTACTTGTGTAATGATGTAACAATGGTTGAAAAATGACACAGCCTAGTTGTGTAATGATGTAACAATGGTTGAAAAATGACACAGCCTTGTTGTGTAATGATGTAACAATGGTTGCAAAATGACACAGCCTAGTTGTGTAATGGTGTAACAATGGTTACAAAATGACACATCCTTGTTGTGTAATGATGTAACAATGGTTGCAAAATGACACAGCCTCTTGGCGTAATGGTGTAACAATGGTTACAAAATGACACAGCCTAGTTGTGTAATGGTGTAACAATGGTTGAGAAATGACACAGCCTAGTTGTGTAATGATGTAACAATGGTTGAAAAATGACACAGCCTTGTTGTGTACTGATGTAACAATGGTTGCAAAATGACACAGCCTCTTGGCGTAATGGTGTAACAATGGTTGCAAAATGACACACCCAAGTTGTTTAATGGTGTAACAATGGTTACAAAATGACACAGCCACGTTGTATAATGATGTAACAATGGTTGCAAAATGGCACAGCCTAGTTGTGTAATGGTGTAACAATGGTTGCAAAATGACACAGCCTAGTTGTGTAATGATGTAACAATGGTTGAAAAATGACACAGCCTTGTTGTGTAATGATGTAACAATGGTTGCAAAATGACACAGCCTAGTTGTGTAATGGTGTAACAATGGTTGCAAAATGACACATCCTTGTTGTGTAATGATGTAACAATGGTTGCAAAATGACACAGCCTCTTGGCGTAATGGTGTAACAATGGTTACAAAATGACACAGCCTAGTTGTGTAATGGTGTAACAATGGTTGAAAAATGACACAGCCTAGTTGTGTAATGATGTAACAATGGTTGCAAAATGACACAGCCTAGTTGTGTAATGATGTAACAATGGTTGCAAAATGACACAGCCTAGTTGTGTAATGGTGTAACAATGGTTGCAAAATGACACAGCCTAGTTGTGTAATGATGTAACAATGGTTGCAAAATGACACAGCCTAGTTGTGTAATGATGTAACAATGGTTGCAAAATGACACAGCCTAGTTGTGTAATGGTGTAACAATGGTTGCAAAATGACACAGCCTAGTTGTGTAATGATGTAACAATGGTTGCAAAATGACACATCCTAGTTGTGTAATGATGTAACAATGGTTGAAAAATGACAAAGCCTTGTTGTGTACTGATGTAACAATGGTTGCAAAATGACACAGCCTAGTTGTGTAATGGTGTAACAATGGTTGCAAAATGACACAACCTAGTTGTGTAATGATGTAACAATGGTTGCAAAATGACACAGCCTAGTTGTGTAATGATGTAACAAAGGTTGGAAAATGACACAGCCTTGCTGTGTAATGATGTAACAGAGGTTGCAAAATGACACAGCCTAGTTGTGTAATGATGTAACAAAGGTTGAAAAATGACACAGCTTACTTGTGTAATGATGTAACAATGGTTGAAAAATGACACAGCCTAGTTGTGTAATGATGTAACAATGGTTGAAAAATGACACAGCCTTGTTGTGTAATGATGTAACAATGGTTACAAAATGACACATCCTTGTTGTGTAATGATGTAACAATGGTTGCAAAATGACACAGCCTCTTGGCGTAATGGTGTAACAATGGTTACAAAATGACACAGCCTAGTTGTGTAATGGTGTAACAATGGTTGAAAAATGACACAGCCTAGTTGTGTAATGATGTAACAATGGTTGCAAAATGACACAGCCTAGTTGTGTAATGATATAACAATGGTTGCAAAATGACACAGCCTAGTTGTGTAATGGTGTAACAATGGTTGCAAAATGACACAGCCTAGTTGTGTAATGATGTAACAATGGTTGCAAAATGACACAGCCTAGTTGTGTAATGATGTAACAATGGTTGCACAATGACACAGCCTAGTTGTGTAATGGTGTAACAATGGTTGCAAAATGACACACCCTAGTTGTGTAATGATGTAACAATGGTTGCAAAATGACACAGCCTAGTTGTGTAATGATGTAACAATGGTTGAAAAATGACACAGCCTTGTTGTGTACTGATGTAACAATGGTTGCAAAATGACACAGCCACGTTGTGTAATGGTTTAACAATTGTTGCAAAATGACACAGCCTAGTTGTGTAATGATGTAACAATGGTTGCAAAATGACACAGCCTAGTTGTGTAATGGTGTAACAATGGTTGCAAAATGACACAGCCTAGTTGTGTAATGATGTAACAATGGTTGCAAAATGACACAGCTTAGTTGTGTAATGGTGTAACAATGGTTGCAAAATGACACAGCCTAGTTGTGTAATGATGTAACAATGGTTGCAAAATGACACAGCCTAGTTGTGTAATGATGTAACAAAGGTTGGAAAATGACACAGCCTTGTTGTGCAATGATGTAACAATGGTTGCTAAATTACACAGCCTACTTGTGTAATGATGTAACAATGGTTGAAAAATGACACAGCCTAGTTGTGTAATGATGTAACAATGGTTGAAAAATGACACAGCCTTGTTGTGTAATGATGTAACAATGGTTGCAAAATGACACAGCCTAGTTGTGTAATGGTGTAACAATGGTTACAAAATGACACATCCTTGTTGTGTAATGATGCAACAATGGTTGCAAAATGACACAGCCTCTTGGCGTAATGGTGTAACAATGGTTACAAAATGACTCAGCCTAGTTGTGTAATGGTGTAACAATGGTTGAAAAATGACACAGCCTAGTTGTGTAATGATGTAACAATGGTTGAAAAATGACACAGCCTTGTTGTGTAATGATGTAACAATGGTTGCAAAATGACACAGCCTAGTTGTGTAATGGTGTAACAATGGTTACAAAATGACACATCCTTGTTGTGTAATGATGCAACAATGGTTGCAAAATGACACAGCCTCTTGGCGTAATGGTGTAACAATGGTTACAAAATGACACAGCCTAGTTGTGTAATGGTGTAACAATGGTTGAAAAATGACACAGCCTAGTTGTGTAATGATGTAACAATGGTTGCAAAATGACACAGCCTAGTTGTGTAATGATGTAACAATGGTTGCAAAATGGCACAGCCTAGTTGTGTAATGGTGTAACAATGGTTGCAAAATGACACAACCTAGTTGTGTAATGATGTAACAGTGGTTGCAAAATGACACAGCCTAGTTGTGTAATGATGTAACAATGGTTGCAAAATGACACAGCCTAGTTGTGTAATGGTGTAACAATGGTTGCAAAATGACACAGCCTAGTTGTGTAATGATGTAACAATGGATGCAAAATGACACAGTCTACTTGTGTAATGATGTAACAATGGTTGAAAAATGACACAGCCTAGTTGTGTAATGATGTAACAATGGTTGAAAAATGACACAGCCTTGTTGTGTAATGATGTAACAATGGTTGCAAAATGACACAGCCTAGTTGTGTAATGGTGTAACAATGGTTACAAAATGACACATCCTTGTTGTGTAATGATGTAACAATGGTTGTAAAATGACACAGCCTCTTGGCGTAATGGTGTAACAATGGTTACAAAATGACACAGCCTAGTTGTGTAATGGTGTAACAATGGTTGAAAAATGACACAGCCTAGTTGTGTAATGATGTAACAATGGTTGCAAAATGACATAGCCTAGTTGTGTAATGATGTAACAATGGTTGCAAAATGACACAGCCTAGTTGTGTAATGATGTAACAATGGTTGAAAAATGACACAGCCTAGTTGTGTAATGGTGTAACAATGGTTACAAAATGACACAGCCACGTTGTATAATGGTGTAACAATGGTTACAAAATGACACAGCCACGTTGTGTAATGGTGTAACAATGGTTACAAAATGACACAGCCTAGTTGTGTAATGATGTAACAATGGTTGCAAAATGACACAGCCACGTTGTGTAATGGTGTAACAATTGTTGCAAAATGACACAGCCTAGTTGTGTAATGATGTAACAATGGTTGCAAAATGACACAGCCTAGTTGTGTAATGGTGTAACAATGGTTGCAAAATGACACAGCCTAGTTGTGTAATGATGTAACAATGGTTGCAAAATGACACAGCTTAGTTGTGTAATGGTGTAACAATGGTTGCAAAATGACACAGCCTAGTTGTGTAATGATGTAACAATGGTTGCAAAATGACACAGCCTAGTTGTGAAATGATGTAACAAAGGTTGGAAAATGACACAGCCTTGCTGTGTAATGATGTAACAATGGTTGCAAAATGACACAGCCTAGTTGTGTAATGATGTAACAAAGGTTGAAAAATGACACAGCCTAGTTGTGTAATGATGTAACAATGGTTGAAAAATGACACAGCCTTGTTGTGTAATGATGTAACAATGGTTGCAAAATGACACAGCCTAGTTGTGTAATGGTGTAACAATGGTTACAAAATGACACATCCTTGTTGTGTAATGATGTAACAATGGTTGCAAAATGACACAGCCTCTTGGCGTAATGGTGTAACAATGGTTACAAAATGACACAGCCTAGTTGTGTAATGGTGTAACAATGGTTGACAAATGACACAGCCTAGTTGTGTAATGATGTAACAATGGTTGCAAAATGACACAGCCTAGTTGTGTAATGATATAACAATGGTTGCAAAATGACACAGCCTAGTTGTGTAATGGTGTAACAATGGTTGCAAAATGACACAGCCTAGTTGTGTAATGATGTAACAATGGTTGCAAAATGACACAGCCTAGTTGTGTAATGATGTAACAATGGTTGCACAATGACACAGCCTAGTTGTGTAATGGTGTAACAATGGTTGCAAAATGACACACCCTAGTTGTGTAATGATGTAACAATGGTTGCAAAATGACACAGCCTAGTTGTGTAATGATGTAACAATGGTTGAAAAATGACACAGCCTTGTTGTGTACTGATGTAACAATGGTTGCAAAATGACACAGCCACGTTGTGTAATGGTTTAACAATTGTTGCAAAATGACACAGCCTAGTTGTGTAATGATGTAACAATGGTTGCAAAATGACACAGCCTAGTTGTGTAATGGTGTAACAATGGTTGCAAAATGACACAGCCTAGTTGTGTAATGATGTAACAATGGTTGCAAAATGACACAGCTTAGTTGTGTAATGGTGTAACAATGGTTGCAAAATGACACAGCCTAGTTGTGTAATGATGTAACAATGGTTGCAAAATGACACAGCCTAGTTGTGTAATGATGTAACAAAGGTTGGAAAATGACACAGCCTTGTTGTGCAATGATGTAACAATGGTTGCTAAATTACACAGCCTACTTGTGTAATGATGTAACAATGGTTGAAAAATGACACAGCCTAGTTGTGTAATGATGTAACAATGGTTGAAAAATGACACAGCCTTGTTGTGTAATGATGTAACAATGGTTGCAAAATGACACAGCCTAGTTGTGTAATGGTGTAACAATGGTTACAAAATGACACATCCTTGTTGTGTAATGATGCAACAATGGTTGCAAAATGACACAGCCTCTTGGCGTAATGGTGTAACAATGGTTACAAAATGACTCAGCCTAGTTGTGTAATGGTGTAACAATGGTTGAAAAATGACACAGCCTAGTTGTGTAATGATGTAACAATGGTTGCAAAATGACACAGCCTAGTTGTGTAATGATGTAACAATGGTTGAAAAATGACACAGCCTAGTTGTGTAATGATGTAACAATGGTTGAAAAATGACACAGCCTTGTTGTGTAATGATGTAACAATGGTTGCAAAATGACACAGCCTAGTTGTGTAATGGTGTAACAATGGTTGCAAAATGACACATCCTTGTTGTGTAATGATGCAACAATGGTTGCAAAATGACACAGCCTCTTGGCGTAATGGTGTAACAATGGTTACAAAATGACACAGCCTAGTTGTGTAATGGTGTAACAATGGTTGAAAAATGACACAGCCTAGTTGTGTAATGATGTAACAATGGTTGCAAAGTGACACAGCCTAGTTGTGTAATGATGTAACAATGGTTGCAAAATGGCACAGCCTAGTTGTGTAATGGTGTAACAATGGTTGCAAAATGACACAACCTTGTTGTGTAATGATGTAACAGTGGTTGCAAAATGACACAGCCTAGTTGTGTAATGATGTAACAATGGTTGAAAAATGACACAGCCTAGTTGTGTAATGGTGTAACAATGGTTGCAAAATGACACAGCCTAGTTGTGTAATGATGTAACAATGGTTGAAAAATGACACAGCCTTGTTGTGTAATGATGTAACAATGGTTGCAAAATGACACAGCCTAGTTGTGTAATGGTGTAACAATGGTTGCAAAATGACACATCCTTGTTGTGTAATGATGTAACAATGGTTGCAAAATGACACAGCCTCTTGGCGTAATGGTGTAACAATGGTTACAAAATGACACAGCCTAGTTGTGTAATGGTGTAACAATGGTTGAAAAATGACACAGCCTAGTTGTGTAATGATGTAACAATGGTTGCAAAATGACACAGCCTAGTTGTGTAATGATGTAACAATGGTTGCAAAATGACACAGCCTAGTTGTGTAATGGTGTAACAATGGTTGCAAAATGACACAGCCTAGTTGTGTAATGATGTAACAATGGTTGCAAAATGACACAGCCTAGTTGTGTAATCATGTAACAATGGTTGCAAAATGACACAGCCTAGTTGTGTAATGGTGTAACAATGGTTGCAAAATGAAACAGCCTAGTTGTGTAATGATGTAACAATGGTTGCAAAATGACACAGCCTAGTTGTGTAATGATGTAACAATGGTTGAAAAATGACACAGCCTTGTTGTGTACTGATGTAACAATGGTTGCAAAATGACACAGCCTAGTTGTGTAATGGTGTAACAATGGTTGCAAAATGACACAGCCTAGTTGTGTAATGATGTAACAATGGTTGCAAAATGACACAGCTTAGTTGTGTAATGGTGTAACAATGGTTGCAAAATGACACAGCCTAGTTGTGTAATGATGTAACAATGGTTGCAAAATGACACAGCCTAGTTGTGTAATGATGTAACAAAGGTTGGAAAATGACACAGCCTTGTTGTGTAATGATGTAACAATGGTTGCAAAATGACACAGCCTAGTTGTGTAATGATGTAACAAAGGTTGAAAAATGACACAGCCTAGTTGTGTAATGATGTAACAATGGTTGAAAAATGACACCGCCTTGTTGTGTAATGATGTAACAATGGTTGCAAAATGGCACAGCCTAGTTGTGTAATGGTGTAACAATGGTTACAAAATGACACATCCTTGTTGTGTAATGATGTAACAATGGTTGCAAAATGACACAGCCTCTTGGCGTAATGGTGTAACAATGGTTACAAAATGACACAGCCTAGTTGTGTAATGGTGTAACAATGGTTGAAAAATGACACAGCCTAGTTGTGTAATGATGTAACAATGGTTGCAAAATGACACAGCCTAGTTGTGTAATGATATAACAATGGTTGCAAAATGACACAGCCTAGTTGTGTAATGGTGTAACAATGGTTGCAAAATGACACAGCCTAGTTGTGTAATGATGTAACAATGGTTGCAAAATGACACAGCCTAGTTGTGTAATGATGTAACAATGGTTGCAAAATGACACAGCCTCTTGGCGTAATGGTGTAACAATGGTTGCAAAATGACACACCCAAGTTGTTTAATGGTGTAACAATGGTTACAAAATGACACAGCCACGTTGTATAATGATGTAACAATGGTTGCAAAATGGCACAGCCTAGTTGTGTAATGGTGTAACAATGGTTGCAAAATGACACAGCCTAGTTGTGTAATGATGTAACAATGGTTGAAAAATTGACACAGCCTTGTTGTGTAATGATGTAACAATGGTTGCAAAATGACACAGCCTAGTTGTGTAATTGTGTAACAATGGTTGCAAAATGACACAGCCTAGTTGTGTAATGATGTAACAATGGTTGCAAAATGACACAGCCTAGTTGTGTAATGATGTAACAATGGTTGCAAAATGGCACAGCCTAGTTGTGTAATGATGTAACAATGGTTGCAAAATGACACAGCCTAGTTGTGTAATGATGTAACAATGGTTGCAAAATGACACAGCCTCTTGGCGTAATGGTGTAACAATGGTTACAAAATGACACAGCCTAGTTGTGTAATGGTGTAACAATGGTTGCAAAATGACACAGCCTAGTTGTGTAATGATGTAACAATGGTTGCAAAATGACACAGCCTAGTTGTGTAATGATGTAACAATGGTTGCAAAATGACACAGCCTAGTTGTGTAATGGTGTAACAATGGTTGCAAAATGACACAGCCTAGTTGTGTAATGATGTAACAATGGTTGCAAAATGACACAGCCTAGTTGTGTAATGATGTAACAATGGTTGCAAAATGACACAGCCTAGTTGTGTAATGGTGTAACAATGGTTGCAAAATGAAACAGCCTAGTTGTGTAATGATGTAACAATGGTTGCAAAATGACACAGCCTAGTTGTGTAATGATGTAACAATGGTTGAAAAATGACACAGCCTTGTTGTGTACTGATGTAACAATGGTTGCAAAATGACACAGCCTAGTTGTGTAATGGTGTAACAATGTTTGCAAAATGACACAGCCTAGTTGTGTATTGGTGTAACAATGGTTGCAAAATGACACAGCCTAGTTGTGTAATGATGTAACAATGGTTGCAAAATGACACAGCCTAGTTGTGTAATGATGTAACAAAGGTTGGAAAATGACACAGCCTTGTTGTGTAATGATGTAACAATGGTTGCAAAATGACACAGCCTACTTGTGTAATGATGTAACAATGGTTGAAAAATGACACAGCCTAGTTGTGTAATGATGTAACAATGGTTGAAAAATGACACAGCCTTGTTGTGTAATGATGTAACAATGGTTGCAAAATGACACAGCCTAGTTGTGTAATGGTGTAACAATGGTTACAAAATGACACATCCTTGTTGTGTAATGATGTAACAATGGTTGCAAAATGACACAGCCTCTTGGCGTAATGGTGTAACAATGGTTACAAAATGACACAGCCTAGTTGTGTAATGGTGTAACAATGGTTGAGAAATGACACAGCCTAGTTGTGTAATGATGTAACAATGGTTGAAAAATGACACAGCCTTGTTGTGTACTGATGTAACAATGGTTGCAAAATGACACAGCCTCTTGGCGTAATGGTGTAACAATGGTTGCAAAATGACACACCCAAGTTGTTTAATGGTGTAACAATGGTTACAAAATGACACAGCCACGTTGTATAATGATGTAACAATGGTTGCAAAATGGCACAGCCTAGTTGTGTAATGGTGTAACAATGGTTGCAAAATGACACAGCCTAGTTGTGTAATGATGTAACAATGGTTGAAAAATGACACAGCCTTGTTGTGTAATGATGTAACAATGGTTGCAAAATGACACAGCCTAGTTGTGTAATGGTGTAACAATGGTTGCAAAATGACACATCCTTGTTGTGTAATGATGTAACAATGGTTGCAAAATGACACAGCCTCTTGGCGTAATGGTGTAACAATGGTTACAAAATGACACAGCCTAGTTGTGTAATGGTGTAACAATGGTTGAAAAATGACACAGCCTAGTTGTGTAATGATGTAACAATGGTTGCAAAATGACACAGCCTAGTTGTGTAATGATGTAACAATGGTTGCAAAATGACACAGCCTAGTTGTGTAATGGTGTAACAATGGTTGCAAAATGACACAGCCTAGTTGTGTAATGATGTAACAATGGTTGCAAAATGACACAGCCTAGTTGTGTAATGATGTAACAATGGTTGCAAAATGACACAGCCTAGTTGTGTAATGGTGTAACAATGGTTGCAAAATGACACAGCCTAGTTGTGTAATGATGTAACAATGGTTGCAAAATGACACATCCTAGTTGTGTAATGATGTAACAATGGTTGAAAAATGACAAAGCCTTGTTGTGTACTGATGTAACAATGGTTGCAAAATGACACAGCCTAGTTGTGTAATGGTGTAACAATGGTTGCAAAATGACACAACCTAGTTGTGTAATGATGTAACAATGGTTGCAAAATGACACAGCCTAGTTGTGTAATGATGTAACAAAGGTTGGAAAATGACACAGCCTTGCTGTGTAATGATGTAACAGAGGTTGCAAAATGACACAGCCTAGTTGTGTAATGATGTAACAAAGGTTGAAAAATGACACAGCTTACTTGTGTAATGATGTAACAATGGTTGAAAAATGACACAGCCTAGTTGTGTAATGATGTAACAATGGTTGAAAAATGACACAGCCTTGTTGTGTAATGATGTAACAATGGTTACAAAATGACACATCCTTGTTGTGTAATGATGTAACAATGGTTGCAAAATGACACAGCCTCTTGGCGTAATGGTGTAACAATGGTTACAAAATGACACAGCCTAGTTGTGTAATGGTGTAATAATGGTTGAAAAATGACACAGCCTAGTTGTGTAATGATGTAACAATGGTTGCAAAATGACACAGCCTAGTTGTGTAATGATATAACAATGGTTGCAAAATGACACAGCCTAGTTGTGTAATGGTGTAACAATGGTTGCAAAATGACACAGCCTAGTTGTGTAATGATGTAACAATGGTTGCAAAATGACACAGCCTAGTTGTGTAATGATGTAACAATGGTTGCACAATGACACAGCCTAGTTGTGTAATGGTGTAACAATGGTTGCAAAATGACACACCCTAGTTGTGTAATGATGTAACAATGGTTGCAAAATGACACAGCCTAGTTGTGTAATGATGTAACAATGGTTGAAAAATGACACAGCCTTGTTGTGTACTGATGTAACAATGGTTGCAAAATGACACAGCCACGTTGTGTAATGGTTTAACAATTGTTGCAAAATGACACAGCCTAGTTGTGTAATGATGTAACAATGGTTGCAAAATGACACAGCCTAGTTGTGTAATGGTGTAACAATGGTTGCAAAATGACACAGCCTAGTTGTGTAATGATGTAACAATGGTTGCAAAATGACACAGCTTAGTTGTGTAATGGTGTAACAATGGTTGCAAAATGACACAGCCTAGTTGTGTAATGATGTAACAATGGTTGCAAAATGACACAGCCTAGTTGTGTAATGATGTAACAAAGGTTGGAAAATGACACAGCCTTGTTGTGCAATGATGTAACAATGGTTGCTAAATTACACAGCCTACTTGTGTAATGATGTAACAATGGTTGAAAAATGACACAGCCTAGTTGTGTAATGATGTAACAATGGTTGAAAAATGACACAGCCTTGTTGTGTAATGATGTAACAATGGTTGCAAAATGACACAGCCTAGTTGTGTAATGGTGTAACAATGGTTACAAAATGACACATCCTTGTTGTGTAATGATGCAACAATGGTTGCAAAATGACACAGCCTCTTGGCGTAATGGTGTAACAATGGTTACAAAATGACTCAGCCTAGTTGTGTAATGGTGTAACAATGGTTGAAAAATGACACAGCCTAGTTGTGTAATGATGTAACAATGGTTGAAAAATGACACAGCCTTGTTGTGTAATGATGTAACAATGGTTGCAAAATGACACAGCCTAGTTGTGTAATGGTGTAACAATGGTTACAAAATGACACATCCTTGTTGTGTAATGATGCAACAATGGTTGCAAAATGACACAGCCTCTTGGCGTAATGGTGTAACAATGGTTACAAAATGACACAGCCTAGTTGTGTAATGGTGTAACAATGGTTGAAAAATGACACAGCCTAGTTGTGTAATGATGTAACAATGGTTGCAAAATGACACAGCCTAGTTGTGTAATGATGTAACAATGGTTGCAAAATGGCACAGCCTAGTTGTGTAATGGTGTAACAATGGTTGCAAAATGACACAACCTAGTTGTGTAATGATGTAACAGTGGTTGCAAAATGACACAGCCTAGTTGTGTAATGATGTAACAATGGTTGCAAAATGACACAGCCTAGTTGTGTAATGGTGTAACAATGGTTGCAAAATGACACAGCCTAGTTGTGTAATGATGTAACAATGGATGCAAAATGACACAGTCTACTTGTGTAATGATGTAACAATGGTTGAAAAATGACACAGCCTAGTTGTGTAATGATGTAACAATGGTTGAAAAATGACACAGCCTTGTTGTGTAATGATGTAACAATGGTTGCAAAATGACACAGCCTAGTTGTGTAATGGTGTAACAATGGTTACAAAATGACACATCCTTGTTGTGTAATGATGTAACAATGGTTGTAAAATGACACAGCCTCTTGGCGTAATGGTGTAACAATGGTTACAAAATGACACAGCCTAGTTGTGTAATGGTGTAACAATGGTTGAAAAATGACACAGCCTAGTTGTGTAATGATGTAACAATGGTTGCAAAATGACATAGCCTAGTTGTGTAATGATGTAACAATGGTTGCAAAATGACACAGCCTAGTTGTGTAATGATGTAACAATGGTTGAAAAATGACACAGCCTAGTTGTGTAATGGTGTAACAATGGTTACAAAATGACACAGCCACGTTGTATAATGGTGTAACAATGGTTACAAAATGACACAGCCACGTTGTGTAATGGTGTAACAATGGTTACAAAATGACACAGCCTAGTTGTGTAATGATGTAACAATGGTTGCAAAATGACACAGCCACGTTGTGTAATGGTGTAACAATTGTTGCAAAATGACACAGCCTAGTTGTGTAATGATGTAACAATGGTTGCAAAATGACACAGCCTAGTTGTGTAATGGTGTAACAATGGTTGCAAAATGACACAGCCTAGTTGTGTAATGATGTAACAATGGTTGCAAAATGACACAGCTTAGTTGTGTAATGGTGTAACAATGGTTGCAAAATGACACAGCCTAGTTGTGTAATGATGTAACAATGGTTGCAAAATGACACAGCCTAGTTGTGAAATGATGTAACAAAGGTTGGAAAATGACACAGCCTTGCTGTGTAATGATGTAACAATGGTTGCAAAATGACACAGCCTAGTTGTGTAATGATGTAACAAAGGTTGAAAAATGACACAGCCTAGTTGTGTAATGATGTAACAATGGTTGAAAAATGACACAGCCTTGTTGTGTAATGATGTAACAATGGTTGCAAAATGACACAGCCTAGTTGTGTAATGGTGTAACAATGGTTACAAAATGACACATCCTTGTTGTGTAATGATGTAACAATGGTTGCAAAATGACACAGCCTCTTGGCGTAATGGTGTAACAATGGTTACAAAATGACACAGCCTAGTTGTGTAATGGTGTAACAATGGTTGACAAATGACACAGCCTAGTTGTGTAATGATGTAACAATGGTTGCAAAATGACACAGCCTAGTTGTGTAATGATATAACAATGGTTGCAAAATGACACAGCCTAGTTGTGTAATGGTGTAACAATGGTTGCAAAATGACACAGCCTAGTTGTGTAATGATGTAACAATGGTTGCAAAATGACACAGCCTAGTTGTGTAATGATGTAACAATGGTTGCACAATGACACAGCCTAGTTGTGTAATGGTGTAACAATGGTTGCAAAATGACACACCCTAGTTGTGTAATGATGTAACAATGGTTGCAAAATGACACAGCCTAGTTGTGTAATGATGTAACAATGGTTGAAAAATGACACAGCCTTGTTGTGTACTGATGTAACAATGGTTGCAAAATGACACAGCCACGTTGTGTAATGGTTTAACAATTGTTGCAAAATGACACAGCCTAGTTGTGTAATGATGTAACAATGGTTGCAAAATGACACAGCCTAGTTGTGTAATGGTGTAACAATGGTTGCAAAATGACACAGCCTAGTTGTGTAATGATGTAACAATGGTTGCAAAATGACACAGCTTAGTTGTGTAATGGTGTAACAATGGTTGCAAAATGACACAGCCTAGTTGTGTAATGATGTAACAATGGTTGCAAAATGACACAGCCTAGTTGTGTAATGATGTAACAAAGGTTGGAAAATGACATAGCCTTGTTGTGCAATGATGTAACAATGGTTGCTAAATTACACAGCCTACTTGTGTAATGATGTAACAATGGTTGAAAAATGACACAGCCTAGTTGTGTAATGATGTAACAATGGTTGAAAAATGACACAGCCTTGTTGTGTAATGATGTAACAATGGTTGCAAAATGACACAGCCTAGTTGTGTAATGGTGTAACAATGGTTACAAAATGACACATCCTTGTTGTGTAATGATGCAACAATGGTTGCAAAATGACACAGCCTCTTGGCGTAATGGTGTAACAATGGTTACAAAATGACTCAGCCTAGTTGTGTAATGGTGTAACAATGGTTGAAAAATGACACAGCCTAGTTGTGTAATGATGTAACAATGGTTGCAAAATGACACAGCCTAGTTGTGTAATGATGTAACAATGGTTGAAAAATGACACAGCCTAGTTGTGTAATGATGTAACAATGGTTGAAAAATGACACAGCCTTGTTGTGTAATGATGTAACAATGGTTGCAAAATGACACAGCCTAGTTGTGTAATGGTGTAACAATGGTTACAAAATGACACATCCTTGTTGTGTAATGATGCAACAATGGTTGCAAAATGACACAGCCTCTTGGCGTAATGGTGTAACAATGGTTACAAAATGACACAGCCTAGTTGTGTAATGGTGTAACAATGGTTGAAAAATGACACAGCCTAGTTGTGTAATGATGTAACAATGGTTGCAAAGTGACACAGCCTAGTTGTGTAATGATGTAACAATGGTTGCAAAATGGCACAGCCTAGTTGTGTAATGGTGTAACAATGGTTGCAAAATGACACAACCTTGTTGTGTAATGATGTAACAGTGGTTGCAAAATGACACAGCCTAGTTGTGTAATGATGTAACAATGGTTGCAAAATGACACAGCCTAGTTGTGTAATGGTGTAACAATGGTTGCAAAATGACACAGCCTAGTTGTGTAATGATGTAACAATGGTTGAAAAATGACACAGCCTTGTTGTGTAATGATGTAACAATGGTTGCAAAATGACACAGCCTAGTTGTGTAATGGTGTAACAATGGTTGCAAAATGACACATCCTTGTTGTGTAATGATGTAACAATGGTTGCAAAATGACACAGCCTCTTGGCGTAATGGTGTAACAATGGTTACAAAATGACACAGCCTAGTTGTGTAATGGTGTAACAATGGTTGAAAAATGACACAGCCTAGTTGTGTAATGATGTAACAATGGTTGCAAAATGACACAGCCTAGTTGTGTAATGATGTAACAATGGTTGCAAAATGACACAGCCTAGTTGTGTAATGGTGTAACAATGGTTGCAAAATGACACAGCCTAGTTGTGTAATGATGTAACAATGGTTGCAAAATGACACAGCCTAGTTGTGTAATCATGTAACAATGGTTGCAAAATGACACAGCCTAGTTGTGTAATGGTGTAACAATGGTTGCAAAATGAAACAGCCTAGTTGTGTAATGATGTAACAATGGTTGCAAAATGACACAGCCTAGTTGTGTAATGATGTAACAATGGTTGAAAAATGACACAGCCTTGTTGTGTACTGATGTAACAATGGTTGCAAAATGACACAGCCTAGTTGTGTAATGGTGTAACAATGGTTGCAAAATGACACAGCCTAGTTGTGTAATGATGTAACAATGGTTGCAAAATGACACAGCTTAGTTGTGTAATGGTGTAACAATGGTTGCAAAATGACACAGCCTAGTTGTGTAATGATGTAACAATGGTTGCAAAATGACACAGCCTAGTTGTGTAATGATGTAACAAAGGTTGGAAAATGACACAGCCTTGTTGTGTAATGATGTAACAATGGTTGCAAAATGACACAGCCTAGTTGTGTAATGATGTAACAAAGGTTGAAAAATGACACAGCCTAGTTGTGTAATGATGTAACAATGGTTGAAAAATGACACCGCCTTGTTGTGTAATGATGTAACAATGGTTGCAAAATGGCACAGCCTAGTTGTGTAATGGTGTAACAATGGTTACAAAATGACACATCCTTGTTGTGTAATGATGTAACAATGGTTGCAAAATGACACAGCCTCTTGGCGTAATGGTGTAACAATGGTTACAAAATGACACAGCCTAGTTGTGTAATGGTGTAACAATGGTTGAAAAATGACACAGCCTAGTTGTGTAATGATGTAACAATGGTTGCAAAATGACACAGCCTAGTTGTGTAATGATATAACAATGGTTGCAAAATGACACAGCCTAGTTGTGTAATGGTGTAACAATGGTTGCAAAATGACACAGCCTAGTTGTGTAATGATGTAACAATGGTTGCAAAATGACACAGCCTAGTTGTGTAATGATGTAACAATGGTTGCACAATGACACAGCCTAGTTGTGTAATGGTGTTACAATGGTTGCAAAATGACACAGCCTAGTTGTGTAATGATGTAACAATGGTTGCAAAATGACACAGCCTAGTTGTGTAATGATGTAACAATGGTTGAAAAATGACACAGCCTTGTTGTGTACTGATGTAACAATGGTTGCAAAATGACACAGCCACGTTGTGTAATGGTGTAACAATTGTTGCAAAATGACACAGCCTAGTTGTGTAATGGTGTAACAATGGTTGCAAAATGACACAGCCTAGTTGTGTAATGGTGTAACAATGGTTGCAAAATGACACAGCCTAGTTGTGTAATGATGTAACAATGGTTGCAAAATGACACAGCTTTGTTGTGTAATGGTGTAACAATGGTTGCAAAATGACACAGCCTAGTTGTGTAATGATGTAACAATGGTTGCAAAATGACACAGCCTAGTTGTGTAATGATGTAACAATGGTTGCACAATGACACAGCCTAGTTGTGTAATGGTGTAACAATGGTTGCAAAATGACACACCCTAGTTGTGTAATGATGTAACAATGGTTGCAAAATGACACAGCCTAGTTGTGTAATGATGTAACAATGGTTGAAAAATGACACAGCCTTGTTGTGTACTGATGTAACAATGGTTGCAAAATGACACAGCCACGTTGTGTAATGGTTTAACAATTGTTGCAAAATGACACAGCCTAGTTGTGTAATGATGTAACAATGGTTGCAAAATGACACAGCCTAGTTGTGTAATGGTGTAACAATGGTTGCAAAATGACACAGCCTAGTTGTGTAATGATGTAACAATGGTTGCAAAATGACACAGCTTAGTTGTGTAATGGTGTAACAATGGTTGCAAAATGACACAGCCTAGTTGTGTAATGATGTAACAATGGTTGCAAAATGACACAGCCTAGTTGTGTAATGATGTAACAAAGGTTGGAAAATGACACAGCCTTGTTGTGCAATGATGTAACAATGGTGGCTAAATTACACAGCCTACTTGTGTAATGATGTAACAATGGTTGAAAAATGACACAGCCTAGTTGTGTAATGATGTAACAATGGTTGAAAAATGACACAGCCTTGTTGTGTAATGATGTAACAATGGTTGCAAAATGACACAGCCTAGTTGTGTAATGGTGTAACAATGGTTACAAAATGACACATCCTTGTTGTGTAATGATGCAACAATGGTTGCAAAATGACACAGCCTCTTGGCGTAATGGTGTAACAATGGTTACAAAATGACTCAGCCTAGTTGTGTAATGGTGTAACAATGGTTGAAAAATGACACAGCCTAGTTGTGTAATGATGTAACAATGGTTGCAAAATGACACAGCCTAGTTGTGTAATGATGTAACAATGGTTGAAAAATGACACAGCCTAGTTGTGTAATGATGTAACAATGGTTGAAAAATGACACAGCCTTGTTGTGTAATGATGTAACAATGGTTGCAAAATGACACAGCCTAGTTGTGTAATGGTGTAACAATGGTTACAAAATGACACATCCTTGTTGTGTAATGATGCAACAATGGTTGCAAAATGACACAGCCTCTTGGCGTAATGGTGTAACAATGGTTACAAAATGACACAGCCTAGTTGTGTAATGGTGTAACAATGGTTGAAAAATGACACAGCCTAGTTGTGTAATGATGTAACAATGGTTGCAAAATGACACAGCCTAGTTGTGTAATGATGTAACAATGGTTGCAAAATGGCACAGCCTAGTTGTGTAATGGTGTAACAATGGTTGCAAAATGACACAGCCTAGTTGTGTAATGATGTAACAGTGGTTACAAAATGACACAGCCTAGTTGTGTAATGATGTAACAATGGTTGCAAAATGACACAGCCTAGTTGTGTAATGGTGTAACAATGGTTGCAAAATGACACAGCCTAGTTGTGTAATGATGTAACAATGGTTGCAAAATGACACAGTCTACTTGTGTAATGATGTAACAATGGTTGAAAAATGACACAGCCTAGTTGTGTAATGATGTAACAATGGTTGAAAAATGACACAGCCTTGTTGTGTAATGATGTAACAATGGTTGCAAAATGACACAGCCTAGTTGTGTAATGGTGTAACAATGGTTACAAAATGACACATCCTTGTTGTGTAATGATGTAACAATGGTTGCAAAATGACACAGCCTCTTGGCGTAATGGTGTAACAATGGTTACAAAATGACACAGCCTAGTTGTGTAATGGTGTAACAATGGTTGAAAAATGACACAGCCTAGTTGTGTAATGATGTAACAATGGTTGCAAAATGACACAGCCTAGTTGTGTAATGATGTAACAATGGTTGCAAAATGACACAGCCTAGTTGTGTAATGATGTAACAATGGTTGAAAAATGACACAGCCTAGTTGTGTAATGGTGTAACAATGGTTACAAAATGACACAGCCACGTTGTATAATGGTGTAACAATGGTTACAAAATGACACAGCCACGTTGTGTAATGGTGTAACAATGGTTACAAAATGACACAGCCTAGTTGTGTAATGATGTAACAATGGTTGCAAAATGACACAGCCACGTTGTGTAATGGTGTAACAATTGTTGCAAAATGACACAGCCTAGTTGTGTAATGATGTAACAATGGTTGCAAAATGACACAGCCTAGTTGTGTAATGGTGTAACAATGGTTGCAAAATGACACAGCCTAGTTGTGTAATGATGTAACAATGGTTGCAAAATGACACAGCTTAGTTGTGTAATGGTGTAACAATGGTTGCAAAATGACACAGCCTAGTTGTGTAATGATGTAACAATGGTTGCAAAATGACACAGCCTTGCTGTGTAATGATATAACAATGGTTGCAAAATGACACAGCCTAGTTGTGTAATGGTGTAACAATGGTTGCAAAATGACACAGCCTAGTTGTGTAATGATGTAACAATGGTTGCAAAATGACACAGCCTAGTTGTGTAATGATGTAACAATGGTTGCACAATGACACAGCCTAGTTGTGTAATGGTGTAACAATGGTTGCAAAATGACACACCCTAGTTGTGTAATGATGTAACAATGGTTGCAAAATGACACAGCCTAGTTGTGTAATGATGTAACAATGGTTGAAAAATGACACAGCCTTGTTGTGTACTGATGTAACAATGGTTGCAAAATGACACAGCCACGTTGTGTAATGGTTTAACAATTGTTGCAAAATGACACAGCCTAGTTGTGTAATGATGTAACAATGGTTGCAAAATGACACAGCCTAGTTGTGTAATGGTGTAACAATGGTTGCAAAATGACACAGCCTAGTTGTGTAATGATGTAACAATGGTTGCAAAATGACACAGCTTAGTTGTGTAATGGTGTAACAATGGTTGCAAAATGACACAGCCTAGTTGTGTAATGATGTAACAATGGTTGCAAAATGACACAGCCTAGTTGTGTAATGATGTAACAAAGGTTGGAAAATGACACAGCCTTGTTGTGCAATGATGTAACAATGGTTGCTAAATTACACAGCCTACTTGTGTAATGATGTAACAATGGTTGAAAAATGACACAGCCTAGTTGTGTAATGATGTAACAATGGTTGAAAAATGACACAGCCTTGTTGTGTAATGATGTAACAATGGTTGCAAAATGACACAGCCTAGTTGTGTAATGGTGTAACAATGGTTACAAAATGACACATCCTTGTTGTGTAATGATGCAACAATGGTTGCAAAATGACACAGCCTCTTGGCGTAATGGTGTAACAATGGTTACAAAATGACTCAGCCTAGTTGTGTAATGGTGTAACAATGGTTGAAAAATGACACAGCCTAGTTGTGTAATGATGTAACAATGGTTGCAAAATGACACAGCCTAGTTGTGTAATGATGTAACAATGGTTGAAAAATGACACAGCCTAGTTGTGTAATGATGTAACAATGGTTGAAAAATGACACAGCCTTGTTGTGTAATGATGTACCAATGGTTGCAAAATGACACAGCCTAGTTGTGTAATGGTGTAACAATGGTTACAAAATGACACATCCTTGTTGTGTAATGATGCAACAATGGTTGCAAAATGACACAGCCTCTTGGCGTAATGGTGTAACAATGGTTACAAAATGACACAGCCTAGTTGTGTAATGGTGTAACAATGGTTGAAAAATGACACAGCCTAGTTGTGTAATGATGTAACAATGGTTGCAAAATGACACAGCCTAGTTGTGTAATGATGTAACAATGGTTGCAAAATGGCACAGCCTAGTTGTGTAATGGTGTAACAGTGGTTGCAAAATGACACAGCCTAGTTGTGTAATGATGTAACAGTGGTTGCAAAATGACACAGCCTAGTTGTGTAATGATGTAACAATGGTTGCAAAATGACACAGCCTAGTTGTGTAATGATGTAACAATGGTTGAAAAATGACACAGCCTTGTTGTGTAATGATGTAACAATGGTTGCAAAATGACACAGCCTAGTTGTGTAATGGTGTAACAATGGTTGCAAAATGACACATCCTTGTTGTGTAATGATGTAACAATGGTTGCAAAATGACACAGCCTCTTGGCGTAATGGTGTAACAATGGTTACAAAATGACACAGCCTAGTTGTGTAATGGTGTAACAATGGTTGAAAAATGACACAGCCTAGTTGTGTAATGATGTAACAATGGTTGCAAAATGACACAGCCTAGTTGTGTAATGATGTAACAATGGTTGCAAAATGACACAGCCTAGTTGTGTAATGGTGTAACAATGGTTGCAAAATGACACAGCCTAGTTGTGTAATGATGTAACAATGGTTGCAAAATGACACAGCCTAGTTGTGTAATCATGTAACAATGGTTGCAAAATGACACAGCCTAGTTGTGTAATGGTGTAACAATGGTTGCAAAATGAAACAGCCTAGTTGTGTAATGATGTAACAATGGTTGCAAAATGACACAGCCTAGTTGTGTAATGATGTAACAATGGTTGAAAAATGACACAGCCTTGTTGTGTACTGATGTAACAATGGTTGCAAAATGACACAGCCTAGTTGTGTAATGGTGTAACAATGGTTGCAAAATGACACAGCCTAGTTGTGTAATGATGTAACAATGGTTGCAAAATGACACAGCTTAGTTGTGTAATGGTGTAACAATGGTTGCAAAATGACACAGCCTAGTTGTGTAATGATGTAACAATGGTTGCAAAATGACACAGCCTAGTTGTGTAATGATGTAACAAAGGTTGGAAAATGACACAGCCTTGTTGTGTAATGATGTAACAATGGTTGCAAAATGACACAGCCTAGTTGTGTAATGATGTAACAAAGGTTGAAAAATGACACAGCCTAGTTGTGTAATGATGTAACAATGGTTGAAAAATGACACAGCCTTGTTGTGTAATGATGTAACAATGGTTGCAAAATGGCACAGCCTAGTTGTGTAATGGTGTAACAATGGTTACAAAATGACACATCCTTGTTGTGTAATGATGTAACAATGGTTGCAAAATGACACAGCCTCTTGGCGTAATGGTGTAACAATGGTTACAAAATGACACAGCCTAGTTGTGTAATGGTGTAACAATGGTTGAAAAATGACACAGCCTAGTTGTGTAATGATGTAACAATGGTTGCAAAATGACACAGCCTAGTTGTGTAATGATATAACAATGGTTGCAAAATGACACAGCCTAGTTGTGTAATGGTGTAACAATGGTTGCAAAATGACACAGCCTAGTTGTGTAATGATGTAACAATGGTTGCAAAATGACACAGCCTAGTTGTGTAATGATGTAACAATGGTTGCACAATGACACAGCCTAGTTGTGTAATGGTGTTACAATGGTTGCAAAATGACACAGCCTAGTTGTGTAATGATGTAACAATGGTTGCAAAATGACACAGCCTAGTTGTGTAATGATGTAACAATGGTTGAAAAATGACACAGCCTTGTTGTGTACTGATGTAACAATGGTTGCAAAATGACACAGCCACGTTGTGTAATGGTGTAACAATTGTTGCAAAATGACACAGCCTAGTTGTGTAATGGTGTAACAATGGTTGCAAAATGACACAGCCTAGTTGTGTAATGGTATAACAATGGTTGCAAAATGACACAGCCTAGTTGTGTAATGATGTAACAATGGTTGCAAAATGACACAGCTTAGTTGTGTAATGGTGTAACAATGGTTGCAAAATGACACAGCCTAGTTGTGTAATGATGTAACAATGGTTGCAAAATGACACAGCCTAGTTGTGTAATGATGTAACAAAGGTTGGAAAATGACACAGCCTTGTTGTGTAATGATGTAACAATGGTTGCAAAATGACACAGCCTACTTGTGTAATGATGTAACAATGGTTGAAAAATGACACAGCCTAGTTGTGTAATGATGTAACAATGGTTGAAAAATGACACAGCCTTGTTGTGTAATGATGTAACAATGGTTGAAAAATGACACAGCCTAGTTGTGTAATGGTGTAACAATGGTTACAAAATGACACATCCTTGTTGTGTAATGATGCAACAATGGTTGCAAAATGACACAGCCTCTTGGCGTAATGGTGTAACAATGGTTACAAAATGACACAGCCTAGTTGTGTAATGGTGTAACAATGGTTGAAAAATGACACAGCCTAGTTGTGTAATGATGTAACAATGGTTGCAAAATGACACAGCCTAGTTGTGTAATGATGTAACAATGGTTGAAAAATGACACAGCCTAGTTGTGTAATGATGTAACAATGGTTGAAAAATGACACAGCCTTGTTGTGTAATGATGTAACAATGGTTGCAAAATGACACAGCCTAGTTGTGTAATGGTGTAACAATGGTTACAAAATGACACATCCTTGTTGTGTAATGATGCAACAATGGTTGCAAAATGACACAGCCTCTTGGCGTAATGGTGTAACAATGGTTACAAAATGACACAGCCTAGTTGTGTAATGGTGTAGCAATGGTTGAAAAATGACACAGCCTAGTTGTGTAATGATGTAACAATGGTTGCAAAATGACACAGCCTAGTTGTGTAATGATGTAACAATGGTTGCAAAATGACACAGCCTAGTTGTGTAATGGTGTAACAATGGTTGCAAAATGACACAGCCTAGTTGTGTAATGATGTAACAGTGGTTGCAAAATGACACAGCCTAGTTGTGTAATGATGTAACAATGGTTGCAAAATGACACAGCCTAGTTGTGTAATGGTGTAACAATGGTTGCAAAATGACACAGCCTAGTTGTGTAATGATGTAACAATGGTTGAAAAATGACACAGCCTTGTTGTGTAATGATGTAACAATGGTTGCAAAATGACACAGCCTAGTTGTGTAATGGTGTAACAATGGTTGCAAAATGACACATCCTTGTTGTGTAATGATGTAACAATGGTTGCAAAATGACACAGCCTCTTGGCGTAATGGTGTAACAATGGTTACAAAATGACACAGCCTAGTTGTGTAATGGTGTAACAATGGTTGCAAAATGACACAGCCTAGTTGTGTAATGATGTAACAATGGTTGCAAAATGACACAGCCTAGTTGTGTAATGATGTAACAATGGTTGCAAAATGACACAGCCTAGTTGTGTAATGGTGTAACAATGGTTGCAAAATGACACAGCCTAGTTGTGTAATGATGTAACAATGGTTGCAAAATGACACAGCCTAGTTGTGTAATGATGTAACAATGGTTGCAAAATGACACAGCCTAGTTGTGTAATGGTGTAACAATGGTTGCAAAATGAAACAGCCTAGTTGTGTAATGATGTAACAATGGTTGCAAAATGACACAGCCTAGTTGTGTAATGATGTAACAATGGTTGAAAAATGACACAGCCTTGTTGTGTACTGATGTAACAATGGTTGCAAAATGACACAGCCTAGTTGTGTAATGGTGTAACAATGTTTGCAAAATGACACAGCCTAGTTGTGTATTGGTGTAACAATGGTTGCAAAATGACACAGCCTAGTTGTGTAATGATGTAACAATGGTTGCAAAATGACACAGCCTAGTTGTGTAATGATGTAACAAAGGTTGGAAAATGACACAGCCTTGTTGTGTAATGATGTAACAATGGTTGCAAAATGACACAGCCTACTTGTGTAATGATGTAACAATGGTTGAAAAATGACACAGCCTAGTTGTGTAATGATGTAACAATGGTTGAAAAATGACACAGCCTTGTTGTGTAATGATGTAACAATGGTTGCAAAATGACACAGCCTAGTTGTGTAATGGTGTAACAATGGTTACAAAATGACACATCCTTGTTGTGTAATGATGTAACAATGGTTGCAAAATGACACAGCCTCTTGGCGTAATGGTGTAACAATGGTTACAAAATGACACAGCCTAGTTGTGTAATGGTGTAACAATGGTTGAGAAATGACACAGCCTAGTTGTGTAATGATGTAACAATGGTTGCAAAATGACACAGCCTAGTTGTGTAATGATGTAACAATGGTTGCAAAATGACACAGCCCAGTTGTGTAATGGTGTAACAATGGTTGCAAAATGACACAGCCTAGTTGTGTAATGATGTAACAATGGTTGCAAAATGACACAGCCTAGTTGTGTAATGATGTAACAATGGTTGCACAATGACACAGCCTAGTTGTGTAATGGTGTAACAATGGTTGCAAAATGACACAGCCTAGTTGTGTAATGATGTAACAATGGTTGCACAATGACACAGCCTAGTTGTGTAATGATGTAACAATGGTTGCAAAATGACACAGCCTCTTGGCGTAATGGTGTAACAATGGTTACAAAATGACACAGCCACGTTGTATAATGATGTAACAATGGTTGCAAAATGACACAGCCTAGTTGTGTACTGATGTAACAATGGTTGCAAAATGACACAGCCTAGTTGTGTAATGGTGTAACAATGGTTGCAAAATGACACAGCCTAGTTGTGTATTGGTGTAACAATGGTTGCAAAATGACACAGCCTAGTTGTGTAATGATGTAACAATGGTTGCAAAATGACACAGCCTAGTTGTGTAATGATGTAACAAAGGTTGGAAAATGACACAGCCTTGTTGTGTAATGATGTAACAATGGTTGCAAAATGACACAGCCTACTTGTGTAATGATGTAACAATGGTTGAAAAATGACACAGCCTAGTTGTGTAATGATGTAACAATGGTTGAAAAATGACACAGCCTTGTTGTGTAACGATGTAACAATGGTTGCAAAATGACACAGCCTAGTTGTGTAATGGTGTAACAATGGTTACAAAATGACACATCCTTGTTGTGTAATGATGTAACAATGGTTGCAAAATGACACAGCCTCTTGGCGTAATGGTGTAACAATGGTTACAAAATGACACAGCCTAGTTGTGTAATGGTGTAACAATGGTTGAAAAATGACACAGCCTAGTTGTGTAATGATGTAACAATGGTTGCAAAATGACACAGCCTAGTTATGTAATGATGTAACAATGGTTGCAAAATGACACAGCCTAGTTGTGTAATGGTGTAACAATGGTTGCAAAATGACACAGCCTAGTTGTGTAATGATGTAACAATGGTTGCAAAATGACACAGCCTAGTTGTGTAATGATGTAACAATGGTTGCACAATGACACAGCCTAGTTGTGTAATGGTGTAACAATGGTTGCAAAATGACACAGCCTAGTTGTGTAATGATGTAACAATGGTTGCAAAATGACACAGCCTAGTTGTGTAATGATGTAACAATAGTTGAAAAATGACACAGCCTTGTTGTGTACTGATGTAACAATGGTTGCAAAATGACACAGCCTCTTGGCGTAATGGTGTAACAATGGTTGCAAAATGACACACCCAAGTTGTTTAATGGTGTAACAATGGTTACAAAATGACACAGCCACGTTGTATAATGATGTAACAATGGTTGCAAAATGACACAGCCTAGTTGTGTAATGATGTAACAATGGTCGAAAAATGACACAGCCTTGTTGTGTACTGATGTAACAATGGTTGCAAAATGACACAGTCTCTTGGCGTAATGGTGTAACAATGGTTGCAAAATGACACACCCAAGTTGTTTAATGGTGTAACAATGGTTACAAAATGACACAGCCACGTTGTATAATGATGTAACAATGGTTGCAAAATGGCACAGCCTAGTTGTGTAATGGTGTAACAATGGTTGCAAAATGACACAGCCTAGTTGTGTAATGATGTAACAATGGTTGAAAAATGACACAGCCTTGTTGTGTAATGATGTAACAATGGTTGCAAAATGACACAGCCTAGTTGTGTAATTGTGTAACAATGGTTGCAAAATGACACAGCCTAGTTGTGTAATGATGTAACAATGGTTGCAAAATGACACAGCCTAGTTGTGTAATGATGTAACAATGGTTGCAAAATGGCACAGCTTAGTTGTGTAATGATGTAACAATGGTTGCAAAATGACACAGCCTAGTTGTGTAATGATGTAACAATGGTTGCAAAATGACACAGCCTCTTGGCGTAATGGTGTAACAATGGTTACAAAATGACACAGCCTAGTTGTGTAATGGTGTAACAATGGTTGCAAAATGACACAGCCTAGTTGTGTAATGATGTAACAATGGTTGCAAAATGACACAGCCTAGTTGTGTAATGATGTAACAATGGT